>NC_088383.1:61329687-61643750 GCF_037993035.2 Macaca fascicularis | reverse complement strand
GCTTAAAGAACTCCAGGAAGTGGCCTTGAGACACTAAGCATGTAATCAAGGTTGTGAAACATTCCGCCTTGGGAAGAATGCTGAGCAGTTAATCTGTATTCCAGTTACAATCAAGCTCACACCAGTTGGACCACCAGATGGCCCATTGCTCGATATAGACATCAAGACCAGACATACTGACCTATACATGCTCGACTCATGCACATAGTTTCTCCATATTCCCCCTCCCATAAAACACTTCAGCCAGTCTGAAAAACTTGAGATGGTTTTTGTGACACCAGTCTGCCATCTTGTTGAGTTTTCAGCTCCTGAATAAATCTGCTTTTCCTCCTAACCAGTCTTGTCTCTCAAGTTTGGCTTTTGAGTAGGGAGCAGCTGAACCTGGGTTCTGTTACATTTATATTTGGTAGACCAATAGAACACATCCCCTTAACTATTAGAGTTTCTCACCTGGCTTCCACTGGCAGTAGTTGCTCCAACTTTCCCCCACCAGTGGTAGGGTCACCCTCCCAAGTTCCAGAACCCAGCTGAGGCCTGGGAGTAAAGCTGTGGTCAATCTATATAGCCAAGGCCATGGGATTTTTAAAATAAAAAATCATGAAAGATTTTAGACATATAAAACTATATGAAAAAATATAAACATCTATGAAAGCACATTAAGCATAAGAAGTAGCAAATTATTTGAAGTCCTTATATAACCTTCACCAATTACATTATTTCAAGGTCGTCTCTCCAAAATGTGCCCGTCATATGGATTCACTGTTATCACTGTGTTAGGCCCTTTGTGCCACCATAAAGAAATAACTGAGACTGAGAAATTTTTTTTTAAGTTATTTAAAATAAATTAAATTTATTTTAATTGGCTCATTTTTCTGCAGTCTGTACAGGAAGCATGTTGCTGGCATTTGCTTCTGGTGAGGCCTCAGGAAGTTTACGATCATGGCAGAAGGTGAAGGGGGAGCTGGTGTGTCACATGGCAGGAGTGGGAGCAAGACACAGTGGGAGAAGGTGTCAGGATCTATTTTTTTTTCTTTTTGTCAGTTTTATTTTTTAACAATATTGTTTTTTGTTTTATTAACTTTTATTTTAGGTTCAGGGGTACATGTGCAGGTTTGTTATACAGATAAATTGCGGGTCATGGGGGTTTTGGGTACAGAGTATTTTGTCACCAAGGTAGTAAGCATAGTACCTGATGGGTATCTTCTTGATCCTCACTCTCCTCCCACCCTCCAGTTTCAAGTAAGCCCTGGTGCCTCTTCCTTTTTGTGTGTCCATATGTACTCAAAGTTTAGCACCCACTTGTGAGAACATGTGGCAAGTGTTTTTCTGTTCTTGTGTAAGTTTGCTTAGGATAATGGCCTACAGCTCCATCCATGTTGTTGCAAAGGTCATGACCTCATTCTTTTTTATGGCTGCATAGTATTCCACTGTGTACATGCACCACATTTTTTATCCAGTCTACACTAATGGGCATTGAGATTGATTCTATGTATTTGTTGTTATAAATAGTGCTGCAATGAACATACCAGTGCATGTATCTTTATGGTAGAAAATGTATATTCCTTTTGACATATACCAATAATGGGATTTCTGGGTCGAATGGTAATTCTAAGTTCCTTGAGAAATCTCTCCTATTGCTCATCTTTGTCTATTTTGTTGAAGATCAGATGGTTCTATGTGTGCGGCATTGTTCTGGGCTCTCTATTCTCTTCCATTGTTCTATGTGTTCTGTTTTTTGTACCAGTACCATGCTGTTTGGTTACTGTAGCCTTGAAGTATAGTTTGAAGTTGGGTAAAGGTGCCAGGATTTCTTAAATGACCAGATCTACTGTGAACTCACAGAGCAAGAACTCACTCATTACCAAGGAGAGGACGCCAACCTAGTCATGAGGGATCTAACCCGTGACCCAAACACTTTCCGCCAGCCCCCACCCCTAACACTGGGAATCACAGTTCAACATGAGGTTTAAAGAGGTCAAACATCAAAACCATATCTCTCTCTCTCTCACACACACACACATTTGTGTTACTACCATGTAAGTACCCTAAAGAATATGTGCTATTTATTTTCATGTTTTTTAATTTTATGTAAATTGTATTATATTGAAAATATTCTGAAATTTGCTTTGTTTTTTCCCTCAATACTAAATTTGTAAGATTTATTTATTCATGTTGATTTTTCTAGCTCTGTTCATTTATCTTCAGTAATATATGGTATTTCACTATGCGATTACATCACAGTTTATTTATGTATCCTCCTGTTTGACATTTAGATAGTTTCCAAGGGCTTACATTTTTTTGTTGTTCCTGTTACAATGTTACTATGAATATTTTTATATATAGTTCTTCATAACATAACTTCAGTATTGCCTGTAGAATACATATGCTGGTGTGGAGTTACTGGTGGTAGAGTAGCCAGGTCTTCAACTTTACTAAATATCTCCAAATAGTTTCTAAAATGATTGCACCAATTTATATTCCTATGAGCAATGTATGCATGCCTCCATGTCTCTACACCATTAGAACTCAAAGCTGTCAAATTTCAAAATTTTTTGATCAATTTTCTGATGTTGAATAATATTACGTGATTCTAATTTAAATTTTTCTAATTACCAGAGAAATTGTACATCTTTATTATGTTTCTTGACCATTTCACTTTTCTCCCTTTTTTGTGAATTCCCAAGAACAGTAGTTCTTGGTCCCTCTCTTCCTCTTTGCCCTCAAGTCTCTGTCTCTTCACTTGCGCAGGAGCTTAACCTCCAGCTCTTCCCTCAGGGGCAAGGCTTGAAGGGTTCTTCTTGTTTTTCCTGTTAAGACTTAAACACCTGGATGCCTTTCTCTATGTGTCTTAACATCAGTTCATTTTCTCTCTTCCTTTTCCTGTTCAAGCTCAAGAATGAACCAATCAGTTTCACTTATATAAAGTACTTAGAATAGTCAAAATCATAGACACAGAAAGTAGATTGGTGGTTTCCAGCAGCTGGAGGTAGAAGGAAACCGTTATTTATAGTTATTGTTTAATGTGTACAGAGTTTCAATATTACAAGATGACAAGAGTTATGGAGAGGGATGGTGGGGATGGTTGCACAATATTATGATTGTGTTTAATACTACTAAACTGTACACTTAAAATGGTTAAGATAGCAAACTTTATCTTATATGTATTTTAACACAATAAAAAAGATTGAGAAAAAAAGACTAAATAGAGGCACTGTTAGGGCTATCACAAAAAAAGACTGAGAAACGGTCACAGTCAAAGGGAACCTGTCAGGAGACATGATGGTTCTGTGTACTGTGGTATTGTGGGTGAGACACTAGAACAGAAAAAGCACATTAGGCAAAAACTGAGGGAGTCTGAATAATGCATGAACTTTGGTTAAAAAATAAACTTATTAATAGTTACAAATTTGCTCCATCAGGGCAGTAGGACCATTGTCCCAGGAGCTGAGGTTTCTCATATAATCATTTGCAGGGAAGCTGGAAGAGTGTGAAGGGCTGGGAACCAAGATTCCTGGTGTATGGAGGACTGAATAGTGCTTCTGTCTTTATTAGAGTAGAAAGAGGCAAGTATGCATGAAACATGAAATGATTAATCAGAAATGCCCTTGTATTTCAATAAATAATTCTTTCTCACCACAATCTAAATAGAGTTGTCTGACTCAGAAGATTTAATAAAATATGGAATAGAAAATTGAGAAATATTCTGGACTGAGACAAGGGATAACTGGAATGCTTTAATCATTCAATAAAGATATTTTTTTTCCTTGTTCCAGTGTGTCCTGGGATGTAACTGGTACTCAGGATAAACACATAGGCTACGGGAAAGAATATATAATTCTCTGCTTTATTTTTCCTGTTCCTTTTGACCTCTGTGTTACCTTTGGGTTGATATTTAAAAGAGAAGTCAGAGTAGTTAGTAAGAAAATCTAAGTCAACAAACATATGAAGAAGTTGGGAGGTGGGAGTTTAAGGTGGAGGGTAAGGGGAATTAAATGGCAGCTGGGGAGCTCAGTGGGTGTTGTTAGCAAAACATGGATGCTACTTTGGAGGGGCTGTATGTGCCGAGATTTTCGGGGCAGAGACTCATGGGTTCAGAAGTATTACTTGGGTCCCCTTTTGTGTTATTTGAGAGATACAAATGAGAATATATAATTGCTTTGTAATTATTTTGACTATTTGTGACTTCAGAAATGGGCAGATCTTGGCCGGGCGCGGTGGCTCAAGCCTGTAATCCCAGCACTTTGGGAGGCCGAGACGGGCGGATCACTAGGTCAGGAGATGGAGACCATCCTGGCTAACACGGTGAAACCCCGTCTCTACTAAAAAATACAAAAAAACTAGCCGGGCGAGGTGGCGGGCGCCTGTAGTCCCAGCTACTCAGGAGGCTGAGACAGGAGAATGGCCTGAACCTGGGAGGCGGAGCTTGCAGTGAGCTGAGATCCGGCCACTGCACTCCAGCCTGGGCGACAGAGCGAGACTCCGTCTCAAAAAAAAAAAAAAAAAAAAAAAAAGGAAATGGGCAGATCTCACAGGAGTCTAACGTTTGTTGTGGTGATGTAACTATCCTGAAGTTACATCACCCAGGACTCCTTGAGGATTCTACCTTCTTGTCCTTGAACTAGAGAGACTTCTGGTCAAGCTGTGATTGTAGGTTCATTAATGTTGAATTTTCATACTCTCATGTTTGAGACACAGTGTGGCAACTGGAATGAGCCTTGAAATTTGATTAAAAAAAGAAAAAAAGAAATTCCTCCTCCAGGGTTTGGTCTTTCTTAGATATTAGCTTATGCACTGACTTTAACCTCTGTGAAGATGTCTTTGTAACATGACACTAATCGTACCTTCTCTGCCAACCTGATAGTGTTGTTGTGATGATCAACAACTGAAAATTTGATGTGAACCTGAAAACTAGACAGCAGTATCTCAATGCAGGGCTAATTGTTTCTTTGACAACTAATCAGGTAGGAGGGGTATCTGTGCCTTGCAACTTGTGGGTGCTGCTGCACTAACGGGGAAAGGTCTATACTGAAAGTCCACAACTACTCTAGCCTCCAACAGACACTGCACAAAAATCAGACTACAGAAAAAAACAGAAAAAAGAAAACCAGCGATATACACTACAATTTTGTGCCCTGGATTTGGAAGCTTATTACAGGAGAGTATTCTGTCTACATTTATGAGAAGAGTTGGTAAAGGCTTTATCCTCCACTTACTGTACTCTGAGAACTACTGTAAATTACCCAGGGCGACAAAGGGACCAGTGTGAAGCATGGACTCCAGTGGCTGCCCCCCTGCTGTGAGCCTCTTCTCCCTAGCCTCAAATGTCTTCCGAGGATGAGGGGCCCGGGAGCTGGGGAAGACAAATGCTCTGTCAGGGACAAATATAACAAGTGTGAGATTGCTTTATTTAAAAGGGAAACCTGCTTTGTTGGAGGTGTTTCCTGTTCTTGGGACACAGACGAGATAAGCACACAGGCTCTGTTGCCATTAATACTCCTGGAATGAGAAATCCAACATTTCTTTTCAGTGATAATTTGAGCCAGCAGGTGTGTTTACACACAGATAAACAGAAAGCTTAGAGAGGGACATAGGAAATGAGGAAAGAGAAATTCAAGTGGAACAACAACAAAAAAAGGCCCGGGCATCCTAACCCCTGAGGGCAGAGACAACTGGTAAACCATGTTGTAAACTACCAAACAATGAAGACCTCAGACATGTCCAAATGTGTTCATGAGGGTTTGAATTACCTTTGGACTCCTGGTTGTGAACCACTTTGTGTTTCAAAACCCTTTGAGAAATTGATAAAAGCTATGGAAATTTTTCCTCATGAATAAAAATGAAGATATTCTTACAGACAGAACAATTTGCATAAAAATTCAAAGGGCTTCAATATATCCATGCATTTTCCCAAGATACCATTGCTGACCTTCTTCCTCATATGTATGATATCACATAGCATGACATAATATGATATATGATACAATATGAGAGGGGGCTTCTAGAAACATCAGTTTTGTCGAATATGTAGCTCTAAAGTGTGTGGGTACAGGAAGGTGAGGCCTTTTAGGAGAAAGCGTAGCTGTGTTTACCGCATCTTGGTTTCTAATTCTTGTTCTCAATTAGGGGAGTATACACTTGAGAGAACACAGGGCCATCTATGGTTCCATGATAACCAAATATCAGGCATCCCTGTAGCATGAAATCTGTTATTGATGCCTCTTGTTTCAGTCTGTTCAGAATATTATAACAAAAATACCATAGACTGGTGTCTTAAACGAAAAAGAATTTATTTCTTACAGTTCTGGAGGCTGGGAACTTTAAGTTCAAGACACCAGCAGATTTGCTATCTGGAGAGGGCCTGCTTCCTGGTTCATAGACAGTTCTCTTCTTGCTGTGTTGTCCTGTGGTAGCAAGGGCAAGGGAACTCTCTGGGGTCTCTTTTATAAGGGCATTAATCCCATTTATGAGGGCTCCATCCTCATGACCTAATCACCTTCCAAAAGCTCCACCTCCTAATGCCATCAAATTGAGGGTGAGGATTTAAACATATAAATTAGGGGAGTCACATTCAGTCCATGTCACCTCTGTTACAAAAAGATAATACCCGCCTGGGTCCCCAAATACAGGGCTACTATAGACACCATTCAGATAGGTTTTAATGTAAATGATGGCCCCTGAGGGCAGTTCCCGATGGTGGCCTGAACAGATGATTCCTCTAGGATCACCTTTTCTCAATTACACACAAAGAACTAGAAATAACCATAGAGATCTCTGTAACACTTGGCCCCAGCCCTAGGCAGAGTGGATCAGCCTGTTGCCACCCAGAGATTTTCAAACTAGAGCGTAACTCCAATTAATTAAAACTAGAACTATAGAACCAGAAATGCATCTTTAAGGCCCACAACGAAGGAAAACCTCTGCACTGAAGCAAGTGAAATGACCAGAGTAAAAGTACACGTGGTGCTGGGGTTTTTATTTTAGTAGCTGTGAAGATGGGTTACTGAATGAGAAAAGCATGTGAAGCACTTAGCACTATTATACCAGCATCTGAACAGTTGGTGCACTAGCTCCTTTGCTTCCCCTAATGTCTATGTCAGAGACAGTCAAGACATACATGGGCCCTGTTGCACTTCTGAGCAAGGGACAGGCCCCAATTCTAGCCTGTGGTACAACGTCAATCAAAACCCACCAGAAGGCATTTATTTTAGGATTCTCCTCTTTCCAACAAGGGTTTTCTTTCATCTATGGAAGTACTCACAGTGGAACAAGCTAGACACCATAAGGTGAATGACATTGACTTCTCATTTCCTTTAACAATTGGATCACTTTGGACTAAACTTATGATTGAAATAAAAACACTCCTTTCTAAAGAGGGTGCTGCAGATTCCCAGAGCTCCTACGATTCAACTGCTATCTGCTCCCACCAGAGGTGACTGCATCAACACCTGTTAGAACAACTAAGTTTGGGTTCTATTATTCAAAGCCTCTTGGAGACAAGAGAAGACAAATGAACACTTATTGACCAGCTGCTATGTAAAGTTTGCACAGCCTAACCTTGCCTTCCCACAGTTTTTAGAAGCTCATTTGTCTAGAGGGTAATTCTCCATCATTTCTTCTTAAATTAAATGTTATAAACCTCATCATCCTCTCTCTGTTTAGGAACATTTATTGAAATTCAAATTTACATGTCAGCTTTATTGTGGAGAATAATTTAGAATAGAAAATGAGTTTCAAAGATAAGCGGGCAGTTTGGGTGTTTGTGACATTGACGTAGTTGTACAGCATGTCAGATTTATGTCAAGGGTTTGAGGTAGCAGAGCCTCAGGGTAGCTATTGTGTTTGTTTTTCCACAAATTGGATTTTATGTCCATTTTCTATGGCTACTCTGAGAATAATAACAGAACTAGAAGCTGCCCTAGCAACATCTAGGTCACTACATGCAAGTCTTCCTCTGAGGTTGTCCAAAGACATTGGACTCTGGGCTGCCATTTCTCCTACATTGTACTTTCTTCTGAGAGGTCAATGGTCCCTTTCACTCATCCATTTACTTGGTCATTGAGAGACTATTAATAAGCACCATAAGTCCAAGACGTGGAGACAATATGACATGCACTCTACCCTCTAGCAGCATACAGTTCATGGGCAAGGACATGAACAGCTCATACAATGTGACAAAAGTGTGATTGGGGACAAGATCAAAGTGCTACTTGAAGTTAGCCATGTTAACCACACTGAGGGATTAGGGAAGGCCTCTAAGAGGTCATGTCTGAGCTGTCAGGAGAGCAAGGAAATTTGCCTGGTATAAAAAGTTGGTACAGAATCCCAGCTGGCAGGAACATCATGAGAAGGGGCTGGAGGCATAAGGACTGACAGGAGCTTTGTGCAGTTGGAGATGGCGGTGTGACTCTAGAGACAGCTGTAGCCAACACATCAGAAAGTCTCTGGTATCTTATTCTTCAGCTCTGGTTATTTTTCTCTTGTTGCTTGGATCAAAACACACATCTGACCACAAATGAAAGGGAGACAGATGTGGGAGAAGGAGAAAGGAGGGCATTTCCCAGAGAGCCTGTGGCAGCTTGAGTGAGGAATCTTGCTTTTTTGAGAGAAGGTGGCCCAGAGTTTCAGCTTTCAAACAATAACATTCAATGGACCAAGATATATTTTGTGGTAGACAACACAAATAACTTCTAAAAAGAAGGAGTAAATCATCTGGACTATTATAATACAAGGAAAGAGTTTTTCTCTGAAGGGTAGAAAGGAAAAATGGAATTTTATCTTTCTGGATCATTTTAAATTGACACCTGTACTAACACATGACTTCAACAAATCCTGTATGACTTCTTCGTTTTTTATTAATATGACTATATTTATCTAAAATTGGCAAGATGTGAATATCATGTTCACTGGGCTATTGCAGGGAATATATAAATTACACACAAGAAAGTGCCCATCACAGGGTTTGACACATAATACAGAATCAGAAAATATGTCTCCCTTTTTGCTCCTTCTTTTCCGCATTTCTTTCTTCTTGCTTCTTCTTTCTTTGATTATTTTGATGGCCAAGGGAGATATAAACTAGCTAGGACTTTTCACAAGTGAGCTGTTGAATTTATATCTACCAAAATCCATGCATTGAAATAATAGTGACAGGTTCTTTCAAATTGTTCAGCTCATTTTCACCCTTGTGATTGTTGAAAGTAAACTCTTGAAATTGAAATGTGTTTCCTGACCACACTTCCCCTCCTTGTCACACATGGAGGCTCTTGTTTGCTGTGACAACTTATTCCTAAGTCTATTACTGAGAAGCCTGATGCTAATGTAGAAAAACAAGCACAGGCTATTTTCTTTGGAAATAAAAGAAGGCGTGTGGTAGTGAAGCCTCCAAAGACCTGGAGACTTATTATGTATTCAGAGTCTCGACTTGAGCTCTTATACTTTACAGGGGGTGGGGTGGGGGGCTCTGTGTAACCCCATGGTGAAGGACTGTGTGATTCTCTCAGACCTAGAAATGGGCAACCAATAGAACTGAATGCTGCACAGAGAACTGAAATTGCTGATCAAAGAGCTTGCACTTCCAAAGTGGGACTTAATTAAATACAAGGATGCAAGAACCTCAGAAAAAATGGGTGTTTCAAATGAATAAACTAGCCTCTTGGCATTCTCCCAAGAAAGCCACTGTAAGCATTGTTGTTTCTACACATAGGTGTGATTATCATGCCTATCTGCACAAACCTTAACTGTTCATTGCCTTCAATATACCTTCAAGTTTTAAGTCTATTTTAATGGATAAATAAAACTCAAGTCTTTAGAGTTACTTCTGAGCACGTAAGACATATCAGTTAAACATCAGTTTTGGCTTCCCTTTGCTTTCTCTGGGTCTCCAAGGTCTCTGTATAAAGCTGAAGCTAGGAATGGAATGACTAGTGACTCTAAGGGAAAAATTTCTGCAGAGGTGGGTTATCCATCTGCCATCATAGGTGCTATCCTTGCAATTGGCTCATAAGGGGTTTCAGATACTCTGTAGCAGTAGCTGTGGGTTCTTAGCATGCCAGAGAACTGGAATGCAGCCTCCTGCTTTCCCTCACTCAAGTCATGCCCTGAGAACAAGACTGGCCAGCCAAATTGTGACCAGGTCTCTGTTTCTTACCTGCTGGTCTACTGACCCCAAAGCTACATTTTCACCTCCTGTTTCTCATACCTTCCTGTACTGAAAGATAATAAATTGTGAGCAAAGAAGTCAAAATTCCTTTGGACTCTGGTTTTCCAAAGACACCACCTAAAAGAAAAGTCCAGTTTTCCAAACAGTATGCTGGGCCATGTCTACATTTCAAACTTAGGACAGAAACACATTTTGCAACAGATATCAAAAAGAAATGGAGAAAGCACAACCATTGTTTAAAAGCCAGAAGTGGTGGTGGATTTAGTCAAGAATTGTTGGAAGACAAAACAGTGTTGTCTGTTGGTCTATGAACCAACACTGGGAAGCAGTGTTCTCCACCAGTGGTTCCCAAAATGGGCTGCACACACTCAGTGGATGCTTAAGGTCACCCACTGTGACATGGACAGAAAGCATTAAGACCTCTCTTCCTATGTTCTCAAAAAAAGGAACAAGAATGAAGCTTTACTTCTTTACTTGGTCCACATACCAGATGGCCCTGCCTCAAGTTTAGCTGATGAAATATCAAGGTTCCAAAACAGAAAGGAGTTGGCAGGGATGCCTTACCCTTCATTCGCGTGTGGCATATCATGACATATTGCCGTTTCTGTGTGTCTGGTTAATGGATTTATCACTTACCTAGTTTAAACTAAACTAGCCTTCCCATGGTAGACAAATGGCTTTTAAAATTCCTGCAAAGAAACCACAGATTGAAGGTACCATGTAGAACGCAAGGAAAAGAGAAAAGTTCATAAAACAACAGTGTAGACACTACCACACATAGATGAGTCCCTTTTATCCACCTTAAGAAGTAAAAGCAGTGGTAATATCATAATATCTGAAATGAATTAGCCACAGAGAAAGTCAAAATTCCAAGCTACTTGAAACATCTTTAAAAACAATATGATTCTTAGAAGCTTTGCCTTAAGTCTACATTTTGGTATTAGCTAAATGATAACACATTAGCTAATGATAACACAGAGCCAGCATAAGAAAATATTTTAAATCTGGTTTATCTTAACTTAGCCTTTTACAATTTATTTTTTTTCATAATCATAACATAACAGTCATACTATAAAAATTACTGATGGGAGTAGTATTAACACATTTGAGGGTCATTGCTCTAGGAATATATGATGATTAAATGAAAAACATATTAATATCAAAAATCCTTAATTCTTGTTAGTCCACCCCTCAAGCCACCTACTGTCGTAGCTGGCATTTTACCATGGAATGATGAGGAAGATCATTGTAATCACTTCTCTCATAAAATGTCACAAAAATGCAGTTTCATAATTAAGTAAATTGTCTGAATGGAAAATATGGGCTTGTTGCAATGTTTTGGTACATTGAGTTATGTTTGGCACATGACTTAATTCAGCCCTTGCTGATGGCAGATCTTCTCCCCTTCTGGGTTAAGAGAAGCACTCCATGTATCTCACGGAGTGTAGGAGCCTCCACTTAGATAGGCCCTTGCAGTCTTCCATACAGGCTTTGGAGGAGAGAGGTCTCAGAGAAGTCCTGAACTTCTCTGGAGACTATTACAGTTGGGAGAAGGGGAGTAATGAATTTCACTGTGGATGCATGGAAGGTATTGTGGCTAGCAACAATCCAAATGAAACTGCATTAAAGAGTGAGTTCGCAGCTATTAGTTTTAATCAGGAGAGAGACATGGGAATCAGAATTATAGAGTGTTTTCTAGCAACATTACTTCAATGTGCTATTTGAGCCATAAAGGCCAGTAAAATGTGAGACACTGTCAAGAGGAGGATTGAAAGCAACAGCTTCTGCCATTAAATCTAGATTTAGTGAATCTTTGATTGAATACCTGCTATAGGTCTCTGTATTGTAAGTGAGTTCTGCTTACTTCAATTTAAAATAGATTCAGATATTTGTCAATTATACCTCAATAAAGCTAGAATAAAATAAAATAAAATAAAATAGATTCAGAGAGTTGGAAAACTCCAGGAAAATAGCAACTAGCATAATCATTGAAGAACCACCAAATGAAGATGGAATATAGTTATAATGAAGATAGAATATAGTTATAAATTATAATTATAGGTATAATTTCTATAATAGAATATAATTATAAGGTGAAGATGGAAGAGGGAAAGGAGCAAGCTTATAAGATAACAAAGAAGAGTAATCAAAAAGAGATGGAAACCAGGTGATCCAATTATGTTTCCATGAGTACAATGATTGTTTCCTTGAACAAATAACCCAAATTAAAATTGTTGAAAGGGTAGGGTATCAAAAGCAAGACTCCAACTCCACATTCCCAGAAGACTTAATGAAATCCCCCACAAATATCTTTTTCTCCTCCCAGTGGCTGCTTTTTCCTAAGTCATTTCCTCCTCCCACCCCCATCCCAGCAGTGTCCTATTTCCAGATGAGATTTGGTCAGGAAAATGGAAAGCATTATAAGATTCAAAGCCGGAAAGTGTTGCATACTGAAAACTACAGTAGCATTTGATTACCCATAGAAGTGATAGGAAAGCTTCTAATAGCTTCTAGGAAATCATACTACATAATAATCAAAAGTCTTCATCAGTTACCTCAGCTGTATGCAGCATCAAAGTGAGTGATTCACCAGAGTATGCCCCAAACCCCTGGTAAATCTCTACCATCTGCTGTAACTGATGCATCTCTGTACATCTGCCATAAAAACGATATGTTCCACCTTCTATCTCATGTGAGTCCCTCTTTGGCAGAATGAAAACCATAATCCTGATGGCTGAAATGCAGCTCTAGGGCTTGTATAGGAGAGAGCATAGAAGAAGGCAAATGGGACTGTTTCCCACAGATCAGATGATCTAGCACAGTCATGCCTTCTCATTGTAGTAACTAACATCTTTCTGCTTCACTGGTTTTCCTGAAGGTGTTTTAGCACAAGGTCACTTTAATATACAGACTTACTATGAGCTTCTGATACATACTATAACACTATTAACCAATGTGAGCTAAAATCAAGCTTTTAACTGACTTAAATTTCAAGAAGCAAAGTCCCGTTCTCTTGCTCTAGATAAGGCTTCCACTTCTTTGGACTGATGTCATATCACAGCACAGAGAGATTTTTATTGCTCCTCTGTTGCAGTGATCTATTTTTCTACCCACTCTATCTATTTATTTTCTACCCACTCATTTGCTTTTCTTCTCAGCATCATTTTGACCTCCATTACCAAAGTTACTCTGATGTCCTTTTGAGATGGTGAGTAGCTCTCTTCCACCAGGAATATACCTCCGTGACTCGGTCACAAGGTAAGCTGTGTGCTTATATTTTTAGAGTGAAAACCAGGAACTATCCTCATGCATTTGATTCAGCCTTTCAGGATCTCCCAGGTGACTTGAGATTCCTTTCTTTAGGACTGAAGATACTCTGTAAGAAAATGCCTACATCATGCCTTTACTTATTCTGGACAAAACTGGTTTCCCAAGACTTTCTCCCCAGGAGGATAAATTTCTTCTTGTTTACTTTGGGGTCTGGAGTTAAGAGAAAGAGTTTATTCTCATCCTCTTTGTCAAAGAATCCCAGACTCAAGGCAGGTCCTCATTTTCAATTGCTCTTTTACCTCTTCCTCACAGGAATGCTAAAATCCCTGATATGAACCAGTCCCAGCAGCCAAGCAGAACATGTTGCAATTTGTGCAGGTAAACTAGATTTGAGCAGTGGGCATATAGATGTGTTGTCCTTTCTGTGACTTCTACTGCATGGCACCAAAAGATCTTAATTAATGTTGTGAAGAAGGAAGTTAAAAGAAAACAAGCTGAAGACATTTATTTAACCTTCAAGATCAGAGAAGCTATGCTTTAAGACTTCTCATTCAAGGCTGAAGTTATAACTCAAAGTATAGAGCAGTGATGATCAACTGTGTTCTTTTCTTCATTCTTTGGTAGTTCTGATGGCTGGAGAGCCCCTGTAGCCAGGTGGAGAACTCGTTTTGTGGCAACACCATAGCATTCTCCTCATTAGCCATTCCAGATTATTAGCACTAGAAACCCCTGGGCAGAAATAATAAAATGTCATGGATTGTCACATTTTGCCTCTGCAAGTCTCTTTTCACAGAGCACTAAGTGTAATATTGATCCAGGAGGCACTGGTCACAACTGACATGTCCATCCACTAAGTTAAAGAATAAAAGAGAATTTTGATGAATTGAACAGACGCTAGATGCTTTATCTTACACTAACATTTTGATTTTTTAAGGAAATGCATTTCCTAACTGTATCCTGCAGATAGATAACTCCATTGCTCCCTTCATTTGTTGGAGTTGTAGAAAAAATAATCAAACTTGCCAGCATGCTCAAGTCTTAAATTTTGTAGCTTGTCATAATTCCACACAGGCTCTGCTGCAAGGCCTGCTGGAATGATAAGATGGAGAGCAAATAGAGAGAACAAGCCAGAAATTGGCAGAATTAAACCCCAGGTATTCATCTGTTTATTAGGACTACATCCCAGGGATAGTGGTCATAGACTGAACTGAAATGTCTAAATTGATGACTAGAAAGCCATAATATACTATCTAAGACCTAAGCTAGAACCTGCATTATAATGTCCAAGGAAGACGGCCATGAGACCCTATTATTATGCTTAAAGTAAAAGTCAGAAGACCAGTTTCCAGCTTATAATATCATGGTGGTGCGGGGAGGGATGGATCATGAGATAATATTATGAAGTCCATAGTTATGACCACAATAATATTATAGTCTACAGGGTATGTTCATGAAGCCAAGTAACCATTTCAGAGGGCAGAAGTCAAAAGGCTATATTGCAATGAACAAGAAGACACCCAGAGGCATTATACATTGTATATATTATTCATCTCTTGTGCTATTCTGTGCCTCAGTTTCCTCCTGTGTAAAAATGATGACATGAATAGTTTGCTCATCTTCTAGTAAGAGACTCATGAGAAATGCTTAAGAAATGCCTGTGATTATTCAACCCGCTAACTCCCCCTCAATTCTGCACTCACTCAGACCTGCCCTCCCTACCTCTTCCATGTCCCTCTGATTCCTTCTGCATGGCAGACAGAATGGTCTTTCTAATCCACGTCTGACCACATCACTTCACTGACTTCCCTTCACTGTCAAGATAAGGTTCGCATTCCTGGCACTCAGGCCTGCCTGTATCTTTCAATTTCTGCCCTGTCTCCCACCATGCCCCAGACCGCCCCAGCAAACCATACATTATAATGTCTTGGATATTTAACAGTAAATGCCATTCCCTAATGCTCAACTGAGTGGTTAGTTGGTTTGAATATTGTGCTCAAGGACTGGGCGGGAGGCATCACACTGTAAGTCTTCTGGTGAAGGTAGGAAAGGAGGGGTTGGGAGTGAAACCACTCACTAGTCCAAGGGAGGACTTGTTTGAGTTAGAATATCACTTCGATCAGGGAGGGATTTAGAGTCTGGCAGGGATAGGCTGGGCTGGGAGGGACAGGCAAGGGCTCACAGCAATCTGGTGACAAGTCTCAGCAGCTGTGTATCAATGGTTCTCAGAAGCTGTGTATCACTGTCTTTTGTTGGCCATGCTGAAAATTGGTCTTACTAACCTCCTGGCAATGCAGGAAAAACAATTTTCTTTGGAGAAGACATTGTAAGAAATATTTGGCTGAAAGCACAAGTATGCTTCTGCTCTAATTCATAAAGTTTTGTTCAAAACTTTATAGCATTTCTTGCAGATCTTAATAAACTATGCATTTGTGATGTATAATTATATCGACAGTTGTTTGTACACATGTGGTTTTCTGGTTGCTTTCTGGTTACTTTCTTCTCTATCCTCTTCTCTGTCTTGGAAAGCTGTTGTATACAATTCTCTTGTCTTCCTATGGGTTTGGGAACCCTAGCTGGAAATCAGAGGGTAGAGGGAGAATAATGTCAGGAAATTCATCCTTAAAAGTTACTGCAAAAGTTACCAAGGCCACTTGGATTCTTCAGCTGAGGGCTCTGTTCTTCTCAAGGGGCTTTCTTTCCATAGTTCTCTCCATCTTGGGCAGGGTAACCACTGTCTCTCTTCTTTCTTTTAGGCCTAGGAGCTGTGCTAGTTTCTCTACTACTAATCCCAGGTCATGGCATTATCTCTTGTAATTCCAGCTTGAATATTTGTGAATAGTCCATTTGTTAGGAAATCTTTAAAATAATCCAGAATGTGCTATTTATTTCATATAGGGACACTGACTGATACAAAATGCATCACTAAACCAGCTTTCTATTTTCATTTTTCTGGAGTCAATTTGCATGCACATAATACCCCAGGAAAAACACTTGCATTGTCTGGGATGCTGCTGTCACAAGTTGGATCACACCCCAAAGCTTCAAAATCAAAAATACTTCACTAACATACTCCTCTCTAAAGCCAGAGACAAGAACTCAGCTTCAGGTAAAACCCCTGCGCAAAATATCAGCCCAGTGAAAACATTCAGAAAAAAAGTGTATTGACTATACTCAATCTACACTGCAGTTAAAGGAACACCCACATGCAGAGATGAGAAAGAACCAAGAACACTGATAACTCAAATGGCCAGAGTGTCTCATATCTTCCTAATGATCACAGCAGTTCTCCAACAAAAGTTCTTAACCAGGCTGAACTGGCTAGAATTACAGAAATATAATTCAGAATATGGATAGGAAAAAAGATCATCAAAATTCAGGACAGCAAAATTCAATCTAAAAAAAATAAGAATCACAATAAAGCAACAGAGGAGCTGAAGGATGAAATGGTCAGTATAAAAAGAGCCTAAGAGGTCTGACAGAGATGAATAACACAACACAAGAATTTCACAATGCAACTACAGGTATTAACAACAGAACAAACTGAGCTGAGGAAAGAATCTAAGAACTTGAAGACTGGTTCTGTGAAATAAGACAGTCAGACAAAATAAATAAATAAATAAATAAAAGGGTAAAAAGAAATAAGCAAAATTTCTAAGGAGTATGGGACTATGTAAAGAGGCCAAATCTATGAATCATTTTCATCCCTCAAAGGGAGAGAAAGCAAACAACTTGGAAAATATTTTTCAGGGTACCATCTATGAAAACTTCCCCAACGTTACTAGAGAAGCCAACAGCCAATTTCAGGAAATATAGAGAACTCCTGCTAGATTCTACTCAAGATGGTCATTCCCAAGACACGTAATTGTCAGATTTTCCAAGGTAGAAATGAAAGAGAGAAAGGGCAGGTCACTTATAAAGGGAACCCCATCAAGCTAACAGCAGAGCTCTTAGCAGAAACCTTACAAGCCAGAAGAAATTGGGGGCTTATATTCAACATTCTGAAAGAAAAATCTTTAACCAAGAATGTCATATCCAGCCAAACTAAGCTTCCTAAGTGAAGGAGAAATAAACTTTTTTTTTTCAGATAAGCAAATATTGAAGGAATTTGTTACCACTGGACCTGCCTTACAAGAGATCTTGAATGAAGAGCTAAATATAGAAAGGAAAGATTGCTACCAGCTAATACAAAAACACACTTAAACACACAGCAGTGTCACTGTAAAGCAACCACACAAACAAGCCAGCATAATAACCAGCTAGCAGCACAAGGACAGGATCAAATCCAAACATCAATACTAACTTCGAATGTAAACAGGCTAAATGACTCCACTTAAAAGTCATAGAGTGGCAAGCTGGATAAAAAGGCAAGACTCAATGGTATGCCATCTTCAAGAGACCCATCTCACACATAATGACACGCATAGGCTCAAAATAAAGGAATGGAGGAAAATCTACCACGCAGATGGAAAATAGAAAAAAAGCAGTGGTTACAATCCTAGTTTCAGACAAAACAGATTTCAAACCAACAAAGATCAAAAGAGACAAAGAATGGCATTACATAATGGTAAAGGATTCAATTAAAGAAGACCTAACTATCCTAAATACATATGCACCGAATATTGGAGCACCCAGATTCAGAAAGCAAGTTCCTAAGAACTGTGACTTACAAAAAAAAGACACAGACTCCCACACAATAACAATAGGAGACTTCAACACTCCACTGACAGTATTACATACCACCAAGGCAGAAAATTAGCAGATATTCAGGACTTAACCTCAAAATTGGACCAAATGGATCCAAAATACCTTTACAGAACTCCATACCCCAAAACAACATGATATACGTTGTTCTCATTGCCACGTGGCACATACTCTAAAATCAACCACATAATTGTAAACAAATGTAAAAGAACAAAAATTAAACCAAACACACTCTTGGACCACAGCACAATAAAAATAGAAGTCAAGACTATAAAAATTGTTTAAAAGCATGCAATTACATGGAAATTAAACATGCTCCTGAATGAATTTAGGGCAAATAATAAAATTAAGGCAGAAATCCATAAGTTCTTTGAAACGAATGAGAACAAAGACACAACATACCAGAATCTCTAGGACACAGCTTAGGCAGTGTTAAGAGGGAAATTTATAGCACTAAATGCCCACATCAAAAAGTTAGAAAGATCTCAAATTAGCAACCTATCTTCACAACAAAAAGAATTAGAGAAACAAGAACAAATCAGTCCTAAAGCTAGAAGAAGATGAGAAATAACAAAAATCAGAGCTGAATTGAAGGAAATCGAGACATGAAAAGGCATTCAAAAGATCAATGAATGCAGGTGTTGGTTTTCTGAAAAAAAAAATGACATAGACCACTAGCTAGAATAATAAAGAAGAAAAGAGAGAAGATCCAAATGAAGAGAATTAAAAACTATGAAGCAAATGTTACTTACTACTGACCCCACAGAAATAAAACAACTATCAGAAACTACCGTGAACACCTCTATGCACACAAACTAGAAAACCTAGAAGAGATTAATAAATTCCTATACACATACACTATCCAAAGACTGAGCCAGGAAGAAATTGATTCCCCGAACAGATCAATAATGAGCTTCAAAACTGAATCAGTAATAAGTAGCCTACCAACCAAAAAAAGCCTGGGACCTGATGAATTCACAGCAAAATTCTACCAGAAGTACAAACAAGAGCTGATACCACTCCCCCAAAAAACAATCCAAAAAATTGAGAAGGAACTGCTCCCCAACTCATTCTATGAGGACTGCATCATCTTGATACCAAAACCTGGCAGAGACCCAACAAGAAGAGAAAACTTCCAGTCAGTATCCTTGATGAGCATCGATGCAAAATCCTAAACAAAAAAAAATAAAAATAAAAATACTTGCAAACCAATTCCAGCAGCATATCAAAAGGCTTCATCCCCAGGATGCAAGGTTGGTTTAACATACATAAATCAATAAGTATGATTCTTCACATAAACAGAACTAAAGATGAAAACCACATGATTATCTCCATAGATGCAGAAAAGGCTTTTGATAAAATTCAACACTCTTTCATGTTAAAAACTCTCAATAAACTAGGTATTGAAGGAACATACCTCAAAATACTAAGAGCCATCTACAACAAACCCACAGCCAACACTATACTGAATGGGCAAAAACTGGAAGCATTCCATTTGAAAACCAGTGCAAGACAAGCATGCCCTCTCTCACCACTTCTATTCAACGTAGTATTAGAAGTCCTAACCAGAGGAATCAGGCAAGAGAAAGAAATAAAGGGCATCTAAACAGAAAGAGAGGAAGTCAAACTATCCCTGTTCACAGACAACATGATTCTGTATCTAGAAAACCCCATAGTCTTGGCCCAAATATTCCTTCAGCTGATAAACAACTTCTACAAAGTTTTAGGATACAAAATCAATGTACAAAAATTACCAACATTCCTATAAACCAAAAATAGCCAAACTGAGAGCCAAATGAAAAAGGCAATCCCATTCACAATTGCCACAAAATGAATAAAATACTTAGGAATACAGCTAACCAGGGAGGTGAAAGATCTCTATGATGAGAACTACAAAACACCACTCAAAGAAATTAAAGAAGACACAAACAAATGAAAAAAAATCCCATGTTCATTTAGAAGAATGAATATCATTAAAATGGCTACACTGCCTGAAACAATTTATAGATTCAGTGCTATTCCTACCAAACTATCAATTACATTTTTCATAGAACTAGAAAAAACTATTTTAAAATTCATATGGAATCAAAATGAGCCCAAATAGCCAAGGCAATTCTAAAGAAAAAGAACAAAGCTCCAGGCATCACATTACCTGACCTCAAACTATACTATAGGGGTATAGTAACCAAAACAGCATGGTACTGGTAAAAACAAACAAACAAACAAAACAGGCACATAGTCCAATGGAACAGAATACAAAGCCCAGAAATAAGGCTGCCCATCTACAAGCATCTAATCTTCAACAAAGCTGACAAAAAAAGCAATGGGAAAAACTCTCTCTATTCAATACATGGTGCTGGAATAACTAGCTAGCCATATGCAGAAGACTGAAGCTAGACCCCTTCCTTATACCATATACAAAAATCAACTCAAGATAGATTAAAGACTTAAATGTAAAACCCAAACAAATAGGAACTCTGGAAGACAACCTAGACAATATCATCTTGGACATAGGAACGGGCAACGATTTCCATGACAAAGCCATCAAAAGCAATTGCAACACAAACAAAAATTGACCAGTGGGATCTAATTAAACTTAAGAGCTTCTGCACAGCAAAAGAAACTATCAACAGGGTAAACAGACAACCTGCATAATGGAAGAAAATATTTGCAAACTATGCATCTGACAAAGGACAAAGGACATCCAGCATCTATAAAAACTTAAGCAAATTTGTAAGAAAAAAAAGCCCATTAAAAAGTGGGCAAAGGACATCAACAGATGCTTCTCAAAAGAAGACACACATGAGGCCAACAAACATAAGAAAAAGAACTCAATATCATTGAAGCTCAAAACCATTAAAGAAATGCAAATAAAAACCACAGTGAGATACCATCTCACACCAGTCAGAATAGCTATGATTAAACAACCAAAAAATAGCATACTAGCAAGGCTGCAGAGAAGAGGGAACACTTATACACTGTTGGTGGGAGTATAAATTAGTTCAACCATTGTGGGAAGCAGTATGGTTATTCCTCAAAGAGCTAAAAGCAGAACTATTATTCAACATAATAATTCCATTTCTGAGTATATACCCAGAGAAATATAAATCATTCTACCATAGAGATACATGCATGTGAATGTTCATTGCAGCACTATTCACAACAGCAAAGACATGGAATCAACCTAAATGCTCATCAATGACAGATTGGATAAAGAAAATGAGGTACATATACACCATGGAATATTATGCAGTCATTAAAAAATGAGATAATGTCTTTTGTGGGAACAGACATGGAACTGGAGGCTACTATTCTTAGGAAACTAATGCAGGAAAAGAAAACCAAACACCACATGTTCTCACTTATAAGTCAAAGCTAAATGATAAAAACTTATGAACACAAGGAAGGAAACAACAAACACTGGGGTCTACTTGATGGGGGAGGGTGACAGGAGGGAGAGGAGCAGAAAAGATAACTATTGGGTACTGGGCTTAATACTTGGGTGATGAAATAACAGGTACAACAAACTCCCATGACACATGTTTACCCATGTAACAAACCTTCCAGTGTACCCTAAACCTAAAATAAAAGTTAAAAAAGTTAACAATATACCAACATAATAAAATAAAGATAATAATAATTTTTTATGCAATGTTTTCTCTTTCTCAGTCCACTCAGGGAATCTTCACTCCTTTGCTCTCCTGAGTCATCTGCAATCTACTGTGGCACAGGCCTCTGGTACCATATCAATAGAAGAGCTCTTCTGGCCTGGTATTAGGTGGCAAAATAGATATCTCCTCAAATTACCCATTAGAGATCACTGAGAAAGGGATGGAAAAATTGGTGCTGAGCCCCTTGCAGAAGCAGATACCTCATTCATCTGCCTCATATGGTACTATGATACTATTACCTCAAATTACAAATTCACTGCACTTTCATCACGTTTTTACAAAGGGAGATTGGCCTGCCTGCAGACTCCAAGCAATTAGACAGGGTATGTTAGCCCATTCTTGCACTGCTCTAAGGAAATACCCAAGGCTGGGTAATTTATAAAGATAAGAAGTTTAATTGGCTCATCATTCTGTGTGCTGTATGAGTAGCATGGTGCCAGAATCTGCCTGTGGTGAAGGCCCAAGGAAGCTTCCACTCATGGTGGAAGATGAAGCAGGAACAAACATGTCACATGGTGAGACAGGGAGCAAGAGTGAGGAAGAGTATACCATGCTCTTTTAAATAAGCAGACTTTGCGTGAATTCAGAATGAGAATCACTCATCACCAAGAAGATGGTGTTAAGCCATTCATGAGGGAACCATGCTAATGATCCGATCACTCCCGCCTCAACACTGGGAGTCACATTTCAACATGAGATTTGGAGGGGGCAAACATCCGAACTGTATTATTCTGCCCCTGGACCCCTAAATCTCATGTTCTTCTCACACTGCAAAATTCAATCATTCCTTTCCAATAGTTCCCCAAAGTCTTAACTTGTTCCAGTATTAACTCAAAGTCAAAAGTTCAAAGTCTCACCTGAGACTGAAGGTACATTTCTTCCACCTGTGAACCTGTAAAATCAGAACCAAGTTATTTACTTTCAAGATATAATGGTGGTACAGCCATTGTGTAAGCATTTCCATTCTAAAGGGGAGAAATTGGCCAAAATAAAGGGGTAACATGTCCCACACAAGTCCTAAACCCAGTAGGGCAGTTATTAAATCTTAAAGCTACAACATAATCTTTGACTGCATGTCTTGCATCATGGTGTGAGAGGTGGGCTCCCAAAGTCTTGGGCAGCCCTGCCCTTGTGGCTTTGCAGGGTACATCCTTTGTGGCTGCTCTCATGGTTGGAACTGAGCGTCTGTGGGCTTTTCTAAGCAGAGGTTACAAGTTGACAGTGGATCTACCATTCTGGGGTCTGGAGGGCAACGGCCCCCTTCCCACAATTCCACTAGGCAGTGCCCTGGTAGGGACTCTGGGAGGGGGCTCCAACTCCACCTTTCGTCTTGACACTACCCTAGTAGAGGTTTGGGGACTCCATGTCTGTGGCAGGCTTTTTCTGGGCACCCAGGGTTTCCCATACATTCTCTGAAATCTAGAAGGAAGCTGCCAAGCCTCCTTCATGTTTTCATTCTATGTCCCTGCAGGCCAAACACCACATGAAAGCCACTGTCTTATGGCTTGCACCATCTGAAGTGATGGCATGAGCTGTACCTGGGGCCAGATTGGAAGGAACAAACATCCACACCATATAACAGGGCATGCATAATTTGGCCAAGAACAACATCCATTTCCCATATCTTGAGCTATGAGAATTATGACCTGTTCTGTAAGGTCAGGTAATTAGTCAGTTCTTCCTGTTGTCATTTCCCAAGATGATCTTCTCTCTAGAACTTCTTATTGGTACTCTGAGAACTGTCTTGTTAAAGTGTGAACTGAAATAAGCCCTTTTCTACTTGTCTCAGTGTCAAAGTTAAATTATCTCATAGCTCTCAATTCCCAGTCCTCTCATGGTTTTGAATACACGGAACATCTTAGATATTTATAAAGAAAAGCTTTTGTAGATAGTATGATCAAGGAAGGTGTGCACCTCCAAATGAAGAAGTCAGTTTTCAGATTACATCTTTAAAGGATAGTTTATACCATTTTAAATCTACAATTTCAGTCCACAATATATAATAAGAAAATGCACATGGTCGCTATTATTGTCTTATATATCACAACACATGCATGTGCACACGCACAATGAGAAAAAACCACAGTAAGAATTGGTTCTGAGTCTAACTGCCTATTTCCCCCAAGACCTAATTATCTCCTGTTCTTTCCAATCTCAAATCTTCCTTTCACAGAACCAAAACATCTCTTTTACTAACTGCTAGTGATCCTGATTCTAAGTATCTACTGAGTTAATGATAAAGCTCCAAATCTGCAGCTGACACGTGAAACAGTCCTGCTGCTTCCTAGATATGTAAAGCCCCAGTTTTAGGAAGCTCTGCAGTTCACAGTGATAAGTGGTGGACTAATGGGAAGACCAGAGAGGGGAAATGGAGTCACAAGCTCTTGGATTTAGAATTAGGTTTTGAGTCATAGGATAGCATTTTCTGCCTGAACTTTTTGTTTGTTTGTGCTTGAAAAGGATATGGAAGTGAAGAGGAATTTAGATCTCTAGAAGCAATGCACTATGAGAGACTCACACACTTCTGCTGTATAAACCCAAACTTCTGCTAGCTGTAAGCTCTGTGAATTCAGGAGCTTGTGTGCTGTTCAGTATTGTTTCTCCAGATCCTGGCACTTAGTGGGTACTCAAAATATGCTTGTTGATAAATAAACAATTGAAGGAAGAATGAAAGTTGAAAGACTTCTTTGCTTTCTATCTTTTCTATGTTTATTTTTGTTTTACCACCCTTAATTTTTACCAAGTTTTTTTGTAAATTCAGTGTTGTCTCATATGCGTCGGGGTTAGGTTTACACAAACATGCTCATTTCCTCAATAGTTGGGCCAGAGGTTAAAAGCATCATATGGGAAGTGTCATTTCCTCAGAGCCAGCAAGAGAGAGGAAGAGAAGTATGAATGGAAGAAAAAGGTCCCATAGAGAAGAAGACATTCATGAGATCAAATCCAAGATCTAGATTCCATGGTTGAAATTTTTATCTTTGTTTTAAATAGGATGTTGGTTCCTTTCAATACAGAAAATTCTGCAAAGTTTTGTTTCCTTAAGTAAAAAATCAGAGCCAGAGTGCAAATTGTTGAAGCCAAGCTTCCTGGAATCTGAGACCAATAAAAAGGTGTAAAGTCAGAAGGTTTCAAGTGAACAGAAGGAAACTACTTCAGGAAGAACACACTTGGACATGCGGGACCCCTTTTCAACTTGCTGATCCTACACTAGAGTAGCCTGAATCCAAGAAACATTCTGTTTTTTGTTTTAAGACCACAGCGTACAAACAATTGCCCCTCTAGGACCTGATGAACAACATTGGAAAATATACTACAAAAAAAAGAACGGTGAGAATTTCCTTAAATTTAAGTGGACTAATTCATCCATAAAAAGTTTTCTCTTAGTCTGTGATCGTGGGTGTGGACTTAGCTCATGAAAACATGTCTCTGGAGATCCCACACCAGGCACAAGGTCCGGTCCTGGACCTTGTATAGGTGGAATCCCAAATGTCCACTTTTAGAGCTCAGATGCTCTTCTTCCATCTTGACACAGAAGATCATCTAGAGGATGTAGTTTGCTGAAGGACTGAGTGGACTAAGTAAGAATCAGTTTGTCAGGAGTTTTCCTCAGTCCCTCTCTCCAATCTCATTGTTCTTTAATCCCTCACACATCCACTACCCAGCATCATGCTGTATGCTCTCCTTCTGCTGATTGATTCCAGACATATCTCCAGGGGGAAATCCATTGTCTTATCCAGTGGCTGAGATGAAGGTGGCTGTGAACTATGTGCCCATCCCAGGCTGAAGGTTTTGTGATCATGGTAATTGTTATGGAGATAACACTGTTTTCAAGAACAATACTCACATCAACTCTTTCCCTGGATGGAAGAGTAGCTGGTGTGCCCTTTCTACCTGCGACCAGCTCCTCCCCAAAAGCCAATACATGCTGCTTTTTCCAAAGGGAAAGGTCAGACTAATGGTGCCAAAGATCCAAAGAGCTAAACAAAGACTCTCCCAGGGAGATTAGTATCTGTCTTCCTAAAGCTGAGACAGAGCAAAGGAAAGTGCATGATCAGAACAAAATGAATTGCCTTGGATAGCCAGAATGAAAGGTAGAGAATTTCTGAAAGGTTTTTTGGGTCTTTCATTTTTTAAAAGGATAATAGCCTTTAAAGTAAGTATGATTTTCTTTAAGGTCTAAGAGACCCCCATATTCACTTTGAGCTTTGAGTTTTGAGCTTTGAATGACAACACCCTTGTATTACTCAGGGTTCTACCCAAAAACAGAACCAAGAGGTGTGTGTGTGTGTGTGTGTGTGTGTGTGTGTGTGTGTGTGTGGTGTGTGTGTGTCTGTGTGTGTGTCTCATAAGAAATTGGCTCAAATAATTGCAGAGGCTGACAAGTCTCAAAACATGTAGTTGACAAGCTGGAGCATCAGGGGAGCTGGTGGTGTAAGTTTCAGTATGAAAGCCAGTAGGCTAAAGACCCAAGAAGAGTTGGTATTTCACTTCATGTGTAAGAATGATGTCTTAAGGCTGGGCGCGGTGGCTCAAGCCTGTAATCCCAGCACTTTGGGAGACCGAGGTGGGTGGATCACGAGGTCAGGAGATCGAGACCATCCTGGCTAACACGTGAAACCCCGTCTCTACTAAAAAAATACCAAAATTAGCCGGGAGCGGTGGCGGGCGCCTGTAGTCCCAGCTACTCGGGAGGCTGAGGCAGGAGAATGGCGTGAACCCGGGAGGTGGAGCTTGCAGTGAGCTGAGATCCGGCCACTGCACTCCAGCCTGGGGGACAGAGCGAGACTCCGTCTCAAAAAAAAAAAAAAAAAAAAAATGATGTCTTAGCTCAGAGACTGTTGGGCAGGAAAAATCCTCCCTTCCCCAGGAGTTAACCTTTTCATTCTATTCAGACCATCAGCTGATTTGATGAGGCCCACCCATATTAGAGAAGATCATCTGCTTTATTCAGTCTGTCTAGTTAAATGTTAATTTCATCCAAGAAAATCCTCACAGAAACACCCAGAATCCAGAATAATATTTAACCAAAAATCTGGGCATCTGTGGCCCAGTCAAGTTGACACATAAAATTAACCATCACAACCCCCACCTTCACCACATTACTTTACTTATTTCAATAGAAATTATTAACTTAAGGGGAAAACTAGCAGGGGGAAACAGGAAAAGGAAAAAGAAGGGCATGATATCTCACTATAATATTGTTTATCTTGATGTCCAAGAGGGAAAAATATGAAGTCCAAGAGGGAAAAATATGCTTGATACACGATCGCTTATAAAATCAGCTGTACAAATTATGAAACAGCCATGGTGATACCACTCAATTTAGTGTAAAATTTTTTTAAATCATGGGAGAAACATAAACTGAATTGAAAAAACTGAAATGCCAAGTGCTATTGCACGGACGGAACTTTTACTATCACATCAGATTATGTCCTTCCCCTGACCCCACTCCAAACATTTTAGCTTTGCTCTCTGTCCACTTGAAGGGCCTTTGCAAATGCAAGCATGCTTGTCCTTGGAGACATACAGCACATGTGGAAGTGTTAGGAAACCTGCAGAGGCACCTGGGCCATTCAGATTGATTGGTGGTGCAGTAAGTGGATTGAGACAACAGGGGAGCTGATTACTTATTATGAGATATGAGCTGTTACAGTGATGGGAGAGGGAAAGTTGGGAGGAGAATGGAGATTTTATTGCAGTTTAACAAAGAGCCTAATTCCTAGTCTCTTCTGAGACTGGCACACCACAGGGCTTGCTCCTCTATGCTAGCAGGCTTAAATTAGGTGACAATAAATCCTAGCTTCTGATAGCCAAAGTAACTTCTTTCTTTACTTCTTCACCCCCTTGACTCAGATGACCATGAGAACTAGAGTAAATACCAATGCTGGAGAAAAATTATGAAGGTAAAGTGATTCCAAAATTCTGTCAGGGATAAATGTGACTATCTGACAAGTTTCATAGTCAGAATGCTTTGGGTGACAGATGAAAATATTTCTCAGACTTGAAAACGCTAGCTTCCATTACTTTCTCTCCTACTTTCTTGCCTATTTTCCTGATAATGCAAATCTCACAGCAGAGAAAGAGAAGGAGAGAATAAAATAAAACCCAAATCTAATACTAAAATGAAGCTGTTGTTAAGTAGGGGAGGAGGCTGGGGGAGACAGAGTGAGAGAGAGTTTCCTAATGTTAAGCAGCGCCAGCAGATCACACAGAGGTGTAGTTATCAGATGCTCAAGAGTGGGTCCCTCAGTATCACAGTCCAGGCCGTGCTGAACATGGGGTGGGTGTGTGCGGGGCTATGAAAAAGATGCATAAAATGTTCAGGCATAAGTTTTCAGGTTTTTGAATCTGCATTGAAGGCCTTCACCATCTACCCTTCAGTTGCATTATATGTGGTTGAGATGGGGCACTCCTGTTGTTTAAGATCTTACAGGCATGAGGATAGATAAAAGATCTTTATCCCCACCAAAAAAATCATTCTTTCTTGGTGTAGTCTACTCACTTGGAAGAGATTTAAAGACAGAGCAAATTCTAAGGGATTTCCAGCCATCTCTCTCTGAGATGAGCTTCCTTCTTCTATGGAAGTATCACCGCGAGACTTCCCAGCAATGAGGAAAACCCAGCAGGCACACAGAGAAACATCTTGTTGAACTCAAGGTAAGCGAGGATTGCTTAACTAGGTTACAAAGAGCATAAATCATAAATGTAAATTAATTTTCATAAAATGATAATTAAATTTTCTGTTTATTAAGGAATATACACAATTTAAAAACTAAGCAAAAGGATATTTGCAACACATTTAACAGTGCCCTCCAACAAAAAAGACATAAATAAGGAGAATAATACAAAACTCTACCAAGCACTAAGAAATCAAATAACCCAAGGCACGAGGAGATCAGCAAAGACAGAAACAGAAAACTCACAGAAGAAATTTGAATTGCCAGTACAGATATGACAAAATGCTTTGTCATTAGTAATCATGGAAATTCACATTAAAACCACAAATCTCACATTAATCAGGCTGGTAAAAATTTTAAAAGTCTGATGATATCATATGTTGGGAAAGATATGGATATATGAGGACATTTATACTTTGCTGGTGAATGTGTAAATTGATACAATCTCTTTTAGTTTGACAATAACCAGTAAAATTGATGTTGCACAAATCCTCTGAGCTGATATAAACCCTTAGGATATTCTTGAACATTTATGCCAGAAACATGTAGAAAAACACTTATAATAACATTATTCTTAACAGTAAGATCTGGAACCAATGCAAATGTTCATTACCTGGAGAGTGAATAGATTATGATATATTCAAACATCAAAAAAATGGAACACAACACAATAACACGTTGAAAAAAACTAGACCTATAGATATCAAATGTAGTTGAGAAAAAGAGTTGCAAAATATGTATGACTCTAGATTTGTATGAAAAACATACAAAACAATAATGCACGCTTCTTAGAGGTTCATGTAAGTTCTAGTTAAAATATGAATAAAGACATAGGAATGAAAAACACTAAATTCAAGACAGTGTTTTTCTGGAAAAGGAAAATTATTTGGGAGAGTTTCAAAGGGGCATTTAGTTTGTTGACAATGTTTTATTCCTTAACAGGTTGTGAATGCACAGATATTTAATGTACTGTTTCTATATTTGTATGTCTTAAATATAGCAAATTAACTTATTTATTGATTGATTGACAACATCATCTATATTTATTGTGCAAATGTTTTGAAATATGTATATGTTATGGGATGGCTAAACGAAGCTAATTAACATTAGCATTACCTCTGTATAGCTCTGTGGTAGAACATTTGTCTGCAAAGCAAATAAACATTTTAAAATGGAAGTCATAGTAGCTGGCAATGTATGGTAAAGCTCTTGTTACCTTCCTTTTGGGGCAAAATATTGCTTTCAGAAACATTCTCCATACTTTTCTCAAAGCTATACAATCCATTCAAACATGTAGCAAGAAAGAACCGTGAAAACAAACAAAAAACCTGTTTAATACTAGGAAGACGTTACACCATGGCCAAGTACGTAGAGTATATGAAGTAGATATTCATTTTTGCCATGTCTGTGTTTAATGACCTCCCATTCCATGCTCTCTCTTTGTTAATAGCTTCATTTCCCTCTGAAAGACTCTCCTTCCTCCATTCACAACACACATGCTTTGCATGGACCTCTGTGAAGGATGTGACCTCTGTCAAAGCTAGTCACCAGGTTACAGTGACTGGTTCAAAAGATTTTGCAAGAAGTCCTTGGAAAGGGACTCTTGTTGTTTTCCACTCCACAGGCTGAGACCAAGAGAGAATGTGCATGCCAAAGCTGCTTCAGGCTCTCTGTGAGCAGGAGGTTCTCCAGCTAGTCTAAGCATAAAGGCCATGAGGAACAGAACCAAGTGAAGACAGAGCATGGGAGAAACCAAGTCCTGGTGGATTTCTCAAACTTTTCAATCAATCTGTGTCTGACACGAGTCCCACCTCCAAGCTCTTGGGAGCTGAAGGTCAATACACCCTCTTCAGAAGCCTGATTTAGCTTTTCTCTTTCTTACCCAAAGTGGTCCTAGCTGATAAATCTTGCAATACTAGTAAAATATCAAAATGAAACCCCTTGTTAGTCATAGGAGCAATGGCAGTTTTGGCTGAAAGGAGAGTGCTCTGCCCTCCTTGCCCATCCATCTCCCATCTGCCAGGTCATCAGTTCCCTGCCACGCTTTCCTAACCAGCTCAGCAGTGAACAAAAGAAACACAGCTGGCTCCACTCAGATGCAATACCTAGTTCTTTTGTTACAGAATTGCCTAATCAAAACAACCAAAATTGGCTTCCCAGAAATTAAACCCTTCTTTTGACTGGAGACTCTTATCCCAGCCAAAAACACTTGATGAAGACCCAGTGCGGGAGTCATTGTTATCTTCATTTTGAATAATGTCGGAAAATGAAGGGAAAGAAGATGAGTCTGTGAGGAGGTAATTTGTTTCTTCTGTCAGATGTTTTGCAATACAGGGGATGACCTAAATTTAAAGTTTCTTTAAACAGCATGTAACCAGACTAATGAAAATCAAAGTTCAAGGGCTTATTTCAATTATGATGAACAATCCACCCATTTGTAAGGATTTATTGACTAGCTGGGGAACATTTAAAATTTGCATTTCACTTGCCACTTTAGAATTTTTTCTAAGAACATTTAATCTTCTTTCCTCTTTCTCTGTTCTTTAAAAGGTCTTGACTTGCTATTCTTAAATGAAATTATCCTTGTCTGCTTCCTCTTCAGTGAAATGAAACCAGCTTTAAATAACTCACTTACACAGCTGAGTTTTAAAACTTTTTGAGCAAATACTTTCTCTCAAAGACCCTACATCTTGTGATACCATGACTACTCTATTCTATCTTATTCTATTCCACTCTATTTTAAAGTACCTTGGAAAGGTACCTCGGTAAGGTACTTTCCACTGCATTAGCTGCTGTGGAAATAATTTCTCACTTTCAGAGGTGTTTTGTAATTATTTAGGAAAATCTTTGAACCAGCGAAATCACATTTTTTTTTTCTTTGACTTCTTTGACTTTTATCTAATATGGAAATATTTTCAATCAGTCAATAAAGTTAATGGTACCTGGAGTCTTGTCAGCTCTTATCAGTTTTCCTGCCCTAGCACCTGACTCCAAAGGGACTTTTCCAGTCATGTGCCTTTGTTCTTAGGTGCATTTAGTGACCTTCTGGTCTACATGAAGAAGACTGATCCTACGTTTCTCGGGCTCTTTTTCTACCTACCAGTTAGGTTAATTCAAAAGGGAGCATTGATAGGTGAATGGCAAGTAGAAGTAGGGGAGAATCATAGTCTTTCTTCTTCTTTTTGGATGAAGTCTTTCTTCATCTCCCATATGAGCTCTACTTTTTTTGTGTGAGCCTCTGGTCTGATTCTGGTTTCTACCTGGTAGAATTGGCTCTTGGCCTCTGTAAATGCCTCCTCACATTGCTAGTCTTAGGAGTAGAAACGGCTTTCTGTTGTGGCTGATCTATGGTTTGCTCTCCCATACCCTGTTTGTCTTTGTGATGCTTACAGCATCTGTGTTAACTAGTTCTCCTATTAAGTTTCTTCCACTGAACTACCTGTCCTTCACTCTGCTTTCCACACTTGACTCTGATTGATATGTGACTTAAAATTGGATTATACTTATTATTCATTTAACCTACATTTTAAACTTCAGTTTTGGAAATAGAATTGAGGGTCCAAAATCCTGGAGGGAAGAGTATAGATAAGTGAGCCCAACATTCTGCATGGAGTTTTCTCTTGCATCTGCCAATTTCTAAGAGGCTGAGAAATCAAATAGAATTTAAGAGATTAAGAAGATAAGAAAATATTTCAGGAATCTCAAGGAACTGGAGAGAGAGACAGACAGAGAGAGAGAGGCAGAGAAAGAAAACTCATTTTAGGGTCTACCATAGAGGAGGGATCTTGAAAATAGCACAGACATTTAGTTGAGTCCCTAAATGGCTCCTTCTAGGGATGAGTAAAGTGGAAGTAGGCCAGACCTCAAAGAGTCTAAAACAAAATCTCAAGACATTCAATTACTGATTAAATCAAGGTGGTCTTCCCAAGGTGGTCTGTCAGAGGGAAATTAAATTATATCTGGAAGAATATAAATTACCCAAAGCCTCAATATTTTCAAAAAATATTATAAAACATATCAAGCATGACAGAATAAAATATCATATGACTAAAAGTCAATAGGAAAAAAAGATAAAAATAACAGAGACATAATGTAATAAAATGTCAGATGTGTAACTCCAAAATTTGAAACAATCAGTCAGGCACTTAAAATAACAACTATGGTTAACATGTTCGAGAAAATAGAAAATTTCACTGCAGAACTGCAATGTATAGTAAGAGACCACTGGAAATTCTAGAGTTAAAATAATTGTATTATATGAGTTAGTAGCAGTGTAGTTGCAACAGAACCAATTAATAGTGAACTAAAATATAGGACAACTGAAAATAGATTGAAACATGAAGAGAGATATATAAATGCAAAAAATGAGGCATGACAAAATGTCTAAACAAATGACATCTCAGGAGGAACTGAGGGAGAAAAAGAATAGGGCAAAGAAGATATTTAAAGAGCTACAGGCTAAGAATTTCACAAAATCTAATAAAAACACTCAAAATCAAATTCAAGACAACTTGCAAACCATAGCAGCATAAACACAAAGAAATCTACATAAGTAGATTCCTAATATAATAAATAAAACTACAGTAACCAAAGTCAAAGTGAAAAAAATCTTCAAAGAAACCAAGAAACGTAAAAAAACTTGTTAGTTTTTTTTAAAAAAAAGCAATAATAAGACTGGCATGAACAACAAAAGGTAAAACAATATCAGGTTCTAAAATCAAATATCTACTAACCTAGAGTTTGATATTTCAAAAATGATGCTAAAATATTTTTCCATAAAAAAGAGAAAATGTATGTGAGTAGTCCCACATTAAAATAAAGAGTAAAAATATAAAGAAATGTCATGCAGATTAAATACTTTATTCAACTATAAATTATAAGATACATAAATTTCTAAATTGGAAGAATCAATAGAAAACTTCAGTAGCAGATCTGATCAAGCAGAAGAAAGAATCAACAAAAAAGAGGACAGTTTACTTGAAATTATCCAGTAAGAGACACGAAAAGAAAAGTAAGTTTAAAAGGTAAATAAATCATATGGTACTTACAGAACAACATCAAGAAAAGCAATATACATGATATGAAGATTTTAGAAGGAGCCGAGGAAGAGAAAAAGTAAATGAAAGAAAGCTTATTTAAAGAAATGAAAACAAAAATTGCCAAAATCTGAAGAAGGAAATGAACAGCCAGACCTATGAATACCAAAGAATACCAAGTGGATTGATTATTGAGATACATTGTATTCAAGATACATTATGTTAAAATTGTTAAGAGAACAAGAGAATTTTTAAAGTAATGAGAGAAAAACACCTCATCACACACAAGGGAATCTCCACAGGACTATCAGTGGATTTCTCAGCCAAAACCTTACAGCCAGGGTAGATTGGGATAATATGTTGAAAGTGCTGAAAAACAAAACAAAACAAACAAAAGCAAACAACAACAACAACAAAAACATGACAATCAAGAATACTATACCAAGAAAATATGTTCTTTGGAAATGGAGAGATAAAGACTTTCCCATGCAAACAAAAGCTGAAGGTGTTCATCATTACTAATATTAGTTTACAAGAAATGCAAAAGAACGTTCTTCCAGTTGAAAGAATGCTAATCGGCAACATGAAAGCAAATGAAGATGTAAAACTCACTGGTTAAGATGAGTATATAGCTAAATTCAGAATACTTTAATATTGTAATGGTGGTGTGTGAATCACTTTTAACTCTAACACAAAACTGCTAGTACAAAAGTTAAAAGATGAATGTATTATAGTTATAATATTTTAATGAGTACATGATATTAAAAGATACAAATAACATGAAAAGTGAGGACGGGAGTAAAAGTGTAGAGTTTTTGTATGTGATTAAAATTAAATTTATATCAACTTAAAAGAAACTGTTATAACTATAATATGTTGTAATTAAGCCTTATGGTAATCGCAAAGAAAAACCTGTAATAGGTTCACAAAAGATAGGAAGAAATGAATGAAAGCATACCATTATAGAAAATCATCAAATAACAAAGAAAGACAACAAAAGTAGAGAAAAGAATGAAGGGAACTACAAATCAGTCAGAAAACAATTAACAATATGATAAGTCCTTATCTATCAATAATATCTTAAAACAGAAATAGATTAAATTCTCCAATTAATGACAAAGATTGGAAGAATGGTTTAACATAAGAAGATCCAATTGTGTGCCACCTACAAGAGACTCACTTTAGCTCAGCATTCCAATAATAGAACACTATGCATAAATGGCACAAGCAAACCACTTACGCCCAGTGTTCCACTATTGGAATGCTGAACACATGGGAGTTATTTACATACAACTGCTCAATTCATTGCCAACGTCTGATTGCAAAAATTCAAAAAATTGCAACCTCAGGTGTAAATGGGCACACATGCTAAAAGTGAGGAGATGGGAAAATATATTACATGTAAAGGGTAAGCAAAAGAGAGCAGTGGTGACAATAGTTAGACAAAATAGGCTTTAAGTAAATATTTGTTACAAGAGAAAATGATGGTTATTATATAATAATAAGGGGGTCAATTTCTCAACAGGATATAACAATTGTAAATATAGGTGGACCTAAACATATAAAGCAAATATTAATACAATTAGAGGGGAGAGAAACAACCATACAATAGTAGGGAAATTCAATACCCTATTTTGAACAATGGATACATCATCCAGATGAATATCAATACTAAAAGTGCAAACTTGAATAAATCAACTGATTTTAACAGACATATACAAACACTCATCCAACAGCACCAGAATGCACATTCTCCTCAAATGCACAGACACATTCTTCTCAAATGCACAGGCACATTCTCTAGGGCAGGTCATATGCTTGGCCACAAAACAAGTCTGAACCAATTTAAGAAGATAGAACTAGTATCAAATATCGTTTCCAACCATGATGGTATGAAATTAAATATCCATAACAGGAGGAAAATTTGAAAATTCATAAATATGTAAAAATTAAGCAATACATTTCTGAACAACAAATGGGCCATAAAATAAATCAAAAAAGAAATAAAAAATATCTTGAGACAAATGAAAATGGAAAGATGCACACAAGCACACACAGACAAATTATGGGATGCACAAAAAGCAGTTTCAAGAAGGAAGTTTATAGCAAGAAATCATACGTTAAATAAAGAAAGATCTCAAATAAATAACATTCTACTTCAAGGAGCTAAAAAAAGGAGAATAACACCAAAGTTAGCAGAAGGAAGGAAGCAATGAAGATTAGAGCAAAAATAGAGACTAGAAAAACAATAGAAAATCATGAAATTAAGAGCTGATTTTTTGAAAAGAAACAAAATTGAAAAACCTGGAGCTAGATTAACTGAGAGAAAGAGAGAACACCCAAATAAAATTATAAATGAAGAAGACATTATAATTGATGCAACATAAATACAAAGGATCATAAAAGGTTACTGTGAACAAATAAATGCCAATAAATTGCATAACCCAGAAGAAATGTATAAATTCCTGGAAACAAACAACCTACTGAGATTGAACCATGACAAAATAAAAAGCTGAAAAAATCGATAGTGAGGTTATTGAATTAGTAAAAACAAATCTCCCAAGAAATAAAAGCCCAGGAACAGATGTCCTCACAATGAAATTACGCTAAACAGTTAAATAAAAAATAACAATCCTTTTCAAACTCTTCCAAAAAATTGAATAGGTTGTACTTTCAAACTCTTTCTACAAGACCAGCATTACCTTGATACCAAATACAGAACAGGATACCAAAAGAAAATGAAATTACAGGTCAATATCCCTGATTGAACAGAGATACAAAACTCAACAAAATACTAACACACTGAGTTCAACAACATATTGAAAGAACCATACACTCTGACGAAGTGAGTTATATTTCTGGGTTGCAAGGATGTTTTAACATATGCAAATTTATAAATATGGTATATCACATTAGAACAAAGAACAAAAATAACATGATTATCTCAATAGATACAGAAAAATAATTTGAGAAAATTTAACATCCTTTCATGATAAAAACTCTCAATAGGCCGGGCGCGGTGGCTCAAGCCTGTAATCCCAGCACTTTGGGAGGCCGAGACGGGTGGATCACGAGGTCAGGAGATCGAGACCATCCTGGCGAACACCGTGAAACCCCGTCTCTACTAAAAAATACAAAAAAACTAGCCGGGCGGGGTGGCGGGTGCCTGTAGTCCCAGCTACTCGGGAGGCTGAGGCAGGAGAATGGCGTAAACCTGGGAGGCGGAGCTTGCAGTGAGCTGAGATCGGGCCACTGCACTCCAGCCCGGGCTACAGAGCGAGACTCCGTCTCAAAAAAAATAATAAATTAAAAAAAAAAAAAAAAAAAAAACTCTCAATAAATGAAGTAGGGAAAGATATGATATTAAGACATCTTAATATCATAAGGGCCATATATGACAAGCTCACAGCTAAAATCACACCCAAAGGTTTTAAAACCTTTTTCTAACTAAGATCAGGAACAAAACAAGGATGTCCCCTCTCCCCATTTCTATTGAATGTGGTACTAGAATTCCTAGCCAGAGCAATTAGCAAGCAAAAATAAACAATTCAAATTGCAGAGAAAGTAGGTAAATTGTTTGCTGATGACACCATCTTGTATACAGGCATATCTTGTTTTACTGCATTTTGCTTTATTATGCTGAACAGATTTTTTTAGAACTGGAAATTCTTGACAATGTTGTGTCAGACAAGTTTATTGGCACCATTGTTTTAACAGCATGTGCTCAATTTGCATCTGTGTTCCACATTTTGGTAATTCTTACAATATTTCAAACTTCTTCATTATTATTACGTCTGTTGTGGTAATCTATGATCAGTGACCTTTGATGTTATCATTTAAATTGTTCTGAGGCATTAAGAGTTGCATTTATTAAGTTAGTGACCTTAATGCATAAATGGTGTGTGTTCTGACTCATCACTGACTGGTTCATTCCCCCACCTCTGTCCCTCTCCTCAAACCCTCACATTCCTTGAGAGACACAAATATGGAAATTAAGCCAATTAGTAACCCTAATTGAGGGTCTCACATCTCTCACTTTCAAACAAAAGCTAGAAATAAGTAAGATTAGTGAGGAAGGCATGGCAAAAGCCAAGATGGACTCAAAACTAACTAGGGTTCTTTTGCCAGTGTTAGCCAAGTGAATGAAAAGGAAAAGTTCCTGAAGGAAATTAAAAGTGCTTCCCGATTGAAGACATAAATGAAAAGAAAGTGTAGCAGCCTGATTGTTAATATGAAGAAAGTTTGAGTGGTCTGTATATATCAAACCAGCTACAATATTCCCTTAAGCCAAAGCTTAATCTAGAGCAAGGCCTTAACTTTCTTCAAGTCTATGAATGCTGAGAGAGGTGAGGATGCTGCAGGAGAAAAGTTTGAAGCTAGCAGAGATTGAAGAAGTTTAAGAATCCATCCCCATAACATAAAAGTGCAAGTTGAAGTAGCAAGTGCTGATGTAGAAGCTGCAGCAAATTATCCTGAAAATCTGATCATTGATGAAGGTGGCTACACTAAACAATAGATTTTCAATGTAGATGAAACAGCCTTCTATTGGAAGAATATGCCATCTAGGATTTTCATAGCTAGTGAGAAGTGAGTGTCTGTCTTCAAAGCTTCAAAGGACAGCCTGATTCATTTGTTAGGGGCTAATGCAGCTGGTTGCTTTAAGTTGAAGTTGTTATTCATCTACCATTCCAAAAATTGTAGGACACTTACGAGTTATGCTAAATCTACTCTGCTTGTGCTCTATAACAAAGCTTGGATGACAGCACATTCGCTTACAAAACGATTTCCTGAATATCTTAAGCTCACCGTCAGGATGCATTGCTCAGAGAGAGAGAGAAAAACAATTTCTTTCAAAATATTACAATTCTTTGGCAATGCACCTAATCACCCAAGAGTGCTAATGGAGATGTACAGGAGATTAATGTTTTCATGCCTGCTAACACAATATCCCTTCAGTAGCTGATGGATCAGGGACTAAATTTGACTTTCAAGTCTTGTAATTTAACTACTGCATTTTGTAAGGTTATAGTTGCCATAGATACTAATTCCTCTAGTGGATCTGGTTAATGTAAATTGAAAAGTTTCTGAAAAATTTCATCATTCTACATGCCATATAAAACATTTGTGACTCATGGGAGGAGGCAAAATAATCAAAATTAACAGGAAGTTTGAAGACCTTGATCTTGACCCATATGATTGATCTAGAAAGGCTGAAGACTTCAGTGAAGGAAGCAACTACAGATGTGGTAGAAATAGCAGTAGAACTTGTGCTGTTTGGTTTTCTGTCCTCATGACAGTTTGCTTAGAATGATGGTTTCCAGCTGCATCCATGTCCCTGAAAAAGACATGAACTCATCCTTTTCTACGGCTGCACAGTATTCCTTTACAATTAGAGGTGGAGCCTGAAGATGTGACAGAATTGTGACAATTTCATGATAAAACTTAAAGAGATGAAGAATTGTTTTTTATGAATAAGTAAAGAAAGTGACTTCCTTTTATCCTTCTTCTTTTTTCTTTTTTTAAGACACAGTGTCTTTTTCTGTCGCTTAGGCTGTTATGCAGTGTTACAATTACAGGCTCAAGTGGTCCTGCGGCCTCAGCCTCTTGAGTAGCTAGGACTACAGGTATATGCCACCACAACTTTTATATATATATAAAACTTTTCAAAAATACTGAAATTACAGGCTTAAGTCACCATGTTCAGCTGAGAAATTGGCTTCTTAAAATGAAATCTACACCTGGTGAAGATGCTGTGAACATTGTTGAAATGACAGTGAAAACCTCTAGAATGTTACATAAACTTAGTTGGGGAAGAAACTGCAGAGCTTGTGAGGATTGATTCCAAATTTGAAAGAAGTTCTGTGGTTAATATGCTAACCAACATCAATCACATACTACAGAGAAATCTTTCATGAAAGAAAGAGTCCATCAATGTGGCAACCTTCGTAATTGTCCTATTTTAAGAAATGTCCACAGTCACCTCAGCCTTCAGTAACCACCACTCTGATCAATCAGTAGCCATCAATATTGAGCAAGACTCTCTACCAGCAAAATTATTACAAAACTTGCTAAAATTGTTAGGAGATTTTAGCAGTAAAGTATTTTTAAATTAAGGTATATATACTGTTTTATAGGCATGATGCTATTGCACACTTAACAGACTACAGTGTAATATTTACACAAATTTTATATGCACTAGGAAACAAAAATATTTGTGTGCCTCACTTTACTGTGATATTCAGTTTATTTAGGTGGTCTGGAACTAACCCACATTATCTTCAAATTATATCCATATAGAAAAAGCTAAGTACTCCACCAAAAATCTCTTACAATGAATAAACAAATTGTTTAAATCTGCAGGAAAGAAAATTAGCATTTAAAAATATGTTTCCTTTCTATGCATTAGCAATGAACTACCTAACAAACTAAGAAAACAATGCCATTTACGATAGCTTCACAAGCGGTAATTCTTAGATATACATTTAACCAAATAGTAGACATGGTATGGCATCAAAGGCACAGTCAACAAAATAAAAAGATAAACAAGTGGCTCTGCATCAAACCAAAAATCTTCACAGCAAAGGAAACAATAAGAAAACTAAAAAGGCAACCTATGAGGAATTGAGTAAAATACTTGAAAATGTATATCTGATAAGGACTTAATTCAAAATATACAAGGAACTCATGCAATTGAATAGCAAAAACAAAAATACTCAAATAATTTTAAAATGGGCATTAAAACTGAATAGACATTTCTTCAAAGATGGACAGGTGGTCAACAGGGATACGAAAAGGTGTTCAACATCACTAATCATTAGGGAAACGCAAATCAAAACCACAGTGAAATATCCATGTCTGCTGTGATGGCTATTATTATAAATAACAACAAAAAGATAACAAGTGTCTGTGAGAATTGGAGAAAAGGGATTCCTTGTATACTGTAATAGGAATGTAAAATAATGCAGTCATTATGGAAAACAGTATGGACATTTCTAAACAAATTAAAAATGGAAATACCACATGATTCAACAGTTCCATTTCTGGATATGTATTTAAAGGAATTAAAATCAGAATCTAGAAGAAATATCTGCATTTCTTTGTTCATTGCAGCATTATTCACAATAGTTGAGATATGGGAGCAACTTAATTGCTCATTAATGGATGAGTGGATAAGGAAAATGTGACATATACACACAATGGCATATCATTCAGCCTTAAAAAAACAAGGAAATCCTGCAATTTGCAACAATAGATGAACTTGAAGGACATTGTGCTAAATGAAGTCAGCCAAAGACAGAAAGACATATACTGTATAATTTCACTTATATGTAGAATCTAAAGTAGTAAAACTCATAGTAGCAAAATAGAATAGTGCTTGCTAAGGGCTGAGGGAGGAGGATGGGGAAGGGGATTATTAAAGCTTACAACATCTCAATTATGCAATATAAATAAATTGTGGAAATCTATACAGCATAATGTCATAGGTAATAATATTGTATTCTATACTTAAAATTTGCTGAGACTAGATCTTATGTTCTTTCCTAAAAAACAAACAAACAAACAAACAAAAACAGTAATAATAATAAAGGGATTGAGAGGAAACTTCTGGACGTGATAGAAAGGTTTGTGGCCCTGGTGATGATTGGTTACACTGCTATATATGTAACTCCAACCTCAATGAGATTTACTTATTAAATATGTCCAGGTTTTTATATGTTACTTGTACCTCAATAAAGTTGTTTTTAAAAAATAAATACAATATAAACTTTATGCTAAGGATGTCTGCTTTCATTACTTGTATTCATCATTTTATTGAAGGTTGATAAAAATAGAGATAAAATAATAAATCCAAATGTATAAGAATTGGAAAAGAAGAAATGCAACTGTTGTTATTTCTGTGCATATGAAAAATACAAAATAGTACATATGTAAATTATTAAAATTTATAAGTTGATCAGCCAAGTTACTGGGCATAAAGTATGTCAACCAAAGTCAGTTGAATTTCTGTATACCAACAAAATTTGTTTTTACTAACAAATATAGTAAACGTTTATATTGTAACATATTTCTTTACACTAATAGCATTTAGTATTACAAAGTAGCAATGTAAAACATATCATTACAATAGCATCAAAAGTATCAAATAGCTAGGAATAAGTAAAACAAACTACATACAAAATCACTATAAAAACCAGAAAGTGCTAAGATAAATTAAAAAAAACAAATAAAGGGAAGGCGATATCTAACAAAATGAACTGAAAAAATTCATATTGTTAAGATATCATTTATCCCAAATATATCCTTACCTATATATTAAAAGCATTACCAATCAAAATCCTACATTTTTTACCAGAAATTGATAAGTTGATCCTAGAACTTACATGAAAGTAAGAACTCAAAATAACAAAAATATTTTTGAAGAAAAAGATAAAGTTGGAGCACTTTAGCAGATAGCAAGAATGATTATAAAACTACAGTAATTAAAACTGTAGTGTTAAATAAGGATAGAGACATGCATAAGGGGACAAAGTAGAGGATTCATAAAGAGGCTCATACGCCTGATAGTAGACAAAGGTGTTACCGTGATACAGTGGGACAAGAGTACTCTATTTCTTAAAAGATGATGAAACAAATCAAGGTCCAAATAAAAAAAAATTAACTCTACTTCATCCATACAGAAAAATAACTTCCAATGGATTAATACCTACATATGAAAGATAAAAAATAAAGCCTTTAGAAACAACATAGACAACATCTTCAGTACCAATGGGAAAGTCAGGATTTCTTAAACAGGACTTAGAAAGCACTAACCATAAAGAAAAATATCAAAGTGAACTTCATTTAAATTAAGAATTCTGATGGTTACAATACACCATAAAACTTTGAGCGAACATCATCACTCGCCAGCAGAGAAATGCAAATCAAAACCACAATGAGATACCATCTCACACCAGTTAGAATGGCAATCATTAAAAAATGAGGATGTGGAGAAAGAGGAACAATTTTACACTGTTGGTGAGACTGTAAACTAGTTCAACCATTGTGGAAAACAGTGTGGTGATTCCTCAAGGATCTAGAAGTAGAAATACCATTTGACCCAGCCATCCCATTACTGGGGATATACCCAAAGGATTATAAGTCATGCTGCTATGAAGACACATGCACATATAAGTTTATTGCAGCACTATTCACAATAGCAAAGACTTGGAATCAACCCAAATGTCCATCAGTGACAGATTGGATTAAGAAAATGTGGCACATATACACCATGGAGTACTATGCAGCCATAACAAAGGATGAATTTGTGTCCTTTGTAGGGACATGGATGCAGCTGGAAACCATCATTCTCAGCAAACTATCGCAAGAACAGAAAACCAAATACCACATGTTCTCACTCATAGGTGGGAATTGAGCAATGAGATCACTTGGACACAGGAAGGGGATCATCACACACTGGGTCCTATTTTGGGGGCGGTAGCATTAAGAGATATACCTAATGTAAATGACGAGTTAACGGGTGCAGCACACCAACATGGCACATGTATACATATGTAACAAACCTGCACATTATGCACATGTACCCTAGAACTTAAAGTATAATAAAATAATAAAATAAAATAAAATAAAATAAAATAACATTCCATCCTAAAAAAAAAAAAAAACTTTGAGTGAAAAGGCTCAGAGCAGAAAAGATGCTTGCAATTCATGTATCTCCCACACATTTCAAATTATATATATAAACATATACTAATATATATTAACATGTAAACTACATATCTATTATATAATATATAATATATAGAGAATATATCTATATTACATAACAAATATATATTTAATAATTACATATTAAATATATATTTCAAACTATATGTGTAGTTTTATATATGTAGTTTGAAATATAATTATATATCTTGCAAAAGAAGGCTTTCAAATGTCTAATAAGAAGCAGGAAAATTGATCAATATCATCAATGATTAGGGAAAAAGAATTTAAAAACCATAATGAGATGCCTTAAGGTATCATCATAAGTAGGTAAATATATGTAGTATATGTAGTACCGATGGGTCTACAAAAGAAAACTTATAGTACATGTGTTAGTAACACATGAGGTAATGGGCATATTAGTGCAGTGTTGGTAGGAATAAAATTTTAAAAATCTTTTAGAAATCACTTTGACAAAATCTACTAAAGCTTAACTTTTCTATGCATTGTGACCCAGCAATTCCATATCGAGGCATGAAATGCATACATACCTACATACAGGTAGACAATGAATAAGACATGAACAAAATTGTTCCCAATAACATTAATTATAATGGCCCCAAAATGACAAAACCTAAATGTCCAGCAACAGTGGAGTTGATGTTTATGTATATGACATATGTATCATATATATATATGACAAATATGTCATATATATATATATTTGATAAAAATTCCTTATTTTAAAATGCAGAAAAAATCTAGGTGACCTTGGGTTTGTCAATGAAGTTTTAAATATAACACCAAAAGCACTCCCCTTGAAGAAAAAAACATTGACATACATGTTTAATAAACATATATGATATACATGTTTAATAAATATATGTGTTTAATAAACATGATATACATGTTTAATAAGCATATATGATATACATGTTTAATGTGTTAAAAAATATATAAAGTACATGTTTAATAGTCATATATTATATATATGTTGATATATTTATGATATATTTATATCACAAAAAGTCAACTACTGCTACATATAACATACAATAATATGGATATTTCAGACAGACAGAATAAAGACTGAAAGAAGCAAGACACAGCAGATGAATGTTATATGTTTCTACTCATATAAAGTGTGAAAAAAACACAAAAGTAATCTATGGTGATGAAAGTCAGAATAGTCTTTTCGGAGGTATAGCGATGTGACTGGCCATGAGAAATGCTTTTGAGGTGCTGGTTATATGCAATATTAAGGGCCGGAAACTTTTTCTGTAAAGGATAAGATGGTAAATACTTGAGCCTTTACAGGTCATGTGATCTCTGTTGCAATAAGTCAACTCTGCTCTTGTAATGTAAAAGTACCCATAGGCAATATATTTTAAAATGAGTGTAACTAATTATGAACAGTAGAATATGAATTTTGGGTGTATAGTTTTCATGTGAATTTTGTGGAATATAGAATTCCTTTCATGTTTTCCAACCATTTAAAAATATAGAAAATATTCTGAAATGGCAAGCTTCCAAAAACAGGGGACAGGCCAGATTTGACCTCTGGGATGTAGTCTGTATTTTGAACTAATTTGTAGTTAAGTGAATGTGCTCTCTCTGTAATAATTCATTAAGCTGCAAACTTAAGATTGGTGTGCCTTAGTGCTATTTATTATGTTTTAATAAAACTCTTTATTAAAATATGCTGAGAAAATCTAGGTGACCTTGGATTTACCAATGGAGTTTTAAATATAACACCAAAAGCATTATCCTTGAAGAAAAATATTGATAAGCTGGACTTTATTAAAATTCAAAACTTCTGCCCTGTGAAAATCCCTATGAAAAGAATGAAAAGACATGCCACAGACTGAAAGAAAATATTTGCAAAATATGTTTGATAAAAACTTACGCCCAAAATATGTAAAGAGCTCTTAAGCACATTAATATGAAAACAAACACCTCAATTAAAAAATAGGTAAAATATCTGAACATATAGGGAATCAAAAAAGATATACGGATAGCAAAGTAGCAGATGAAAATATGATCAATATCATATGTCATTTGGGAATTGCAATTTGAAACAACAAGGTACTACTACACATCTATTAAAAATGATGAAAAATAAAACCAAAAGCCTGACAGTATCAAGTGCTGGGGAGGCTGTTGAACAACAGGAACTCTCATTCATTGACGCTGGGAATACAAAATGACACAGCCATTTTAGAAAACAATTTGACAGTTTCTCATAAAGCTAAATATAGTCTTGTTCTATAATCTAGCAAGTAGTCCTAGGCATTTACCTACTTGAAAGGGAAACTTGTGTCCACACAAAAACTTGCACAGAAATGTTTATAGCAGCTTTGTTTATAACTGCCAAAAATCTGGAAGCAATGAAGATGTCCTTTAATGGGTGAATGGATGAACAGACTGTAGTACATCCGTACAATAAAATACTATGTAGTGATAGAAAAGTAATGAGCTATTAAACCATGCAAAAACATGGATGAATCTTTAATTCCTGTTACTGGGAAAAAGAAGGAAGTCTGAAAAGGCCAAAACTGTCCATTAATACGACATTCTAGCAAAGGCAAAATTCTAGAGATAGTGAACCAATCAGTGGTTGCTACTGATTCAAGGATGAAGCACAGGGGAATTAAAAGGATAGTGAAACACTTCTGAAGATACCACAGTAGTGGATCCATGACTCTACGCATTTGTTAAAACCCACAGAACTTTATAGAAAAACAATGAACTTTAACGTACGCACACTTTATATGAAATTATTTAGGAGTTCAAAAGAATTCAGACTGTGATAAAGAATCTTTATTTATTTATTTATTTTTGAGATGGAGTCTCACTCTGTCACCTAGGCTGGAGTGCAGTGGCACGAACTTGGCTTACTGTACCTCCGCCTCCCGGGTTCAAGCGAGTCTCTTGCCTCAGCCAAACGAGTAGCTGGGATTACAGGCACATGCCACCGTGCTCGGACAATTTTTGTATTTTTAGTAGAGACAGGGTTTCACCCATTGGCCAGGCTGGTCTCAAACTCTTGACCTCAAGTGATCCACCCACCTTAGCCTCCCAAAATGCTGGGATTACTGGCATGAGCCACCACGCCTGGCCAAGAATCTCATTTTATTACAAATAGATAAAACAACTTCACTGTAGGGAATGGGGAAAAGTTCTTGACATAAGTAGCTTTGAAAAGGAGTGGGTCCTAGAAGACTAAAGGAAAAAGGACCTCTATGTGAGCATTGTATTCTAGTTGAAAAAAATTGTTTTCCTACACTGGTACAGCTTAACAAATATCAAACTGTTCCATGGATATACTGGAATAGAACAATTAAATGACTGGATGGCAGATGGTGGAAATCAGTTTTTTTTACTGTTGGAGGGGAAGGTTACAGATAGGCAATGGAAGAAGTCTGGAATTATCTACATTGTAATGGATCTGAGTTGGAAATATCACTATGATGTGTGGCCTAATATTGATACATGTGGTTACGTATAGAAAAATTATGGATTAGCATATATATATATATATATATATATAGAGAGAGAGAGAGAGAGAGAGAGAGCGGCCTTTCAAATCTATGGATTCTGCATCCATGGGTTCAATCAACTGTGGGCCAAAAATATTTGGAAGAAAACAATTCTATAATGTTACAAAAAGCAAAACTTGGATTTGCCGCACTCCAAGTGCCATACTGAATCCACACAAATAAAGTGATATGTAGGCATTGTATTAGGTATTATAAGTAATACACAGATTACTTAAAATATATCGAAGAATGTGCATAAGTTATATACAAAAACTACACCATATTATATAGGGGCTTAAGCATCTGTAGATATTGGTATCTGTGGGAGGTCCTGGAACCAATTCTGGCTATGGAAACTGAGGGATGACTGTATTTCCTTGTTCTGCTATCTGAAGGGGACAAAAAGACATGATACCCCACCAGTAACAAGTGTAACCTAGGGCTTAGATCTTGTTTTTTAATATTATTGTTCAATGAAAAGAAGCAAGGGTTCTTAGAGAAATGTCTGATTCAATGACTGGAATAGGAAACACACAAAATGAGCCTGGAGCATCTTATGGTGTCAGAAAATAAGAATGCTAAGAACAAACAAACAAACAAAGAAACCCCACAATGATGGCGGTGTGTTGAACAGACACAGGAGCCAACCGAAAGAGCTCCCAGTGACCAGTGCTGTATGTAACAATTTGAACGAGAAAATAAAGTAGTATTGGATTACATTCCAAAGTGTAAACTAAACAGGTATGATTCCATACTGATAGGGGAAATTATTTAATATACAGTCATGTGGCACATAATGACACTTTGGTCAACAACATACCACAAATATGAAAAGTGGTCTCATACGATCATAATACCCTATTTTTACTGTGTCTTTTCTATGTTTAGAAATGTTGAGATACACCAATACTTACCATTATGTTGTAATCACCTATTATACTCAGTACAGTAACATGCTGTCCAGGTTTGTAGCTTACAAGCAATAGGTATACCATATATCCTAGGTTTATAGTAGGCTATACTACCTATGTTTGTGTAAGTACAGTCTATGAAGTGTGCACAATGGTGATATGGCCTAATAATGCATTTCTCAGAATGTTTCCCTGTTGTTGTACTCCACCTTAAAGGAGGTAGAACATAAAGACTGGACTTTGCACAGTGACTTCCTCCCAAACAAAGCAGTGTGGAAAGAAAGAAGGAGAGTAACTGTCCAGTGGAGAAACCTGAAAAACACTACTTTAGCCACGTTATCAATATTTACATCAACAGCGATTAGCTTTGGCCATAGTATGTATTCTTCAACCCTTGGTATGATCTGATGAGAATGGTATTTCACCTCTGTTGTCTCCCTCCCCAAAATACATAAGTCAGGTTATTCATGAGGGAAATATCCACAAATTCCATCTGAGTGGCATTCTACAAAATACCTGAATACTACTCCCCAAAACTGTCAAGGTCACCAAAAATGAAGAAATTCTGAGAAACTGTCATAGCCAAGAGGAGTCTGAGGAGACATAACAACTCAATGTAATGTAGTAACCTGAATGAGATCCTGCGATGAAAAGGGACACTAGGCAAAATCTCAGAAAATTAAGGTATATGGAAACTCTGTATTATCTTCATGTTTTTTCTTAAATCTAAAACTCTTCTAATTTTTTAAAGTTTATTAGAAGATTGTCTTAAGGTTACTGTAGTTACTTATGCTTCCAAGTAAGTTTTGGAAACTGCCACTAGCAGTGTTCTGGATCAGATTACAACTCCAGTGTGGATTCTATCATTTACTTTTTTCCCACAATTTGGTTTATTTCAGTATCTTCTTTACACTGAGAGAATATATAGGAAAATGGCCCATGGTTACATGATGCGAAGCATCTCATACTATTCTATTACCTCAATTATTGTATAGTTCTACATGACTACTATAGTAATAGTGACCATTTTTTTCTCTCTCCTATAAATAATCATAGTAGCCACATTTTGTTTTGTTTTGTTTGAGACAAGGTCTCATTCTGTCACCCAGGCTGGAGTGTAGTAGTGTGATCTCCACTCACTGTAGCCTTGACCTCCTGGATTCAAGTAATCCTCCCCTCTCAGCCTCCTGAGCAGCTGGGACTACAGACGTGCATCACTACACCTGGCTAATATTTTTGTATTGTTTTATAGAAATGGGGTTTTGCCATGTTGCCCAGACTGGTCTCAAACTCCTGAGGCTCATGTGACCCTCCTTCTTTGGCCTCCCAAAGTGCTGGGATTACATGCATAAGCCACCACACCAAGCCTTCCACATTGTTCTTATTAAGGTCTTATTATTAAACTTCCTTGTTCCAAGTTATTCAGTTTATTGAAGTCCTACCTTTATCATCCTTCTACAGAACAGTCAGTTAATACAATCTCCAGTGTACATTCAGTGTCCACACTCTACACTGGAGTGGCATAGACACTTTATATCCAATTTTATTGGCACTTTTGTTCTCACCTGAAATGCTAGCTTGAGATGACCTCTGAGGTCTCTTTTTCTTTCTCCTATCTGGTGGGAATGCCAGATTGACTTATTGGCTAAATATATCTCTCACTGGGCTTTTTTTCCTCTCCTGTTACTTAATTTGATTACCTGTCATATAATTGCTGGCCTGATATAAAAATGCAAGTTTCTGGGGTCAGCTAAGACTTGTCTGATCTTACAGAATTAGATTATTGAGAAAGGCCAAAAGACTAGCATCAAGCCCAAAGGAAGAGTGGCAACTACATATCTAATGCGAGTTGGGCAGAGTGGTGAAGAATGTCTAACCTACAGTCAGTTACAGAGCCCAGGTGACACAGTGCTCACTTTCAATGAATGGTTAGGTAAGAAATAAGTTAAGATCTGTCCAATTATGGCATAATAAACAATAAAGAGTTTCTTCTTCCAAGAAACTTGTGATAGTTTGCTAATGTTCAAGGCTGGGCTCCAGATTCCAGAGGAAGATCATGAGGTTAGAGCCAGGGGTGAAGAACCGAAGGAGTGGAAAATGAACAGTCATGGTGGAATGTGAGGCTGATGAGGAACACTAATGCTGGAGGTTCACACCACATTTGCTCACTTCCAAGTAAACAGAGCACCACTAGATGTTAAAGCCCAAGAATATAGCCTTAAGGGAAGGAGCCATTCTGATATATACATGTGTTAAAAGTCTCAGTCATTCAGTGGAATTTTAGAACCAGATTTTAGTGTTGATGGGCATCTGAAGGGACTACCTGTGCTTAGAGGACAGAAAAGAGTTACACAGGACTATATTCACTGGTGGGAAATGGTAGTTTCTATCTGATGTGCAGGTGGTTTCCAAGAGATTAAAGTCTCATTAAGGACATAAAAGCTACAGACAAAAGTTTCTTTCTTCTATTGACTTGGACATAGGCAGGCCACCGCACATTCACTTCTTGCCACACACACTGTTACTGGTGATAAATGAAATGACATAGAGCACATAGTGCCCTCACCAACTCACAGAGGACAAAAGTTCTTGATAGCTGCAACTATGAAAAAACGTTGAAAAGATTAATGTTTTTTCTCTTCCTCCTTGGCATTCTCTTAGACTCTTCCTCTTACAACTCTGTCTCTAGAACTGCCTCTCAGTTCTCTCTCTCTCTTATTTCTTCTCCCATTCTTCTCTATATTTTCTGTTTTAAAATTCCTGAGGGAGGGTGTGTAGGAGGTTGCTACTTACCAAGAATCAGAAGAAACAGCTAAAGCCCTGATGCTTTAGGATCAGAAGCTGTGTGGGCATCTGTGCTTGCCATTTATGTATGCACCTGTTACCAAACACACCATATCCTCCAGAGGATCTGATCTTTCCCAAGAACTGCCCAGGACTTTCTCTTCAGCCTCTGTCTCCCCCACTTCCGTTTATGTTTCTAGATCCTATGTCCTGGGTTCCCTTAATGTCATACTGGACTAACGACAGCCATAAGTGGGTTTAGTGTCAAGTGTCCAAACCAGTGATTTTCAGTTGATTTTTGACTTCAGGAATGACTGTTTAAAATAAAATTAAGGGAGAATTTCAGAGAAGAGGGTTCAAGTACCACTGAGTCTGCGAACCCTCACTGTTAATAACCGCCAAGAAAAAAATCTATGTAATTCTTAACAGCTCTGTGATGAATAATTTAAAAAAAAGAATGACTAAAGAATGTTATAAATTGCTATGTTTAATAACAAAGAAGACATGTCTTTTTTCTTGAAAAAATAGTTATGATGTTTGATACACATTTGTATACCTTGAAAAATTTATTTTAAAAATAAATTTATGTGATTTAGGGGAAAATTAGTTTTAGTTTTATCATAACCATAAAATTGACTGTTATTATTTTGTTTTAAAAATGTTTATTGAGTCTTTTATAGAATTTTATACAGAAATCATTTTAAGTGAAAATGTGTGAAATTTGTGAAATTTCTTTCATTGCTAAAAACAAATATCACATTTTCATGGAAAATGTTCAGGAGAAATAATAAAAAAGAAAAAGATAAGTACAATTGCAATAAAACTCAGTTTCACAATATAAGTCTGTGCTCTTATTTTTCTCTACATACTTTATTAACTGGGATAATAATTTTATAGCAACAAAAAGATTTTAAATAAAAGTATTCATATTTATGTTTTTTTTGCAATGTATTTTTTATCTAAGTGCATATATAGTTTACCAAAATTGTAGTTATAATGCCCATGAAATGTTTTATTCTGTATTTTTACTTAATCTGGTATACTACAATTTAAAAATTATTTTTAATAACTGCATAAAATATTATGGAAGCAATATGCTGTAGTTACTTAATTATTCCCATATGTTGGACATTTAATTGTCTCAAATTTGTCATCACTATTTTGTAATGAATGTTAAAAAATATATTTTTCTGTATTTTGGATTACCTCCTTAGATTCTCAGAAGTGGTATTACTGTGTTAAAGACTCTAACTATTTTTATCGTCTGGACATAAACTGCCAATTTGCTACCCATTAATGTTGTGGCAATTCATGATGCCAGCTACCCTGTAGAACAAATCAGTTTCATGAAAAACTTTCAAGTACTTATCATTGTTATTTCCAGTTTTAGCTAACATAGTATGGCTATAACAGCATTACATTACTGGTTTTTAAAATGTGTTTTAATACATCTAAAATTAGATATTTAGTCAACTGTTCACCTACTATTAGTATTTCTTCTCTTGTTGCCTTTCTGTTTATCATACCAATGAATATGGCCTTTTAGTATTAAATATATATTTCTTAAGGATTCCTTAATATCCTGTATAATCTTAATAGTTTATTTCACTTTTATTTTATATCAAATTTATTTACTTAATACTTATTAAAATTGTATGTGCAAAGTATCATGCTAGTTACTTTGAGTAACCTGGGGAACTAAATAGATGTGGCTCCTCCCTTTCCACTGTAAAGTGGAAGACAAAAACTAAATAGCCAAGCAAAAAAATTGTTGTATTTTTGGAAAAATGCAATGAAAAAATTTAAAAGGTTCTGTGACAGAAAATTGGGAGAGGAAAAGGTCTACTTCAGACAAGATAGTCTTGCTGAGAAGATAGCATTGAAAGTGAGGGTAGGAAGACAAATAAAGACGTGGAGGGACAGTTTTTCAAATATTAGGTAGATCAGGGGCAAAAGCCCAAATTTTGGAATGAACATGTAAGCTTTGATGTACATATAGACCACCATATCTGGTGAAAAGTGAGCCAGGAAAGGCCAGTAGGAGATGAAGAAGCAGAGATGGGACCACATGAGTCATTGTAGAGTAGGACAAAATAAAAAGAGCTGACTTGTAAAAATGGTGGAATCAGAACCTCTGAAAATTCTCTCCTTTGTAAAATCAATAGCAAAAAAAGCTGACAAAATTAGCCAGAACAATTTTTTAAAACTCTGGAAAATTTTTAAATCAATCTGGAGAGCATGTATTCAAGTGAAATTATTGAATCTCAGTAACAGCAATGAGTTTTGTGACATTTTTAACTTATCCTATTCCAGTTTCTCTCTCCAACTCTATGGTAGACTTGAAAACCAACAGCCTACACTGACACTGTAAACCTGTTGCCTAGCAGCCACCAAAGAGAGCAGAATGGAGTTCTTTCAAAGGCTCATCCCCAGAGAACTGTCATTATTTGACCTTTCTGATGGTTCCTAGGCAGCCCCTTCTTATAAGACTGTCTTTATTTCTCTTGACAGTAGCTCAACCAGGGTGAAACGTTTCTTTCCTCCACAGCATTTTCTAAGAATGTTTAGAGGCAATTGTTTAAATGTATGACAGCTTAATGCCATGTAGTTCTACTAGGAAAAACAATAGGTTGACCAGTACACTTGAAAGGAAAATCTGAGAACAGAAGGGCTTTAAAAAGTTCTGAGATATTCCTCGGAATATAGAAGGTTACACACATACAGATGGATGCGCACATGCCCAGGGCTGTGTACGTGTTCACAAAAGACCTTAGAATGCCCCAGGCTTTTACTTTTGGTTAGCATTGAGGCTTTGCGTAAATAGGAAGTAAGGCTAAAGTGGACTTGTCAGCTGCGTAGAAGAGTGTTGAAGGCATCTCCTAACATTTGCACAGAGCCCACTGCAAAGACTGGGAGACTTAACTGGTATCAGGGATTAAAAAAAATAAACCTGTTCAATCATTAGTGGACCATTAAGCTAACCAAGCAATGACTTCAGTCACCACATCCGACAAAGACTACAATATTTAAAGAATAAGTTCAGAAATTACTAAATAAATATATAATCAACAGCAATTCTTGGGGAGTGAAGAGAAGTGATTTCCAGAATTATAATACTGTATTAAATAAAATGTCCTGTTTTCAACAAAAAGTTATGAGACATCCCCAAAAAGATATATGGTCTGTATGTAGGGGGAAAAGTCTCTTAGAGAAAGGGAAATGTTGTCTTAGGAGAAAATAATTTTAAATCAGGTATTTTAAGTATGTTCAGCAAATTAACCAAAACCATATCTAAAACACAAATGAAACATAAAATAATAATGTCCTATCCAACAGCAATTATCAACACAAAAATAAAAATTATTTTAAAAAATAGAAATTCTTGAGTTGAAAAGCACAAAGACTAAAAGTAAAACATTCACTAGGGTGGCTCAAGAGAAGTTTGAATCAAGCAGAAGGAATCAGTGTACTTTAAGTTAAGGCAGTTAAAAAATCCTGTCTAAAACAGAAAGTAAAAGTAATAAAGAAGAAGGAACAAAGCCTCAGATATATATGGTACATCATCAGGCATACCAACATCTGCATATTGGGAGTCCCTGAAGAAGAGAAGAGGAAGAAATAGGCTGAAAGAGTGTTTACAGATATAATGGCTAAAAACGTCCTAAATTCAATGCAAAACACAAACATATATCTCATATATATATATATATATATATATATATGTATGTATCTCACAGATATATATGAGTTTATAAGTTTTATTTTATAAGAGTTTATTAAGTATTAACTTACATGATGATTACAAGGTCACACAATGGGCTGTCTGCAAGCTGAGCAGCAAGAAGAGCCAGTTCAAGTCTTAAAGCTGAAGAACTTGGAGTCTGATGTTCAAGGGCAGGAAGCATCCAGCATTTAAGAAAGATGTAGACTGGGAGGCTAGGCCTGTTTCTCCTTTTTACATTTTTCTGCCTGCTTTAGATTCACTGGAAGCTGATTATATTGTGTCCAACATATTAAGGGTGGATCTGCCTTCCCCAGCCCACTGACTCAAATGTTAACCTCTTTTGGCAACTCCCTCACAGACACACCCAGGATTATAACGTTGTATCCTTCAATCCAATCAAGTTGACACTCAGTATTAACCATTACATACATATTTAAGAACCTCAATAAATTCCAATAAGGTAAACTGAAACAAATCCACACCCAGACATGTCATAACTAAACTGTTAAAAAAATAAGGAAAAAGAAAGTCTTGAGTAGCAAGGGAGAAGCTACACAATGCATACAAGAGAGCATCAGCTATATTAACAGCTGATTAATTATCAGAATAAACATATCTTTATAAACACAAAGGCCAGAGAGAAGCAGAATGGCACATTCAAAGTGCTAAAACTAAAAGATTGACAACCAAAAATTTTATACCCGGCCAAACTAATCTTCAATAATGAAAAATTAAAACATTCACAGATTTTTTTTTTTTTTTAAATAGAGAATTTGTCAATAGTAGATCTTCCTACAAGAAATGCTAAAGATGACTAGTAGGTAAATATAAAAGAAAAAGTAAGTGATTTTCTTGTTTATAACTATTTTCCCCCTATCTGACAAAAAGACAACTTCATAAAACAATAATTATATATCCGTGCTGATTGACATATAATGTATAAAGATAAAATTTGCATAGTGATAAAAGCACAAAGGAGGGAGGAGGAATGAGCCAAGTAGGAGAAAAGATTTTGTTAATTATTAAGCTTAAATTAGTATTGACACAAAGTAGATTGTTATAAATTATGATGTATATCGTAATCTCCAGGGCAACCACTACAAACATAATTCAAAAAATGGTAAAAGAAACAATGAAACAACGAAATTAATGCACTAGAAAATAACTATTTAACAAAAAATAACTATAGTAGAGGAAGCATGAGGAAAAAAGACATATAAAAAGCAAATATCAAAATAGAAGAGGTAAATCTTACATTATAAATAATTACATTACCTTTAATGTAAATCAATTAAAGAACTCCAGGAAAAAGACAGAGATATAATTGATTTAAAAAAATCAAACAATATGATACAAATATGTGCTGACTACAAGTTACATAATTTACATACAAAATCACAAATATGTTAAAGGCAAAAGGAGGAAAAAAGATATATATCATACAAGCAATAATCAAAAGATCATCAGCTTAATTATATTAAAGTTAGGCAAAATGGACTTTCACAAAAAGCCAAAAAGATAAAACTTGGTGCTAGAGACAAAAATGACATTTTATAATCATAAAGGGAAAATTTATCAAGGCAATGTGACAATTATTGGTATATAGACAACAGCAGAGTCCAAAAATACATGAAGAAAAATGTATGTTATAATCATATCAATCATTTCCAAAAGATTCTACCTGCCCTCTTATTATTCCTCCTGCCCTCTTTATTAAATATTATATAATTAATTAGTATTTATTATTTGTAATAGCATTTAATGTAAGATATGCCTGCTTAGCAAATTATTAAGTTTACAATACAGTGTTGTTAAGTATAGGCACTGAAGAAATGCAAATGAGCATAGGCACTATGCTATACTGTAAATCTCTATAATTTTATCTTACATAATTGAAAGTCGTCTATACTGTTTGATTTTAATATCTTTCCATTTGCCCTTCCTCCCGTCCCTCGCAACCACCATTTTACTCTTCTGTTTCTATGAATTTGACCATTTTAGATCCCTTATATAAGTGATATCATGTAGTATTCATTCTCCTGTGTTTGACTTATTTTTCTTAGCATGTTGTCTCCCAGTTTCATTGTTGTAAATGGTAGAATTTCTTTTTTTATGGCTGAATAATATTCCATTTGTAGGTATATACAGCATTTTCTTTATTCATTCATCTATCAATGAACATTTACATTGCTTTATGCATTGACTAATATGAATAATGCTGCAAGGGACCAGATAGTGCAGATATCCCTGCAAATAGAATTGATATTGATTCTACTATCAATTCCTTTAGATACATACCCCAAAGTGGGACTGTTTGGTGGTATAGTAGCTCTATTTTTATTTTTTTAGAAATCTCCATACTGCATTTCATAATGACTCTACCAATTTACTTTCCCACCAACAGTGTAACAGGGTTCATTGTCCTCCAGAGCCTTGTCAACAACTGGTGTTTTTTTGTCTTTTTAATAATAGTCATCCTAACAGAAATGAGGTGATATTCACTGTGGTTTTGATTTGCATTTCCCTAATGATTAGTGATGTAGAGCCTCTTTTCATATAAACCTGTTAATTATTTGTATGTCTTCAGTGTAGAAATATCTATTCAGTTTTTTTCCATTCTAAACTGGCATATTTAAATAAATAAATAAATAAATATTTGCTCTTGAATTGCAGACTTTAAAGAGCTAATATTTAATATATATAGGAACTCAGATATATAAGATTTGCAAATATTTTCACTCATTTCATAGTTTATCTTTTCATTTTGTTAATTGTATTTCATTGCAGTTATGAGGTATCTTGGTGCAATGTGAATACCCCTTACTAATTTTTGCTTTTGTTGCTGTGCTTTTCGTGTCATATTCAAGAAATCGTTGTGAATCATTGCTTGCCAAGAAGGATTTCTCCTGTTTTCTTTCAGAAGTTTTATGGTTCATTTTAAATCTTCAATACACTTTAGTTTGATTTTTGTATATGGTATAAGACAAGGGTTCAATTGCATTTTTTTTTTTTGCATGTGAATACCCAGTCTCCTGATTACATTTATTGAAGAGACCATCTGTTGCCCATTGTGTATTCTTGGCACCCTTGCTAAATATCAGTTTACCATATATGTGTAGGTTTAGTTCTGGGCTTTCTATTCTGTTACATTGGTCTATGTATCCGTTTTTATACAAGCATCATACTTACACTGATAACTGTAGCTTTGTAATATGTTTTGAAATTAGAAAGTATAACACCTCCAGCTTTGTAGTTTTTGTTCAAGATTGTTTTGACTATTTAAGGTCTTCTGTGGCTCTATATGAATTTTAGGGTTTAAAAATTTTTCTGTAAAAAAAGGTTACTGGGATTTTGATAGGGATTGCATTAAATTTGTAGATTGCTTTCAGTAGTATAAACAATTCAACAATAAAGATTATTTGAATCCATGAACACTAGATGCCTTTCCATTTATTCATATCTGCTTTATTTTTTTCAGCATTTTATTGTTTTCAGTATACATATCTTTCATCTTTCATTCTTTCATCTCCTTATTTAAGTTTATTCCTAAGAATTTTCTTCTTGTTAATGCTGTTTTAAAATAAGAATCAATAAAAGAAGGAAATTTGGGAAACTAACAAATATGAAGAAATTTAACAATGTGTCTCTCATAAATCAATGTGTGAAAGAAGAAGTCTCAGTGAGAAATTGGGATAGATTTTGTGATGAAAGAAAGTAAAATCAACACATACCAAAACTTAGAAAATTCAGTGAAAACAGTGCTCAGAGGTAAATTAAGCTATAAACAGCTATATTAAAGAAAAAAACACTTTTTAAAAAGCAATCAAAATGTCCTCCTTAAGAAGTCAAAAAAGGAGATCAAAATATACACTAAGCAAATAGAGGGAAGGAAATAACAAAAATTAGAAAGACCATAAATTAAATAGATAATAAAAAACAACACAGAAAATCAGTAAAACCAAATTTTTAATACAAAAAGGAGCACCCCATAGAATAGACAAAACATTAAATCATGCATCTGATAAGAGAATAGAATTTAATTCTGAACAAATAAATAACCCTTATAACTCAAAACTATAAAGAAAAAAGATCCATTTTTTTAAAATGGGTAGGCTGGATGCAGTGGCTCACACCTGTAATCCCAGCATTTTGTGAGGCCGAAGCAAGTGGATCGCCTGAGGTTGGAAGTTCCAGGTCAACCTAGCTGACATGGTGAAACCCCATCCCTACTTAAAAATACAAATTAATGTCGTCACGTGCCTGTAATCCCAGTTACTTGGGAGGCTGAGACAGGAGAATTGCTTGAACCCGGGAGGCGGAAGTTGCAGTGAGTGGGTAACGCGCCACTGCACTCCAGCCTGGGCAACAGAGTGAGACTCAATCTCCAAAAAAAAAAAAAAAAAAAAAAAAAAAAAAGGCAAAAGACTTGAATATATGTTTTTCTAAGGAAGATATACAAATGGTCGATAAGCGCATGAAAAGATGCTCAACATCTTTAGTCACTGGGGAAATGCAAATCAAAATCAGAATGAGATACCACTTTATATCTACTCAAGACAGGCAATAACAATTGTTGGCAAGACGTACAGATATTGTAACCTTCATGGGTTGCTCACAGGAAGGTTAAATGTTTGCAGCCACTTTGGATAAGAATTATACATATGTAAAACATAGTTACCATATTAACCAAAAATTCCTCTTCTAGGTATCTACATATGAAAATTAGATGTTTATTAGTTTTTTGTGCAAAACATTATTTTTCATGCAAAAACTCATATATGAATGCTCGTATCACTACTGTTCATAATACTACAAAAGTGTAAAAACCACAAGTATCCATCTAATGATAAATGATTAAACACATATAATATATTGATACAATGAAATATTATTCAATCACAAAAAGTAATGAGGTACTGATACATGCTAAATATTGATAAACCTTGAAACATTAAGCTAAGTGGAAGAATGCAGACAAAACGATCACATGTTGTATGACTCAATGTATATGTAATGTCCAGAATAGGCAAATCCATGAGAAAGCAAATGAGTAGTCGCCAGGCTTGAGGGTGTGAGAATCAAGATGGACTACATGTGCGTACTTGGTTTCTTTTTAGGAAGGATGATAAAAGTGTTCTGGAGTTCAATAGTGGTGATGGTTACACAACATTGCAAATATACTAAAAACTACAGAAATGTACACACTAAAAAGGTAAATTTTATAACTTGTGATTTACATCTCAGTAAAAATATTGTCAAAAGAATTACAGAGTTTGGATCTTATTTTAAGTGATGTGACAAGCTACTTAAGGAGAAAAGTGATATGGTCTGATTTTTAAAATTATTTTTTCAACACACACAGATATAACATACATGCAAAATTGTATACATCACAGGGACGAATCCTCTGTTACCACCACCCAGGTCAAAAAAAGGAAACATTCTCAGGACACCAGAGGCCTTCCTCTTCCTTCACTGTATTGCCATCCCTACCTTCCTTCCATTGTTCAGTCTTCTAGCAACAGAGAATAGTTTTCTAAGAAAATTCAACTTGCAATTATATGGTATGCATTGTTTTATGTTTGTCTTCTTTTACCCAACATTATCTTTTAATGGTTCATCCATATTATTTCAAGTAGTAATCTCATTGTTCTATATTATTTCACCACACAATTTTACCACACTTATTACCATTTTTTCATACTACTATTCATAGACAAATGGGTAGTTTCTAGATTGAATCAATTACAAATAGTGTTGCCATTAATATTCTAATATCTCTCTTATCCTGAACATAGGTACACATTTCTTTTGAGTATAAAACTAAGAGTAAAATTTGGAGGGCAGAGGATATGCTTATGTTTGGGTTTATTAGAAACCTCCTAATTTTTTTGGCCTGGTCCAGTGGCTCATGCCTATAATCCCAACACTTTGGGAGATAGAGGTTGGTGGATCACTTGAGGTCAGGAGTTCGAGACCAGCCTGGCCAACATGGTAAAACCCCATCTCTACTAAGAATATAAAATTGTCCTGGTGTGGTGGTATGCACCTATAATCCCAGCTACTTGGGAGGCTGAGGCATGAGACTCACTTGAACCTGGGAGGCAGAGGTGGCAGTGAGCAGAGATTTTGTCACTGCACTCCAGCCTGGGTGACAGAGCGAGACTATGTCAAAAAAAAAAAAAAAAAAAAAAAGTTTTTCCAATTTTTGTCTAAATGGTTGACCTGACTTTGACTTCCATCAGTGATGCATGAGAGTGTGCCAGGTATTCAGGTATTTCACATCATTGTTAACATCTTGTGTTGTCAATTTTTTATATCTTAACCACTTTCCTGGCGTGCCATAATATTTCATTGTGTTTTAATTTGTTTTAATTTACATTTCCCAGATGACTAATTAGTATGAACATAGTTTTATATAATTTATTAGCTATTTGTGTGCCCTCTTTTATGACATGACTCTTGGAGTGTTTGTTCAATATTTTGTATTATTTGCCCCTTTCCTATTGATTTGGATAATTTATCTTTTATAAAAACTGTTTATGTATCCTTCCTCTTTTTGATTATTTAAAATAGAAATGGATCCAAGAGTATTGTGACCAAACACATGTGTTTGCAGGGGCATTCCTTTAAAAATAATACCAAACTTAGGAATTAAACGTGTTTACATTAATAAAATAAATTTTAAGTAGTTATGCATTTTAAAAGCTGAAATCTGTTCTAAGAAGCCAGAAAAATAAGAATTTCAAAAATTTATTGACTGTGTGACATACTGTCCTAATACTTTTGGTGTATTTAAAAAGAGTTTGGTCTACATACTAGCCTTTTTTCGTCTTTATACGAACATGTTTTGTAATATTAATTTTTTTTTTTTTTTTGAGACGGAGTCTCGCTCTATCGCCCAGGCTGGAGTGCAGTGGCACAATCTCGGCTCACTGCAAGCTCCACCTCCCTGATTCACGCCATTCTCCTGCCTCAGCCTCCCGAGTAGCTGGGACTACAGGTGCCTGCCACCATGCCTGGCTAATTTTTTGTATTTTTAGTAGAGACGGGTTTCACTGTGTTAGCCAGGATGGTCTCGATCTCCTGACCTCGTCATCCACCCGCCTTGGCCTCCCAAAGTGCTGGGATCACAGGCGGGAGCCACCACACCCGGCCATTAATTTTTTATAAAAATATGAAGATAATCTTGTCTTTTTCCTATAATTGTTGATTATAATTCATCTGCTTTGTTATAAATAGTTTGAAAATGCATCTTTCAAATTCACAACTCATTATTGTTAATATAATGTACATTTTCAAGATGGTTGTGAAAATTGAAGAGAGTTTTTCCAAGTTTTTTCTACTTACAATCAGTAATATTTCAAATAATTTAAGCTTTTTTTTTAAACTGTGTATATTCTTAAATACTCTTTGGATTAATGACCTGCACAATGCAGACATTATAATAAATTCTATTTTGCATAATTTCTATCAAAAAAGAAACAAAAATCTGGCTTTATAATTGTATGTGTTACCCTATCAAATATATTCTTGAAAAGAGAGCACTTCTGTGCTCGGAAGGGAACACATAGCATAGAACATTGAAGGCAAAGGGAACTGAGTCTTTTGCTTCTAATTTTACATGTTAGATGAATAGAAGTCTTTCCCACAAATTAGCTTCTGGCTTTATACATTAAAAACCTTGTTTGTATCCTCTACTCTGATAATTTTGGTGTTGCATATTCTACGTCACATTTGTATCACGATAAATCCTGAGTGATGCATCTTTGCGCTATGCTTCTGGGTGAACTGTCACAGTAAATAATAGGAGTATAACTAGAATCTATTTCTACACTTGTGGGAAAGTAATGCCATTACAAAGAAGGGGCTGTTAACAACATATTTCCCACTGGACCCAAACTAAATATATCCCTAATTCAATAGGTTTTTTTTTTTTTTGAGTTCCCAAAGAGATTGGGACACCTTTAATGTCACCTGATCTAAGAACAAATGCAACAGAAATTGAAACAATTTTTCACCAATTGCAGGTTAAAACAACCCACAAAACTTGGTTTTAATAATTTTTATAAAACATTTTCTCATGGAAACACATTGCTACCATCTTTCTCAAAGGCTTGGGGAGACCCATAAAAGTGTGGTTAATTTTCATTAATTTCAGGGTAAATCCATTTCTGCTGCACCTTTTCTTACTCTGTGGCTTGCCTTTTCATTCCTGTAATGATATCTTTCAATGAACACAAATTCTTCATGTTTTAAAATAAATGTTATTATGTATATTGAAGGTACATGACATGATGTTACAGGATATGTAGGAAATATGTGTAGTATATACAGATACTATAAAGAAGCAAATTTACATATCCATCATCTCACATAGTTACCCATCTTTGTGTGTGTGACAGAGCAGGTAAAACCTACTCACTAAGCAAAAATTCTGAATACAATACAATATTATTAACTAGAGTTCTCGTGTTGTACAATATATCTCAGGCTTGTTCATTCATCTATCTCCTACTTTATATCCTTTGATATAGTTCTCCCCATTTCCTTCCCACTGAAACCACACCAGGTAACCACTTTTATTCTCTAGTTGACTTTTCTTCAAGATTCTATATATAAGCAAGATTATAATTTTTCTTTCTGCGTCTGATTTATTTCACTTAGCATAACATCCTCCAGGTTCATCCATGTTGTGGCAAGTTGCAGGATCTCCTCCTTTTATAAAGCTGAGTAGTATTTCATTGTGTATATCTACTACGGTTTCTTTGTCCATTTATTTGATGACAAACACTTAGATTGTTCCCATATCCTGGCGATTGTAAGTAATGCTGCAATGAATATGAGAATGTGGATATCTACATGAGGTGGTGATTTCATTTCCTTTTTATATATATCCAGAGGAGGAATTGTTGGGCCACATAATAGCTATATTTTTAATTTATTTAGAAATGCTTAATTTTTATGTCACTCAAATTATCCCTACTACCCTTATTTGTTGTTTTTGTGTCTTATCATACGAAAGTCATAAAAATATTATCATATGCTACCTTACATAACATTTATTGCTTTTAACTTTTACAGAGGATTTTTTTTTTACAGAGGATTTGCTCCTTTTGTATTTTGATCTAAAATCTATCTAAAAGTAAATGTTGTAAGTTGTGTGAAATAGTGGGCCAAGGTTCATTTTTAATGCACTTATTGAAAATCAGTATAATTCAATGAAATAGATATGAGAACATAAAATACGTAATTCCACTAAATACCTATATTTATAAATTCAGGTATTAAAATACATTAAGATCATTTTTGACATGCACTTATAGCTATAAATTGCTCTATATCCATGGCTTTCATAAACCATTAATCTTTTTTTCTTTTTGAGACAAGTCCTCTTTCTGTCACCCAGGCTGGAGTACAGTGATGCTATCATAGCTCACTGTATCCTTGAAGTCCTGGGTTCAAGTGATCCTATAGCCTCAGCCTCCTGAATAGCTGGGACTACAGGCATGCATCACCATGCCCAGCTATTTTGAATTTTAATTTTTATTTTTGTAGAGATGGGGTCTAACTATGTTGACCATGCTGATTTTGAACTCCTGGCCTCAAGCAATTCACCCACCTTGATCTCCCAAATTGTTGGGATTACAGGCATGAGCCACTATGCCCAGTTTCATGAATCTTAATATGCCTACTCTTATTATCATTCAATTAAAATATATTTGTGAATTTTTCCTGTGATTTCTTCTTGCCTTTGGGATATTTTGAAGAGAATTATTGGATATTAACAGTCAGTGGTCATTTTTATCATCATTCTTCTGAAGGTTAAGAGTGTCATGTGGCTGATTCCAATTCTTCTATTTTATCTTGTTTCCAGCAGATGTATTATCATGTGACCAGGTATAGTCTTGTTTATATTTATTCTGCTTGGATTTTCAGTACTTCTTGAATCTATTGTTGATAGCTCTCATATGATTTAGAATGTTCTCAGCAATCGACACTTTACTTATGGCCTTATTCTTTATTGTTTTCTTCTAGGATTACAATTTCACAGGTGTTAAACTTTTTCACTTTTAACACATGTTGCTCAATCTCTTTGTTTTCCATTCTTTTGAATGTTTATGTTCTGATAAGTATATCTTTTTATTTATCTTCTATTTTTCTGATTGTATCTTTAACTGTGTCTATCCTGTTGGTAATCATATTTTGTGAATTCATAATTTTAGTTCATATACCTGGCTTTTTTTTTTTTTTTTTTTTTTTGGAGCAATGGGAACTTTTATTTTTTTATTTTTTATTTTTTATTTATTTATTTTTTAATTTATTTATTATTATTATACTTTAAGTTGTAGGGTACATGTGCATAACGTGCAGGTTTGTTACATATGTATACTTGTGCCATGTTGGTGTGCTGCACCCATCAACTCATCATTTACATCAGGTATAACTCCCAATGCAATCCCTCCCCCCTCCCTACTCCCCCCTCCCCATGATAGGCCCCGGTGTGTGATGTTCCCCTTCCTGAGTCCAAGTGATCTCATTGTTCAGTTTCCACCTATGAGTGAGAACATGCGGTGTTTGGTTTTCTGTTCTTGTGAGAGTTTGCTAAGAATGATGGTTTCCAGCTGCATTCATGTCCCTACAAAGGACACAAACTCATCCTTTTTGATGGCTGCATAGTATTCCATGGTGTATATGTGCCACATTTTCTTAATCCAATCTGTCACTGATGGACATTTGGGTTGATTCCAAGTCTTTGCTATTGTGAATAGTGCTGCAATAAACATACGTGTGCATGTGTCTTTAGAGCAGCATAATTTATAATCCTTTGGGTATATACCCAGTAATGGGATGGCTGGGTCATATGGTACATCTAGTTCTAGATCCTTGAGGAATCACCATACTGTTTTCCAGAATGGTTGAACTAGTTTACAATCCCACCAACAGTGTAAAAGTGTTCCTATTTCTCCACATCCTCTCCAGCACCTGTTCTTTCCTGACTTTTTAATGATCGCCATTCTAACTGGTGTGAGATGGTATCTCATTGTGGTTTTGATTTGCATTTCTCTGATGGCCAGTGATGATGAGCATTTTTTCATGTGTCTGTTGGCTGTATGAATGTCTTCTTTTGAGAAATGTCTGTTCATATCCTTTGCCCACTTTTTGATGGGGTCGTTTGTTTTTTTCTTGTAAATTTGTCTGAGTTCTTTGTAGGTTCTGGATATTAGCCCTTTGTCAGATGAGTAGATTGCAAAAATTTTCTCCCATTCTGTAGGTTGCCTGTTCACTCTGATGGTAGTTTCTTTTGCTGTGCAGAAGCTCTTTAGTTTAATGAGATCCCATTTGTCAATTTTGGCTTTTGCTGCCGTTGCTTTTGGTGTTTTAGACATGAAGTCTTTGCCCATGCCTATGTCCTGAATGGTACTACCTAGGTTTTCCTCTAGGATTTTTATGGTATTAGGTCTAACATTTAAGTCTCTAATCCATCTTGAATTAATTTTCGTATAAGGAGTAAGGAAAGGATCCAGTTTCGGCTTTCTACTTATGGCTAGCCAATTTTCCCAGCACCATTTATTAAATAGGGAATCCTTTCCCCATTTCTTGTTTCTCTCAGGTTTGTCAAAGATCAGATGGCTGTAGATGTGTGGTATTATTTCTGAGGACTCTGTTCTGTTCCATTGGTCTATATCTCTGTTTTGGTACCAGTACCATGCTTTTTTGGTTACTGTAGCCTTGTAGTATAGTTTGAAGTCAGGTAGTGTGATGCCTCCAGCTTTGTTCTATTGACTTAGGATTGTCTTGGAGATGCGGGCTCTTTTTTGGTTCCATATGAATTTTAAAGCAGTTTTTTCCAATTCTGTGAAGAAACTCATTGGTAGCTTGATGGGGATGGCATTGAATCTATAAATTACCTTGGGCAGTATGGCCATTTTCACGATATTGATTCTTCCTATCCATGAGCATGGTATGTTCTTCCATTTGTTTGTGTCCTCTTTGATTTCACTGAGCAGTGGTTTGTAGTTCTCCTTGAAGAGGTCCTTTACATCCCTTGTAAGTTGGATTCCTAGGTATTTTATTCTCTTTGAAGCAATTGTGAATGGAAGTTCATTCCTGATTTGGCTCTGTGTTTGTCTGTTACTGGTGTATAAGAATGCTTGTGATTTTTGCACATTAATTTTGTATCCTGAGACTTTGCTGAATTTGCTTATCAGCTTAAGGAGATTTTGGGCTGAGACAATGGGGTTTTCTAAATATACAATCATGTCATCTGCAAACAGGGACAGTTTGACTTCTTCTTTTCCTAACTGAATACCCTTGATTTCTTTCTCTTGCCTGATTGCCCTGGCCAGAACTTCCAACACTATGTTGAATAGGAGTGGTGAGAGAGGGCACCCCTGTCTTGTGCCAGTTTTCAAAGGGAATTTTTCCAGTTTTTGCCCATTCAGTATGATATTGGCTGTGGGTTTGTCATAAATAGCTCTTATTATTTTGAGGTACGTTCCATCAATACCAAATTTATTGAGCGTTTTTAGCATGAAGGGCTGTTGAATTTTGTCAAAAGCCTTTTCTGCATCTATTGAGATAATCATGTGGTTCTTGTCTTTGGTTCTGTTTATATGCTGGATTCTGTTTATTGATTTGCGAATGTTGAACCAGCCTTGCATCCCAGGGATGAAGCCCACTTGATCATGGTGGATAAGCTTTTTGATGTGTTGCTGAATCGGTTTGCCAGTATTTTATTGAGGATTTTTGCATCGATGTTCATCAGGGATATTGGTCTAAAATTCTCTTTTTTTGTTGTGTCTCTGCCAGGCTTTGGTATCAGGATGATGTTGGCCTCATAAAATGAGTTAGGGAGGATTCCCTCTTTTTCTATTGATTGGAATAGTTTCAGAAGGAATGGTACCAACTCCTCCTTGTACCTCTGGTAGAATTCAGCTGTGAATCCATCTGGTCCTGGACTTTTTTTGGTTGGTAGGCTATTAATTATTGCCTCAATTTCAGAGCCTGCTATTGGTCTATTCAGGGATTCAACTTCTTCCTGGTTTAGTCTTGGAAGAGTGTAAGTGTCCAGGAAATTATCCATTTCTTCTAGATTTTCCAGTTTATTTGCGTAGAGGTGTTTATAGTATTCTCTGATGGTAGTTTGTATTTCTGTGGGGTCGGTGGTGATATCCCCTTTATCATTTTTAATTGCGTCGATTTGATTCTTCTCTCTTTTCTTCTTTATTAGTCTTGCTAGTGGTCTATCAATTTTGTTGATCTTTTCAAAAAACCAACTCCTGGATTCATTGATTTTTTGGAGAGTTTTTTGTGTCTCTATCTCCTTCAGTTCTGCTCTGATCTTAGTTATTTCTTGCCTTCTGCTAGCTTTCGAATGTGTTTGCTCTTGCTTCTCTAGTTCTTTTAATTGCGATGTTAGAGTGTCAATTTTAGATCTTTCCTGCTTTCTCTTGTGGGCATTTAGTGCTATAAATTTCCCTCTACACACTGCTTTAAATGTGTCCCAGAGATTCTGGTATGTTGTATCTTTGTTCTCATTGGTTTCAAAGAACATCTTAATTTCTGCCTTCATTTCGTTATGTACCCAGTAGTCATTCAGGAGCAGGTTGTTCAGTTTCCATGTAGTTGAGCGGTTTGGATTGAGTTTCTTAGTCCTGAGTTCTAGTTTGATTGCACTGTGGTCTGAGAGATAGTTTGTTATAATTTCTGTTCTTGTACATTTGCTGAGGAGTGCTTTACTTCCAATTACATGGTCGATTTTGGAGTAAGTACGATGTGGTGCTGAGAAGAATGTATATTCTGTTGATTTGGGGTGGAGAGTTCTATAGATGTCTATTAGGTCTGCTTGCTGCAGAGATGAGTTCAATTCCTGGATATCCTTGTTAACTTTCTGTCTCGTTGATCTGTCTAATGTTGACAGTGGAGTGTTGAAGTCTCCCATTATTATTGTATGGGAGTCTAAGTCTCTTTGTAAGTCTCTAAGGACTTGCTTTATGAATCTGGGTGCTCCTGTATTGGGTGCATATATATTTAGGATAGTTAGCTCTTCCTGTTGAATTGATCCCTTTACCATTATGTAATGGCCTTCTTTGTCTCTTTTGATCTTTGATGGTTTAAAGTCTGTTTTATCAGAGACTAGTATTGCAACCCCTGCTTTTTTTTGTTCTCCATTTGCTTGGTAAATCTTCCTCCATCCCTTTATTTTGAGCCTATGTATGTCTCTGCGTGTGAGATGGGTCTCCTGAATACAGCAGACTGATGGGTCTTGACTCTTTATCCAGTTTGCCAGTCTGTGTCTTTTCATTGGAGCATTTAGTCCATTTACATTTAAGGTTAAGATTGTTATGTGTGAACTTGATCCTGCCATTATGATATTAACTGGTTATTTTGCTCGTTAGTTGATGCAGTTTCTTCCTAGCCTCGATGGTCTTTACATTTTGGCATGTTTTTGCAATGGCTGGTACCGGTTGTTCCTTTCCATGTTTAGTGCTTCCTTCAGGGTCTCTTGTAAGGCAGGCCTAGTGGTGACAAAATCTCTAAGCATTTGCTTATCTGTAAAGGATTTTATTTCTCCTTCACTTACGAAACTTAGTTTGGCTGGATATGAAATTCTGGGTTTAAAATTCTTTTCTTTAAGAATGTTGAATATTGGCCCCCACTCTCTTCTGGCTTGGAGAGTTTCTGCCGAGAGATCTGCTGTTAGTCTGATGGGCTTCCCTTTGTGGGTAACCCGACCTTTCTCTCTGGCTGCCCTTAAGATTTTTTCCTTCATTTCAACTTTGGTGAATCTGGCAATTATGTGTCTTGGAGTTGCTCTTCTTGAGGAGTATCTTTGTGGCGTTCTCTGTATTTCCTGGATTTGAATGTTGGCCTGCCCTACTAGGTTGGGGACGTTCTTCTGGATGATATCCTGAAGAGTGTTTTCCAACTTGGTTCCATCTTCCCCCTCACTTTCAGGCACCCCAATCAGACGTAGATTTGGTCTTTTTACATAATCCCATACTTCTTGCAGGCTTTGTTCATTTCTTTTTCTTCTTTTTTCTTTTGGTTTCTCTTCTCGCTTCATTTCATTCATTTGATCCTCAATCGCTGATACTCTTTCTTCCAGTTGATCGAGTCGGTTACTGAAGCTTGTGCATTTGTCACGTATTTCTCGTGTCATGGTTTTCATCTCTTACATTTCGTTTATGACCTTCTCTGCGTTAATTACTCTAGCCATCAATTCTTCCACTTTTTTTTCAAGATTTTTAGTTTCTTTGCGCTGGGTAGGTAATTCCTCCTTTAGCTCTGAGAAATTTGATGGACTGAAGCCTTCTTCTCTCATCTCGTCAAAGTCATTCTCCGTCCAGCTTTGATCCATTGCTGGCGATGAGCTGTGCTCCTTTGCTGGGGGAGATGCACTCTTATTTTTTGAATTTCCAGCTTTTCTGCCCTGCTTTTTCCCCATCTTTGTGGTTTTATCTGCCTCTGGTGTTTGATGATGGTGATGTACTGATGGGGTTTTGGTGTAGGTGTCTTTCCTGTTTGATAGTTTTCCTTTTAACAGTCAGGACCCTCAGCTGTAGGTCTGTTGGAGATTGCTTGAGGTCCACTCCAGACCCTGTTTGCCTGGGTATCTGCAGCAGAGGCTGCAGAAGATAGAATATTTCTGAACAGCGAGTGTACCTGTCTGATTCTTGCTTTGGAAGCTTCCTCTCAGGGGTGTACTCCACCCTGTGAGGTGTGGGGTGTCAGACTGCCCCTAGTGGGGGATGTCTCCCAGTTAGGCTACTCAGGGGTCAGGGACCCACTTGAGCAGGGAGTCTGTCCCTTCTCAGATCTCAACCTCCGTGTTGGGAGATCCACTGCTCTCTTCAAAGCTGTCAGACAGAGTCGTTTGCGTCTGCAGAGGTTTCAGCTGCGTTTGTTATTGCCCTGTCCCCAGAGGTGGAGTCTACAGAGACAGGCAGGTTTCCTTGAGCTGCTGTGAGCTCCACCCAGTTCGAGCTTCCCAGCAGCTTTGTTTACCTACTTAAGCCTCAGCAATGGCGGGTGCCCCTCCCCCAGCCTTGCTGCTGCCTTGCCGGTAGATCACAGACTGCTGTGCTAGCAATGAGGGAGGCTCCGTGGGTGTGGGACCCTCCCGGCCAGGTGTGGGATATGATCTCCTGGTGTGCCTGTTTGCTTAAAGTGCAGTATTGGGGTGGGAGTTACCCGATTTTCCAGGTGTTGTGTGTCTCAGTTCCCATGGCTAGGAAAAGGGATTCCCTTCCCCCTTGCGCTTCCTAGGTGAGGCAATGCCTCGCCCTGCTTCAGCTCTCGCTTCTCAGGCTGCAGCAGCTGACCAGCACCGATCGTCCGGCACTCCCCAGTGAGATGAACCCAGTACCTCAGTTGAAAATGCGGAGATCACCGGTCTTCTGTGTCGCTCGCGCTGGGAGTTGGAGACTGGAGCTGTTCCTATTCGGCCATCTTGCTCCGCCCCCCGGCTTTTTATTTTTATTTGTATTTTTTATATTACTATTTATCTGCCAATATTCTCCATCTAGTTCTTTAGTTTCTAGATGATGTTAATCACAATTATTATAAAATATTTATCTAATGATACATAATATTCTGAATGTGTATTTATTTTCTTGGTTTTTGATCACAGTTGTGTTTCGTGCTAAGTTATTTTTGATACAGAGTCATTACATATAAAAACTTGAAAAGAAAATGTGAAGATGTGAATTATATGTTCTTCTTTTCCTCTATGTCTTTCTCTATTCTCTGGATTATTGAACTAAGAAAACCTATCACTCCTGGTAATTATCTCATTCCATCAAGCAGGTTTTTAAATATTTGGTAAATTTTTTCTAGTTACTCTTTATGGAAGGATTGATCTAAAATCAGCTAATTCTCCACTGACTGTAGCAGAAGTAACTTGTTCTATTTTTCCAAATTGGACCTAGTTCTGGACTCTATGTGGGGATTTTGTCATTGTTGTTATTTGTTTAGTTTACTAATTTTGGTTTTATTAGGTCCAAAAATATTACTTTATTTATTATTGTTTTCAATTATGCTTATATGGTAGACAGATAGCAAGAGCGGCCACATATTTTCCTATCTCTGTATTTATGATTTTTCGTAATGTGAATTTGAAGCTTTTCCCACCAAAAAATAAAGTCTGTTTTCATACCCTTGGATTTCAGTTGGCCATTTCAGTTTTTTTGGCTAGTGGACATTGACGAATATGACACATACAGAGAATCGAAAAGCAGTTGTGCATTGGGCTTTTTTTGTGACTGCTACCTTTCATCATGCAATTGAACCTGGAATATTTTGCTGAATGATGAGAGACATGTGACAATTATCACCTTAGGTGACACTTATTCAGCCACTAGATATTTTAACAAGTCCGTCATTGTCCACAGAGTCTTAACAACATAAGAATAATGTCTATATATATATATATATATATATATATACACACACACACATATATATATTTATTTGTTTATATATTGTGCTTTAAGTCACTAAATTTCAGGGCAGTTTGTTATGCAACCAAAGCTAACTTTTAAAAGTGGGCACCCAGGAGTGGGAGGTCTGCCATAATACAAACATAAAATATTTAACATTGTTTTCGAGATTGGGTGACAGGAACAGGCTAAACAAAGTGAAATAAAGCCAGGTAGTAAAAACTGGAAAAGAATGTGAATAAACTTAGTGGATACTGAAAAAAAATTACAAAAGATTGCTATAGCAGGATAAAATAACATGATATATGTTCTGTAGCAGCATATAAACTGGCAAAATGATTGATTTTGGTAATTAGAAGATAGAAAATATACCTAATATAATTTAGCTATGTACTCGCTGTATTACAGAGTGCTAAAAGTGTAATTGGCTTATTTCAGCTATGTGATGAGAAAAATGTGCCAAGAAGAAAGTTACTCTGCAAGAATATAGACGAAATTGGAGAAGAGCTAGTTCTTGTTGGTTTTGAAAATAAAACTGTTTTTGATTTTGAGGTTTGAAAAACCTCAAAAATATTATCCAGGTGAGAAGTTATCTCAATGGAAAGATCAAAATGAATGATTTTGAGATCCTTTGTTAAGCTCCAACAAAGATAAGGTAGTGCCTAATGATTTTCTCTGTTCTACCAAAGAGCATCCAAAAATTTAAGTGTTGTCCTGTAGTACCCCGATATGCCAAAGGGGAGAGAAGCCTGTCTCAAGATGAGTTGTGGATATGGGTTTTGTTGAATGTAGTAGATTCAAGTCAGATAGCCAGGACACCTGCAAAGCCATTAAAATAGTTGTAATCAATAAAGCACTGACAGTTTGAACTAAAAAGAATTGTGACTGCTCAAATTTCAGAAAGCTTCCTGGGCTTTCAACTTTCTACAGGTAGCAAGAAGTCTAAAAACCTATTCAACTGCAAAGAGAGGCCATTTTATATGGGAAAGGAAGACATCTCAGATCAGACCCAAGAGCTGACAACAACGGACTGTTAGGGTGAAATAGAGAGTAATGGAATGGGGAATCACCCAGGGAGCAGAAGTGCATCCTTTCAGTTACTACTTCTTCTGAGATCCACCAACTCCTCTGCCTTCATTACATTCCTTTCATTCCTCTCCATCACTCAACTTGGTCCATGAATTTTGGTAGAAGACCACAGTCTCCCATTTATACATTACTCCTAAATATAATGCCTATGCAGAGACCTCTGCATCACCTTTAGGACTTGTGCTACTGCAAATCAAACCCAAGACCCTCTGCCCCTAACCCACTCCGACTTTAACATCCCTTTGCATTCATTTTCCAAAGCAATGAGCACAGTCTATTAACTTGAATGAGCAAGGGAGAAAAAGTGAATTAATTATCTGTAGGAAAGAAAAAAATGACTAACATCTCAAAAATATTTTCAGACAAAACTGACTTCTTACTATCTACTTTCAGTTCTACTCTTATATCTTCCAAAATATTCTTAAGGCTAATATATAGAATTCATCACATTTTAACATTAAAAATGGTTTATTTTTAATGGAAAAATCAGAATTATGCATACCTATTTGGTACAATGTGATGTTTTGATCCATATATAAGTAATAGAAAGATTCAATCAAGTCAATAAACATATTTCACCTCAGCAATTTATCTTACATATGTGTGGTGAGAAAGTTAAAAATCGATTTTAGCAATTATGAAATAAACATTATTATTCACTGTAGTCATGATGAAATGAAAGAGCTCACTAGAACTTATTCCTCCAGTCTAATTGAAACTTTGTATCTTTTAATCAACATTATCCCTGCCCTTACTCCTCCCCCTTCCCACCAGTTGCTGATAATTATCTTTCTACTTGTGTTTTCTATTTCTTTTTTTTTTTTTAAGAATTTACTTGTAAGTAAAATCATACAGTATTTGCCTTTCTGTGCCTGTCTTATTTCACTTAGCCTTATTTCCTCCAGTTCCATTCATCTTGTTTTAAAAGATAGAATTTCCTTCTGTTTAAAAGGATGTATGTTATTTCATTGTGTATACATCACATTTTCTTTATCCATTCATTCAGTGACGAACATTTAAGTTGTTTCCATAACTTGGCTATTACAATAATGCTGAAATAAACATGAGAGAACAGATATCCCTTCAACATGCAAATTTCAATTCCAGAAGTGATATGGCTGGATCATATGGTAGTTTTGTTTTTAGCTTTTTGAGGAACTCCTCCATATTATTTTTTAAAATGACTACATTAATTTAAATTCTCACAAAGAATATACAAGTGTTCCCTTTTCTCCACATCCTTGCTGACACTCATTAATCATCTTTTTTTTTTTTTTTTTTTTTGAGACGGAGTCTCGCTCTGTCGCCCAAACTGGAGTGCAGTGGCCGGATCTCAGCTCACTGCAAGCTCCGCCTTTCGGGTTCACGCCATTCTCCTGCCTCAGCCTCCCAAGTAGCTGGGACTATAGGCGCCCGCCACCTCGCGCGGCTAGTTTTTTGTATTTTTTAGTAGAAACGGGGTTTCACCGGGTTAGCCAGGATGGTCTCGATCTCCTGACCTTGTGATCCGCCCGTCTCGGCCTCCCAAAGTGCTGGGATTACAGGCTTGAGCCACCGCGCCCGGCCTAATCATCTCTTTGATAGTAGCCATTCTAACAAGTATAAGGTGCTCTTTGTGGTTTTAATATGCATTTAACTAATGATTAGAGATATTGGGCATTTTTTTCACATATCATTTCACCATTAATTTTTTGAGCAATGTTTGTTCAGATTCTTCGCCTGTTTTTTAAATTGGGTTATTTGTTTTCTTGCTATTGAGTTGTTTATATATTTTTAGATATTTGCCCCTTATCAGATATGTGGTTGCAAATATTTTCTGTCAATCTATGGGCTGTCTCTTTACTCTGTTAATTTTTTTTTTTTTTAATGTCCAGAAGCTTTTTAGTTTAATATAATCTCATTTGTCTATTTTTACTTTTGTTGCTTGTGTTTTTGGAATCCTATCCAATAAATTGTTGCCCAGACCAATATCATGGAGCTTTCCCTCTAGGTTTTCCTGTAGTAGTTTTACAGGTTCATGTCTTATGTTTAAGTCTTTTATCCATTTTGAGTTGATTTTTTGTGTATGATGTAAGATAAAGGTCCAATTTCAATCTTCTGCATGTAGATATCCAGTTTTTCCAAAATCATTTATTGAAGAGACTATCCTTTCTCCATTGTATGTTCTTGATACTTTTGTTGAAAATTAACTCACCATAACTATTTAAGTTTATGTCTGAGCTTTCTGACCTTTTCCATTGGTTCATGTGTCCATTTTTATGCCCTTGTTGTGATTACAAAAACTTTATAATATATTTTGAAATCAGAAAGTGTGGTGTCTCCAGATTTGTTATTTTTGCTCAAGATTTCTTTGGCTATTAAAGGTCCTTTCTAGTTACAAATTTTGGGATTTTTTTCTATTTCTGTGAAAAATAAGATTGAAATTTTGATAAATTTGCATTGAATCTGTAGACCACTTTGGACAGCATGAACATTTAAACAATATCAATTCTTTGAATTCATGAATATGATGTGTCTTTTTCATTTATTTGTGTCTTTTTCAGTTTATTTCATCAATGTTTTATAGTTGAAGGAATACTTACCAAACTAGGTTTACTAAGCTAACATTACCCTTAATAGTAAAGCAAGACAAAAACTTTGGGGAAAAAAACAAACAAACAAACAAACAAAAAACCTATAAGCCAGTCGCGATAGCTCACACCTGTAATCCAAACACTTTGGGAAGCCAAGGTGGGTGGATCACCTGAGGTCGGGAGTTTGAGACCAGCCTGGCCAACATGGTGAAACCCCGTCTCTATGAAAAATACAAAAATTAGCTGGGTATGGTGCTGGACGCCTGTAATCCCAGCTACTCGGGAGGCTGAGTCAGGAGGATAGCTTGAACCCGGGAGGCAGAGGTTGTAGTGAGCTGAGATTATGCCATTGCAATCCAGCCTGGGCAACAAGAGTAAAACTCTTTCTCAACAAAAAGAAAACTACAGACCAATATCTCTAAAAAACACAGAAACAAAAATCCTCAACAAAATACTGGCAAACAAAATTCAACAGCACATTAAAAAGATCATACATCATGATCAGGTAGGAATTATCCCAGGGATGCAGGGATGTTTGAACATAAATCAGTAAATGTGATATGTTAAATCAAATAATATGATATTAACAAAATAAAGGATGAAAATCACATGATCCTCTCAATAGACGCAGAAAATGAATTTGAAAAAAATTCAACATTTGTTTATGTTAAACACTAAAAACGAGGTATAGGTACTAAATACCTCAATACAATAAAGGCCATATATGACTACCCTACAGACAACATTACACTAAACAATGAAAAGTTGAAAGCTTTACCTTTAAGATTAAGAGCAGGACAGGGATGCCCACTCTTACCACCTCTATTCAACATAGTACAGGAAGTCCTAGCTAGAGCAGTTAGGAAAAAAAAAAAAAAAAAAGAAATAACAGGTACCCACATATGGAGGATGAAGTTTACTGGTGACACAATCTTATATATAGAAACCCTAAAGACTTCACCAAAAAGCTGTTAGAAGCTATAAATTCAATAAAGTTGTAGGTTATAAAACCAAGACAAAAATCAGTAGCATTTTTATACCCTAACAATAAACTATTCACACACAAAAAAATCAAGAAAACAATCTAATTTACAATCACTAAAAATACTTAGGAATAAATTTAATCAAGGAGATAAAATTTTTTGTATTTTTAAATAGCGTCTCAGGACAATTGATAATAGAGCATTCTTAATATAATTGTAATTCAGGAATGTCTCAGGTGAAGATGCCATCTGAAAACCACTTGCCAACAACAGGAATACTCTTTGGAAAGTAACATTTAAATATTTGTGTTAACCGTCATTGCATATTCAGTAAGTTGAGGAGTTTTCTTTTTGCTTCAGAAGATTTCATACTTATTTCAATGGGATTTAAAGAAAAGGTTTTTAGAACACTTATTGTTTCGACGATTTCTGGTTGCTTTCTTAAACGGTCTTGTCCTACTTCTTCACAATTAACAGCACTCAGTGGTAGTAAACTTGTCTACCTTCCCTACCCCACAAAGAAACACAATTTTCAAATTCTTTGAATCTAAAATGTAAGTCCACTTACTCTGGCATACCTCTGTTTATTTTTTTATAGAACTATTCTTTCTCTGTGGACTAATTAGAAATGTGACTGGGTTTACTGCTGTGATCTGTGCATGCCCTAGGCCACATTCTCACAGATTTCATTGAGTACTTAGTTTTAATAAGAGCAGTAAGACACAATTCTTACTTTCTACCTCAGAGTCCTAGTCTCTGTAGTTTGGTATTTAGTTAAAATGAGATGGTGATTTCAGTACTTAGGTGGACATTAATTGTGTAGAATCTTTTACTTCTCATGATGCCACATGTTTCTTACTTTTTGTCTCTCTCAGACGTCAAGCAACAGTCTGCACTTAATTAGATGTGAGGATGGCTCATGAGATCTTTCTCTTCTGACCCACAGCTGAGTCTCCTTCTTTTCCATACCTCTCTTTTTTGACATTTTATTTAGCTAAATAAACGCCTGGTAAGCTTGAGGTTGGTGCTGAGACTCAGTCCGGTCCAGGAACATTTGTCTCCAGGCCACCTTACTTAAGCTTCAAGGACTATGGCCCAAGACTTTTGAAGTGAAGGAGCCAGAAAGTTTTTCCAATAAAGGAAAAAAGATTTCCTACAAAAAATGATAAATAATGTTTCTGACTAGCTGGACAAATCTACATTCTAACAAACGTATTTTCATGATTGCTAGACATGCTTCAGGTCTCCATGGCTGCTCACATATACAAGTTTAATTCCAAGTAAAAGAAAAACAAAACAAAGCAAAACCCCAAAACCGATGGAATCTTCAAATGAGAATTCTAAGGAAGTTTGCTTTTTCCTATAGGACAGGACAAGACAAATTAAAGTTAATCTAGGTAAACAGATCTGCTGGGAAAACCTGGTTACTGTCTCCATTCAGGATTATTTTAGTTACTATGGCCATATAACAAGTTACCTTAAAAATTAGTGACTTAAAGCATTTTTTTCTATTTTGATCACAATTTTGTAAGCCAGCAATTTTGAAAGGACTCATATTACCTGGGTTCATGTAGTTGTGGTCAGATGTTGGCTGAGGCTGAGGAATCATGAAAGCTTAGTGGATTGGGCATGCACCATGGCTCACTCACAAGGCTGGTATTTGTTGTCTTTCAGCTGGAAGCTCATTTGGGCAGTTGAACTGGAGGGCCTCTCTGTGGTCTCTCCATTATGGTGGTCTCAGTGTAGTAGTTGAGCATCTTGCACAGTAACTCAAGTCTCCAAAAGTGAGTCTTCCAGCTTGTGAGATGGGGGCTGCATCGCATTATATGACAGTCTTAGACATTACACAGCATCACTTCTACCACATTGCTTCTATATGAGCCACAATCCTCTCAAATTCAAGTGAAGGGGTGTTAGACTCTCCTCCCACATCCTCTTCTCTGGGCCTTACTGCTCCACCATAGAGAGGTAGAGTCTCCTACCATAGAGAGGTAGAGTCTCAGTGGTGGAGGGGTAAGGTCAGAGAAGAGCATGTGGGGTGGGAATGTTACAGCCAACTTTGGAAAATACAATCTACCTCAGAGACAACACAATATTACAGTCATCGGGTGAGCGTATACACGAAGAGGTACCAAGGAGTGCCAGAAAAGCTGCCACTTTTCATCAATATAATTTAAAAGGGCAATTGGAACTCCAAGAAATTCAGAGGCAAAGTAGAAGCTGCATATGATATGGGTCCACGTGGCTGAGGCATTCATGTGGGTGTCTCAGGAAGTACCTGGGCATCAACAGGTCAAGAGGTTCCCCTTATTTCCCACTTCCTGTCACCCTTGAGAATATAAGCAATAGGCTTAAGTCAGGTATTGAGAAGAAGGAGAAGAAAATCTTTCATTATATCATCAATAGATTTGTAGAAAATATTGATTAGGATTGTTCCTCTCCTTCTCACCTGGGTGATGTGATGAAATAATCTGTACAACAAACCCCCATGACACAAGTTTACCTATGTAACAAACCTGCACTTGTACCCCTGAACTTAGAATAAAAGTTAATAAAATAAAAATGTATTTCAATAAGCTAATAAAAATTCATAATAAAAAAGAAAAGAAAATATTGATTAGGTTTGATACCTAAATACTATAGAAAAGTCTCCCTAGATTCTGGACATTAAGAGAAGAACTGTGTAGGAACTTCATTGAATGCTATGTCACTGTGGATAGAGGGAGCAAATGCAGAGTTTGTGAACAAGGTTGCCCAATCATGGACTGATAGGGTTTCATTCGTATTTTCTTTTGAGAGGCTTTCAAATCTAAGTAGTATTTCAACTCTCTCTATGAGAGGGGGTATTTTTTGTCATGCTTTAGAAACCTTCCCCCATTGCATCACTGCACAGCCTAGAATGGAAATTTCCTGAGGGGATCTTAACTTCTAAAACTGGAGGTGAGGCATGAACTTCAACTACCTCAGATGAAAGAAAATTAATGTCTTTTTGAGTGAGACACTCTTCTGGACGTCCTGCTCTCTTATCTTCAAATCAACTCTGAAATATTAATAGTATTATTCTCGCTTCACAGATGAGGATAGGTTAATCTTTAAAGGACAAATTCTGAGCAAAGTTCTTATCGTTAGTACTCTATGAGTCACAGTTTCATAAGGTGAGTCAAATGCCAAAGCCCTGGTCTCCATACTGCACTTCAATGCTTTTTAGGATCCCAATGAACCTCAGAGGAAATTATTCACTGTTAATATTTTTGTTCTTCTTGGTCTTCTCTAAAGTGCTATTTTAATCTCTAACTCACAGAGGAAACCTCAACATAAAGAAAAACAAAGCCTGTGGCATAAGAGAAGCTGTGGGCATTTCCCTTATGATCACGCTGAGATCCAAAGCTGGGAAGTCAGTCCCAGCAGCCAAAGGTGGACAGAGTCTTAAGACAGTATGAATGAGATGGGGCTACAGCTGTACTTCTAAGACTTCAGCTGAGAGAGAGAAGAGAAAGGCCTTGGGCCCTTTTACAGATATTACTCCTATGCAGAAAAGGCAAGTGACAGTATATGACAAATGGGACTAACCTAAAGCTCAGAGGTTGAAATCATTTTAGGCCTGAAATGGCAGAGATTAAACAAAGAGCATTCCGGGATTCCCTACATCTTTACTCATATATAAATTTATGGTAACTATACAACTAAATGTTAGAAAATGGGAGTTGATTTAGTACTACTAATCATTTTATCCATCCACCAATATGTTTATATATTTTAAAATGCATATTGAGCCTATACCATGTATTAAGCACTGGTATTATTAAGCATAATTGGTACACAAAGAAGGTGTGGCCTCCACCTTCCTGGGTAGTCTAGTCGAGAAAGTATCCAATACATGGTTAAAAAGCCATATGAATATGAAACTATCCATTTGTATAAGTACTACTAATACAAGGGAAACTCATAGAGTGCAATGATGAGAATTAACATGACCTACTCCAAAAGGGTCAGCAGAGAACATCTTGCTGTGTGATTGAGACCTGAGTGATATGAGAAGCTGTGGTAAGGGCAATCTAGGCAAAGAGACTAGGTCTACAGGGATGAAGGTCTAGAGAGAGAAAGGATGGGTTGCCTTTCAAGAACTAAAACAGTGCATTTGTACTAGATCATGAAGCTCAAGGAAAAGCATGGCAAGTGTGGACTTTGGAAGGTAGGTTGGGACCTGAGCAGGGTGCAAAATTTTGATTTTATTCTCAGTGTATCAGGTAGCTATTGGAGGCTCCCTGAGAAGGGAATGACATGATCTGATTTACATTTAAATAGCCATTTGTGGAGAAAACGGGTGTTTTATCCTCAGTGTTTTTCTAAGGGCTTAAATAATAATGAAATGTAGTGGGGCTCTTTCCCAGAAAGCCAATAGAAAAATCTCACCTATTCCCTTTTGTTTCATCTACAGTCAGCTGAATCCCTGATGAACAAAATCACAGAAAAAGGAATTGTTGGTAACCAGTCAACTCAAGTTCTGACTCATGGTCCTGTTGTAACCAGAATAAGTTCAACCAGCTGGAATGGTGGCATCTCCTGAAAACAGAAGATAATGAGCTGAGCTAGGAGGAGTGAGGCTGAGAGAAAGCAAAAGATAGGGACTTGTAAAGGAGAGGACATCCAAATCTTTACTTAACTTAAAACTTAAACCAAAACTTAAGTTTGGTTTCATTGGAATTAATATGAGAAGTGTAATCTGTGGAAGTGGTCATTTTTTCAATGCAGGGGCAGTTCTTAGTGTTGTGTGGACTGAATCTAGAGAGAGCTGTCTACGTTGATGCATTTGGTGTCAGATGTGAAATTCATTCCCAAGTGAGAGACACTGGCAAGGCCAAGGCTGCTACGGGCCAACTGAGTGTTCAGGACAGGAAGTCTAGTCTGGTTAGTGCTGCAATGTACACATGAGTTCAGGAAAAGACCATTCTGGTAGATGAATTTCTCCTGCCAAGATTTGGATGCAGCAACAACGCTGAGTCCAGGAAGACAGTTGGCTCCTTGCACCCAGCAGTCATGGATGTGAAAGCTGGAGACTACTTTCTGCCCAGCTGATTGGTGGGGAGGGAGCTTCCTCTTTACTTCTAGGTCAGGGTCTGTTTGGCTTAGCGCTGGGCCCAGACAGAGTCTGCAGGAGTTGAGGTCAGGTTGCTGGCAGTTGGATGGGGCTGGCAGGAGTTGGAAGTGGTCTTTAATCTTTGTTGATAACTTTCTTTTCCTCTTCCTACTCTCTCTACCAACTCTCTTTCCCTTCCTCTCCTTCATCTTGTTCTACCTCCTCCTCCTTCTTTTTTGGTACTATATTCCTTGTCTCAGTCAAATGAAGACAACAAAGAAAATGCATTGTGTTCTCACTCATAAGTGGGAGTTGAACAATGAGAACACATGGACACAGGGAGGGGAATATCACACACCGGGGCCTGTGTGGGGTTGGGGGTTAGGGGAGGGATAACATTAAGAGAAATATCTAATGTAGGTGATGGGTTGATGGGTGTAGCAAACCACCATGGCACGTGTATACCTATGTATCAAAACTACGTTTTGCACATGTAACCGAGAACTTAAAGTATTATAATAATAAAAAAGATGATGCATTAATTCTTAATGTAAATAGATACACCCTTTGTTTAGAGGATTTATTCTGTCAAATTTTTAGATCAATTTCAAAATCGAACACTTGAAAGGAGATAGTAAGGCTAAAGATAGCTCCTGGAAACAAAATTTCCTATTGGCTCGGGAAGCCAGTTTGCGCTGACTGGTAGATAGAGTCCCAGAGTCTGCAGGAGGTCTGTTCAGGGCTCTGTGCATGAGAATGTTCAGAACCCACTGGCTACATGGAGTATCCTTCTCTAGCAAGTTTGTCTCAGAGAAGTCACCATCAAGATGCATAAGAATGTCTCATTAGCACGTGTACTTACAAAGTGCAAGATTAAGATGGATGAGAGGGACCTAGGTTATTATTCAAATTGTATGTAGGATCAAGGAATAGCCTAGATCTAGGGCTTGACTGTTCTATGGCTTGCTCAGTGTTCGCTCTCTTTTGACATAGCATTGGTATGTTGCAGAGGTCAGAGGTTAGTTGGGGTTGGAATCTTCAGTGTTGTGGGATCCAGTGACTTCTGAAAATAGGACAGCCTTCTGAAAACTTTTCCCACCTCTGAGCTCAAGAGAAAACCCAAACAATGCCTGCCTTTGCTTACAGCATGTGTTTCAAAGTATCAGGTCAAAATGTACCCAAGGGCAAGGGAGTGATAGCAGTCTTTTTTTTTTTTTTTTTTTTAAATAGTGGAGGGGGAAATACATGATAATTCTGAGAATATTCAATGAGATGTGGCTATCTGACGGGCTATTTCCAGCTAGTGCTTTTTTGCCATAAGGTATGGTAGTTCATACTGCTGTATATATTTGGTGTAAAGCCTAGCCCGGGAACAGCTTGACACTGGCTTGTTGCTGTGAAACCCCAGTTCTTCGGTAGAGAGCTTTCTGTGCCGGAGGAGACAGCAAATCATCTCCAGTCTGGGCATGAGGCCACATGGAACTACCAATGAAACAATGCATGAGGCCACTGTATTTCCTTCTGAAAACACCCTATCCAGGACTGGCCACCTGCTCACAAAAAGGAGGATGGGACTGAAGTTCAGAGAAGCCCTCTGCAACCACAACAGCCACAGGAAAGAGATCTCTAACAATCAAAGTCCTCACATAGAAAGGGAATCTGATCTGCTGTGCCTAGTTCAGGGGCAATGATGGCACCGAGATGGGCAGGATGGAGACTGCATCCTGATCACAGTCCAGTACACTTTGCATCCCGCCTGATGGGAGAAAGCTGAAATATTAAATACAGCATATTTCTGAGTGTCTTTGGTTAACAGTTGTGTTACTAAATGATAGTTTTGAAGGTCACAGACTCAAATGATCCCAAGAAATGGGATGAACGTAAGACAATAGGGAGCAGCAGGGACTTTGGTGAAATGCAGAAAACATGTTAATCTGAAGTCCAACAATCTGGCAGTCAGTTCTGACTAATGGTTTCCATTTTAAAATCTGGGGCCAATATTACCAGATTTTTCAAGGATTAAGAAAGAGAATGCATCCAGAATTTAAATGACATATCTTATTTTTAAACAATATTGTGTAATTTTGTTGAAAACATTGTGAGGTCAGCATCTACCCATTCGTAGTGCTACCCCTGTCCCTGGGGATTATCATTTGTAACCTGAAGCTTTGCAAAGATGATGGTTACTTATGGTAGCTCTCCAGCCTACTCTAATTCAATCTAATTATCTATGGGATCTAGGTCTGCTGGAAAGAATAGCAACAAAGTGAGTTTTATGCACAGAAAATAAGATTGTTAATAGATGACGAGGCTGCAAGTTCCTGCGTGACTATGGTGTTTCATCCCTGGGGCTTCAGGGACCAATGCATCTTACAAGACCTGAGCGTCCACAGGATCCTTGCTTTAGAATTTACTAACAACCACATATGATGAGTATAGTCTAGTGTGTTCTCTGTACTCTCGGCGTAATCTGATTAAATCCCCCATGTCCAGTGGTCAGGGCTACAATTGCAACGGCCAGATCATCCAACTTTAAAGACAGCTTTCCCAGCTTGAAGAGGACCAAGCAGAAGCTCCATGCAGGGACAGCAGCACAGGAAGCAAAGGTTAGACATCATGCTAGAGCCCCAGCTGTGGGTTTCAATCTCTGTAGGCTCTGGAAAACAGCTCTTGATTTTACCTTTTCATCTTGGCCCACTACTTTGAGAAAATGCCTCTAAATATTTCATGGACAGCTCAGCCTTTCTCAGAGCCTCCACAGGAAGCTCAAATCCTTCCTCCTTGTCTCATTAATTCACAAAATGTACTTTGTTTCACTCGATGGAAAATTCCTTTGTTGGAAGAAGAGGGGAAGCATTGTTATGAAGAAAACAGAATGCAAAATGTTACCCCAGCCTTTGTCTGAGGGCAGCCAGACCTCAGGGAAGAGCCTAGTCAGAGTGTGGGCAGCCCATTCCAGCCCCTCCCTGCTGCTCCATCCTCTGTGGTCCAAAAGAGGCTGGGGGTGTGGATGGGCACATTTCTAGTACAGAGACCCCTGAACACCCCAAGAGCTGTGAATTGGTGCTGGGAAAATCTCAAGCCTAAATCTTTAAAATATCCTTAGTAAGGAGGCCCAGGAGAGAGGGACACACACACACCACACACACATGCATGCACGCACATGCACACACACAAGCATGCACCTGAGCCCATGATTGTTAGCACTGCTTGTAGGATGCTGTGCTTGGTTAAGCATTTGCTGGATATATCTTTTAGTCATGAAACAACAGACATAATGGGTCCATGGCCAGCATCACTTCCTGGCATAAACTCTAGTTATTACTCCTCTCTTATGAAGCTCAAAAGTTGTTGGAAACGTGTCCCTTTCCACTTTAGATCCCTGATAGAGCACCTGGGCCTCGTCTGAGGGCACTGAGCCCCTTAGCTGGCTCCCTCCTTGCCTCAGTCTTCTTCAGAATGAGCAAGGGCTAGTGACAGGCGTGGAAATTATTACCAATGCATTTTGAGTGTATATCAGCATCTCTAACCCTAACTCACATCATGTAAAAGATATCAGTTCACATTATACCTGTCCTTGTTGCCTAGGCCTCCTTACCAAGGATATTTTAAGGATTTAGGCTTGTTAAATAATCCTGAATTGGATTGCTAAATCCTAGAGTGGTCCCTCTACCCATCTGCTTCATATCAAAGGGAGAATCCCTGAAGAATCCTTGACTAAGACAAGTATACTCCTTCCAGGGAACGCACACTCACCAAGGGAGGAACACAAGGTCCCAGAAACATCATGGGATTTGTCTACCCTCCTCCCCTACCATATTGGCCAAATGGAGATTACATTATGCTGAAATACATGTGATCCCCGTATGTCAGTGGTTTACAACACAAAAACATTTCTTTCCCACTCACATACCATGTATTTAATAAATGGAGTGTGTTTATGTCCCACACCTTTCTCACTCCAGGACCGAAGATGAAAGAGCAGTGTAATTTGGAAAAGAGCTTCTCAAATTTCAGTGTATAAATTAGTTTAAGTTACTTGAACTCATATTTTATTTTATTTTTATTTTTATTTATTTATTTTTTCTTTTTTGAGACAGGGTCTTGCTCAGTTGCCCAGGCTAGAGTGCAGTGGCACGATCTCGGCTCACTGCAAGATCCACCTCCTGTTTTCACACCATTCTCCTTCCTCAGCCTCCCAAGTAGCTGGGACTACAGGCTCCTGCCACCATTCCCAGCTAACTTTTGTATTTTTAGTAGAGATGGGGTTTCACCGTGTTAGCCAGGATGGTCTCAATATCTCGACCTCATGGTTCACCCACCTCAGCCCCCCAAGAACTCATATTTTATTAACCAAAGCAAATCACCAGGCCAAATCTGAATCACTGGGAAGGAGAAATATGATACTCTTGCATGAAAGAATAGCTAATACTTGGGAAAGATAATACACTAATTTACACCCATATTCCCCGCAGGGTATACACTGCCTTGGGAAAAGGAAGTATAAAGCTCAGAAGACTGTCTATTTATTAATCTAACATTAACTGAATACTTACCATATTCCAGAAACAGCTAGGCATAAGAGATAAGAAATTAGAACAAATTCCTGCTCTTAGAAAGCTTATATTCTGGCAGGAGGGTCAGAAGACAAAGAAACATGTAAATGTGTGGTATATTAGTAATTAATTCTATGGAAAATAGTACAACAAAGTAAGAGAGAAAGCAAGTTCCAGGACACGTGTATGTGTGTACGTGATGCTTTCTTTTTGTCTGAGAAGTCGTGGTTTGGCTGTATGTGGAAAGATGGCATGATCCAAGTGACATTTTAAAAGGTCACTGGCTGCTGTGGACAGAGACGGAGGCAAGAGCATGAAATGGAGGCTTGTGTGGTAATTCGGGCTAGAGCTGGTGGTGATTTGGATCATGATGGTGACGGTGGCAGGTAGTGTGAGAAGTGGTCAGATTCTGAGCATATTTTGAAAATAGACAATGGATTGGCTGATGGGCTGGATGTGAGAAGTATGAGAAAAAGAGTTTGAAGAAGCCTTAAATATTTTATTTTGAGCAACTAGAACAGATGAGTTGCATTGATAGAGATGGTGAGCTGCAAGAAGAAAGGTTTTGGGGTGAGAGTTGTAGGGCAGCCAGGAGTTCAGCCCTGGTCATGTGAAGTTTGAGCCTGTTAGACAGTCAAGTGGAGATATCAAATAGGCAGTTGTAGATGTGATTTTGTAGATGAGAAAGATGTGTAGGGCAGAGATTTAAATTTGAGAGCCACAGCTATTTTCTATTTAAAGCCACGAGGCAACATGAGCTGATTCAGGTATGATATGGGCAAAGAAATATTCTGAGGTCAGAACCTTGGAGGAGAAACTAGTGAAAGAAACTGGGAGGGAGTGCCCAGCGAGTGAAACCAAGTGAGCAGTGTGGTGGAACAGACAGGGAGTGCTACAAGGAAGAGGGAATGAATGGTGCCCCGTGTGGCCACAGAAAATGGAGTGCAGCCACTGCATTTAGCCCAAGGTGACAGAGAAAAGCTGCAGAGGATTTCTAAGGGCAAAAGTGCCATAAGATTGCTGTCTTTCTGAATCCTCTCTGCTATAGTCACTGAGGATTCTCAACTTGCAGACTGAGCATACCCAAGGCTCTACTGACTCTGAATTACAGGCTATCAGCTGGCTTAGACCCTTCATCCTGTGGAGTTTGAAGTCACTTTTGGACAGCTGGGTCTCAGGCACTCGCTAATCCACTGAGCAATGTTTGCTTAATCACATGTAATCCATATAAAACTGGCCCAAATACAGGGAGTTGCATTCAGATGTAAACTGGTGTGACGTCCAAAGAGCACTGAAAAGGAATAAAATTATTTATTATGAAGGGCTTGTTAAGAAGTACTAAAGGGGGATTACTCACTTTCCCAATGCCAAAATCCTGAAATCCCTTTACCGAGTCTCTGTCCTACCCTTTCACTTAAAAGGCACTGAAACAACAGCTCAATCTCTCCTCTCACATCTACAAACTCCCATCAACTCTTGGTAAACATGACCTAGGCTGGCTCTTTCTCTGCATCTTTTCCTTCTCTTTTGATTCTATCATCTATTTCATTTTTTCTCCTATCATGCACAGCTTTCTGCCCTTTCTAATGTAGACTGACTTGGCTTTTCTAGGTGATCCTACAATTTTCTTCCCTGCTATTACCAAGATTAATAAAGCAAAGTCCAGAAATGTGGCCAAGCAAATACAGAAATCTTAAAAGGAAAGGAAAGTGGGGGAGCAATGCACAGTTATCCAGATCAGGGTGCCTATTTGTCCTACATGTGATAGGACAGGACTCCTTCTTGGATTCACATGTGCAACTAACTCCCCTCTTGGGTCAGAAGTCCCCACGGGGATCCCCCATTGAAGGTTCTCAACATACCCCTCTCTAGGTGCCCGTGTCTGCCCAGGCCCATTGAAGGATCTCTAGCCGCAAGTATGGCCCATCCTCCTCATCCCTGACCACTGCTAAGAAATTAGACTCTGCTTCAGATTTGACCCATTTCTCCTCCCTTTTGGGACATGTGGGTGGACTGACTTTCCCCTTTGAGGATTTGTCAAAAGCAAAAATAACAATCCCAACTGCCTGTCACTTAAACAGGAGGAGATTTATCAGATTTACCAGAAAATACATAGTACAAGAGAGATAAAAACAAGGTTAACATCAGGTCAAGAGGTTTCAACTCCAGTCCAGCTAGTTCTTCCCAAAATCATTTTTTGGCTCCTGTTCTGTGGCTGGCTTGCTGGACCCAGTACCTGATGCCGGAAACAGCCAAGAAAGAGAATCAGAGGCCCTGGAGGAGTCAGAGCTACAGCCCTGGGTGGCTTCTGCAGTTCTGCGAGTGTGAGTCAGCACGAAGGCTTTTGTGGGATGAGGGGCTGCAAAAGTCAAAATGGCATCTGGCTTCTCCCACCTGTGCTGTGTGTGGTCTGTTGTAGGGTGGTGGTGGAGAGGAATGGCTACCTCTCCTCCTGCTATTAAGCAGGAGGGCATGGCAGGGGTGGAGACAGCTTTCAACTGAAATTAAGGAAGCGAGGGGTAGGGTCTGCAGTTGATGATCCCCATTGCTACCTTAGTCCCCCATGAAAATCTGAAAAGCCATCCCTAGCAATCAAAGCTTACTTAGTATCCCTTTAAACACACTCTCCTATATCCCCTTGGACTGAAAATGACAGCCATTTCCATAGTTACAGAGACTCATGTTCTAGGAAACAATGTAAGATGTTCCAATGTAAGATGTTTTCTTTTCTAATCAAAAGAAAAAGGAAGTTATGGCATGTATGTAAGGGTGTGTATGTGTGTTCTGTTCCTATGTGCCCTGACCCTTTCCAATATTCTATTCCAAAACATAATTGTGCTCATCCTTATGAGACAGCAAGCTCTGTGAAGATAGGCATTGTGTTCACTGTACTCACTACTGTACTCTCAGAGGAGATCCTCACCATTGTTACACATGTTGAATAGTTGAGAGTAGAGAGTATCACCAGCATCACTAGAGTTCCGTCTGCTTGAAGGAACATTCCGTGCTCTCTTTTTGTGCTTCCACCACCATATTAGATGCTCACAGATAATCTAATGCCTAAGCTGAATTTGAGTTTGCCACAACTCCTGGGATGCTTAGATTTGGGCCACCTCCCGAACTCGATAAAGGATATCTTGAAGCCACTCAGCCCCTTTAGCTCATAACCCACTTATTTCCACATTTATTCCTCTTCTGCCCCTGCAGTAGTTTGAGAAACAAGCATAAAAATGTTAAAACCTTAAAAATGTGTCGATACATGATCTGAAAGATCTCAGTATTCGAGGTAAGCAACAAACTATGCTGAATCCTGGGTTTCCCATTCCTATTATAACCACGCACCAGAAAGCGTCCTGACTTTCTCTCTCGCTCTCACACAGACTGAGATGGGATAGTAGCCAGGGCATGAGAGGGCCAGGGTTTTCCAGGAACAAGCAACAAGGCTATTTCCTTGTCTCTGTAAGCCTCAGTCTCCTTGGCTGGAATAATCTTTTCCATTGCTAAGTGCATCCATGGGCCTGAAAGCACCATGCTGTTGCAAAGAGAAAGATGTTAGGATACTGCAGGAGTCCATGCAATGTTAAGTTTTTCAAGGCAACAGAATCAAGCAGGATGTACAATATGTCTCAATACCGCCTTTAACACTCTTAGATTAAGAACAATGCATCCTTATCCTACTCTACCACCTGGTATCTCAGGGATGACCCTTCCTGTCTTGCTACACTTTGGCCATATTTTGAGACTAGATCTCTTTGTGACCCAAAAAAGGGAAAATCAGAAACCTCAGAATTATAGCTTGACTTCTCAGCAAGGACAGGAACTGTACAACATGTTAGGTGAGAAAACCCGTGACCAGAGGCTTGCTCAGCATGAATGCATTGAGTAGAAGTAGATGTCAGGACCTTTGGGAAAACTGAAGGCTGAGGAGGTCAGAACTAAAGTTGTATTTTTAGGTAGAAAATATAAATTATTATGAGCCCTACATTTTTTTTTTCTACATCTATCCCTGCTCTGGTTCATTTTGACCTAAACATCTTTTGAATGACTGAAAGCAAAATGTATTAAAAATGTTTGCTTCCTTTTTATTTGGGTCCAGGTATAATCTGATATTATGAAATATTTTGCTTAAAACAAACAAACAAGCCAGTCAAACAGCAATTTTAAAAGTTGGCTCTCAGAGAGCAAGCCACTGAAGTCAAATAAGAATCCTTTTGGAACACTTCAACAGGAAAAGGTATGGCTCAGGGTTCAGACTTGGCAAGGGTCTGGAACACAGGGATGTGCACACATGGGGAAAAGGTGACATTATTCTAGCTATCAGGAAAGCACAGTGCTTATTGGAAACAATTTAGGAAGGAAGTGAAGCAGAAGATGGACTCATATGAGTTGTGGGAGAATTTACTTGGATAAAGTACTGTCATACATCCTGGAAGCTGGCCAAGACACATGGTTGGTTCCTGGCTGCAACTTCTGATCTTGCCACATTTAATTTACCTTTTATCTTCCTGATTCTGGAAATATAGTTTTTAAGATGATATTGAGGTATAGAGGAAAGCAGTGGGAAAATATGCAGTCACAGCATATTTATAATTTAGGGGGGACCCATGCATTATGCAAAATGGTTCTGTTCTTTCCAAACCAAAGTTGATGAATGACAACAGAAGGCTTCCCCGTGGTTCTTCCGGGGAACAGAAAAGAGAATCATTTAAGACAGCTGACAGAGAGGGACACAAATCCCATCCCCAAGCTTCTGCCACTTATTTTTTTGTCTGTCCACCTTCTCCTTTGAGGGAAGTCAGGCAAGGGGTGGGCATGGCCAGCAGGACTCCACAGTCAGAAGGGAAAATGGAATATCTTTTATCTCCAGTTATCATTCAAGGAAGGTCTAGAGAGCAAACACTAAATGTATGTTGTTTGAAGGTCATGGAGTTTAATTCTGCACTTCTAAACATGGCCATAAGACAAGGGGGTGGAGATGACATGGAAGTGGGGTTTATGGAAAAATATTGGAAGCCTAGTAGAGAGAAAAGTGGGTCTTAGTGAACCAAGTATGTCAATAGTAAGGGGAAAAAATTTAGGGTAGGCAAATAAAAGGTGGTCACAGAACTACATTTTCTATGATCCCATGTACCTGGCTGATTTGCGGTTGTATGGGTTTGTAACAGCTGAGTATGTTCATTCAAAGGGCTGGGCAGAGGAGTCCTTCCTTCCCACTATTAAAGGCCTATGTCTTCCTTGCCCTGTAATGCCAAGTGGAGATTTTGGCTGTCATTTTCTAGGAGGAAGTACAAAGAAAAAAGAAAAGAACCATTTCGTCAATTACGTATAAGACCCAAGTTCACTGAAAGAGAAATTTCACTGCCAGTCTCTGGCCATATTGGACCTCCCAAGCATTTATATTTAGAAATAATGAGTTGTGCACTTGTCTGTCTAACTTGGATTGGAAGCTGCTCCCGCCACACTGGGCTCAGAGAATGCATCCCCTCTAGCGCGCTCATGGCATAGCACACACAGATTTTTTAAGATGTGAATTCAGAGAGGGAGGCAGAAATACCAAAACATCCAAAGCCCAGGATAATATGAGGCTTTGAAGGACATATGATTTATCTTAAGTAAAGCATTCTGTCCTGGAATATATTAGCATATCCCTCAACTTCCTGGGCCCCAACCCATTCCTCTGCCTCCCAGGTTGTGTTCTCAAACTGGCCTGTAGGTGAACATTGCTTCAAAGTCTCTGGGGTCCTTTGCTCATTCTAGATGCTGATGCCCAGGTCTCCTTCTGCCTATAACAGTCCCAATCTTCACTCTGGAGGGGACTGTCTTAGATGAAGCCTTCAGACTTCTTTCAATGTTTTGGAGTTCCTATTCCTGTACTTTGGTCCTAAGCACTAGTCCTTTTCTTTTGACCCATTGAGTTTGCCTAAAATGCATTCAGACAAGCCTGGTGGTAAGGGTATGACCCTCTTGGCAGACTTTGGCTTTTCCAGCTGAGCCTAGACAGACATCTGGGACAACCCCGCTGTTGGAAATGCCATAAATCTCTCTTCCGTCCTGTTACCAATCAAGCTGGTGGCTTCTTCCTCTCCTTGCCTGATGGCTTTTGTACCACCACTCCCATGCCACTCCACAGCCCATCAGCGTCTAGCCACTTTCCCCACAGCCTCACAGAAAGCTGCTCTATGGCTTCTGGCCCCATACACACACAGGCATTTGAGATTTATCTGCACTGTTTGACGAGGTGGGCTGCCCCCTCCTTGAAACTCTCATCCTTTGCTTTTCTTAACATTACACTCTCCAAGGTGTTCCTCTGTGGCCTCCGTTCGTCTCCTTTCCGCCACTTTCCCCACCTCCATTGCCAAAGGTCAACGTTTCTCCAATTTCCTTCTTGTCAGGTGGCCCAGGGTCAGCACAAAGTGCTGGTTAAGCATCTTTGCCCTTGCACTAGCTACTTGGGTGTGAATCCCAGTTTGGTCACTTGCACTCTTGGACAAGTTTTTAGCCTCTTTGTGAGTCAATTTCCCTGTGTATGGGAGAAATAACTCTAGTGGCTAACTTACAGCGTTATTGTAAAAATTAAATAAATGAATATATATGCAAAGTCTTCAGGCACTACCTGATCACACAGTGAGTACCCAATACCTGTATTCTCTTCTGATTATTAGTCTTTCATCCTTTCTAAGAGCTGTAACCACCACTTTTACAGTCTTAAGTCTATTTCAGTAACTCAAAACTCTCATTTTAGTTCCAAAATATATTTCCATTTTCCACATTCCTGTGTATGATGGAAGAAGATACAAATCAGCATGTTCAAAACTAAACTCATTATCTATGTCCTAAAACCAGCTCTTTTTCCTGCATTTCACATCTGGGTTAATGATACTGCCATCTTCTGGGTTGTCATAATTTGAATTCTCAGAGTTCTTATCTATTACTCCCTCTCTCTCACCTTCCACAATTTTGAGCCAAGCTGTGACTATTCATCTTTCAAAATAGTTCTTAAATCCTTTTATAATCCTTCCTCAATGTCAAACCTTCAATTCAATCCATTATCATCTCTCACTGATTATTGCAATAATTTTCTTTCTCCAATTTTACTCATTTCTCTAAATCTGTTTCTTTAAAAATAACAATCATGTTTCATTCCTGTTCTTAAAAAGTAAACAAATAGGCCGGGCACAGTGGCTCACGCCTATAATCCCAGCACTTTAGGAGGCTGAGACGGGCAGATCACCTGAGCTCAGGAGTTTGAGAGCAGCCTGGCCAACATGTTGAAACTCTGTTGCTACTAAAATTACAGAAATTAGCTGGGCGTGGTGGCGGGCACCTGTAATCTCAGCTACTTGTGAGGCAGAGGCAGAAGAACTGCTTAAACCTGGGAGGCAGAAGTTGCAGTGAGCCAAGATCGCACCATTGCACTCTGGCCTGGGCAACAAGAGAGAGACTCCGTCTCAAAATAAAATAAAATAAAATAAAGTAAAATAAAATAAAATAAAATAGACAACAAATATAACAATAGCAACACCACCAGTACTTTCATGGCATCTTCAATGCCAAAAAGAAGAAAAGGAGGAAATGACAGCCTATATTCTTCTATCTCCGAAAACTATCCCTTACTACTTTGAACTAACATCTATCACTTTTCACCTAAGTATCCAAATATCTGGTGCTGAAAACGACTCATAATTTTGCAAAGAAGTCATACCTTTCACTTCAATTTGCAATTATTTCTCCCATTTTCTCTGTTTGACAAGTCCTACTCAGGTTTAAGGTCCAGAACAAATATTCCTTCTCCCAGGCAGTCCCTGCTCCCCAGTCCCAAAGCCCAAGGCAGAAACTACCAGCCAGATTCTGAAATCCGTCTGTTCTTTGTACAGACATGCCTACTGAACTTGTAACAGTACAATGATATTTATTTCTGTCTCTTTCTCTTAGCTGTGGGATAATAAAATATTGATCTTTTATCCTATGCATTTGACATGGATTCTGGCTCATATTAACTCTAAGTAAGAATCTATTGGTTGTAATTTTCTAGGAGTATTTCTTCTTCTTGCAAGTTTCCCTGCAAGGGCCTTGGCCCTGTGTTTGCCCAGTGCCTCTTCCTTTTTGACCAAGGCAATTCTTGGTTTCTGTCAAGTGCCTGTGTGCTGGCAGTGGGTCCTCTTAACTCACTGACATTGTCACCATGATGGATACTCATCTGGGAGTGGAAAATTTTGCCTACAGCCTATCTGAGTAAAACTAATTTGGTTAATGAAAAGTTTCCCAGTGACACTAATCTAAAATTCATATTTATACAATTCAATGCATTTTATGAAATATGTACAATATTACACCTGTCAGGACAAGTGCTTATATCCTTTTAGAAATATCTTGGTCCTTTTTGCCTAATTTTGAGGATTTCAACTATTTTTAGATTCAGAAAACTTCCATTTATGAATTTTACATTACGTCATATACAATTCATCAAATGAATTCCTTTTGGTGTTCTGGCCTACATTTTGCTCTTTGGGGGCTATTTTAGGAGACTTTGTGCACTATGTGGACTTATAAAGCAAATCAGCTGATACCCAACCTGCTATTTTAGTGAAGCATTATACTTTGATATTATGAATGAAATGCCTTCAGTTGCTATATTTTAATCAGTAATCTATGTCACAAAGTGATACTTCAAAATAGCTGTAGTTACACCCTATAATGATTTAGCTTAACACTTGAAATTTGTAGGTTATTGTTTTCACTGTCAAAATAGTATACACTCATTAAATAAAATTTGGAAGTATGATAGGAGTGAGAAAAAACTTCCTTAGCTATCATTAAAATATCATAATATTAACATATATTACTTTTCAGTCTTTCTATGATTATTGTTGCAATTTTTATTTAATATTTATTATATTATTTAATATTGTTTTTATTTTATGTAGCTTTTACTTATTTGATATTGTGTTGATACAAACAAATATTAATAAAATATGTGAGATATGAGGTTCACTATGTAATTGTAGTTCATTCAAATTCACTACTGAACATTATTCTGTTTTATAAATATGCTGGGATCTGGCAATTAATTCTATTGATTGATATTATAGTTTTACTAAAAGAAAGATTTATCCTATGAATATTAGTGATAATCAGATCTATACTTATGTGGGGAGGAGGTAGAACAAATTGCTGCATCAGAGGGTACCATTATTTCCAAATGCACAGGTCAGAAAACAATCTTATTTCCACTTCCGTTAGGTGAGGTAAAATTATTTTCTAAATAACATTCCACAAGTATGTAAGTATACTTGCTATTCCACAAATTTTTAACATTTGCTCTATTGGGGGTTAAATCTAATTTAATAATGATTCATTATATTTTGTATAATTGACATAAACTGTGTATAATTTGATGAGTTTCACAGATACATACATTCTTGAAGCCACCACCACTATCAAGATAATAAACATATCCATTACTCCACACTCCCAAATGTTTTCCTGCTCCTTGGTAATCTAGTCTTGATGGCCCTCTCACCCTGCCTCCCCATCCCGAGGCAACCGCTGATGAATTACAGATTCGTGTGCATTGTGGAGACCTTTTTAAAAAGGAAGGCATGCAGTATATAATTTTTGCCAGGTTTCTTCTTTCACTCTGCTTAATTATTTAAAAACTGTTGTCGTATATGAAAACAGTCCATTCCTTTTTATTGCTGAGTAGCATGTCTTTCTATAGTTATAGATAACAATTTCGTTTTGCACTGAGCAGTTTTTCACATTTAGATTGTTTTCAGTTTTGGGCTATTTCAAATAAAGTTGCATGAGCATTCAGATACAAGTTCTTGTATGTTTAGTTCTCATTTCTTGGCTCACTGCAACCTCCACCTCCCGAGTTCAAGTGATTCTCCTGCCTCAGCCTTCCGAGTAGCTGGGATTGCAGGTGCCCACCATAACGCCTGGCTAACTTTTGTATTTTTAGTAGAGACAGGGTTTCACCACGTTGGTCAGAATGGGCTCGATCTCTTGACCTCGTGATCTGCCCACCTTGGTCTCCCAAAGTGCTGGGGTTACAGGCTTAGCCGCCGCGTCCGGCTGAGCACAGGTTCTTAACTTTGATGAAGTCCAGTGTTTCTTTTTCTTTCTTTTATAATGTATAGATCATGTTTATGATGTTTGTATTAAATATTAGTTTACTAAGGCTGCTGTAACAAAGTGCCACAAATTAGGTGAGTGGCTTAAAATAACCAAAATGTATTGTTTCACAGTTCTGGAGGCTAGAAGTCTGAAATCAAAGTGTTGACAGGGCCGGTTCCTTTGGAGGGCTGTGAGGGAGAATCTGTTTCATGCCTCTCTCCTAGCTTCTGGTAGTTTACTGGCCATCTTTGGCATCCCTTGACTATTGGATGCATCACTCTCATCCCTGGCTGTCACATGGCATTCTCCCTATGTCTCTCTTCATTGTCTTCTGTCTGTGCATTTCTCTCATATCCACATCTCCCCTTCGTACAAAGACACTAATCATATTGTATTAAGTTCTCTGTAATGAACTTATTTTAACTTGATTACCTATGTGAAGACCTTATTTTTGCGTAATATCAAATTCTGATGTACTAGGGGTTAGGACATCAACTTTTTTTTTTTTTTTTTTGTGGGGACACAATTCAACTCATGACAATGTTGTAACTAAAATACTTTTGCCTAACTCAAGATCCCTAAAATTTGTTTTGATGTTTTCTTTCTAGAGGCTTTATAGTTGTATGTTTTCAATGTAGGCCTATAGCCTATTTGATTATTGTATATGATGGTAGATATGAACTACAATTTTTCCTTTTTTTTTTTTTTTTTTTAGTTTTTGTTGTTACATTCGTGTATGGTTATCTGATTATCAGCAATTTCTGAAAATCCACTGAAAGATGCTTTTGGATCTTCGTCCAAAATCGGTTGTCCATATTTGTGTGGGTCTATTTCTGAACTTTATTTTGCCTATTTTCATGTCAATATCACACTCTCTTGACTATTGTAGCAGTTTTTTCTGATAGATTCTTTTCAGTTTATCTCATTTCCTCTGAAACTACAACGGATCTTATGTTAGATGTTTCTATCTTGCATGTTTATTAAAATTTCTCCCCAATTTTCTGTCTTTGTTACTGTTCTTCATTTTTTATGGTTTCATTTGATCTTATCCTTTGATTATTTAATTCTTTATTCAACTTTGTTAAATTAGCTGTTCAACTTAGATATTGCATTTTCTAATTTTAATTACTCACTGTGTTCCATTTCCAGAACTTTAGTTTGATGATTTAAAAAGTCTAGTTGGCTTTTTTCTATGTGTTTTTTTTAAAAAAAACATAATTTCAATTTGTTTCTTCAAGCTTATACTCCTAATGAATAATTCCAATATTGGACATTTGACCATGTTGATTTTCCTGCCCTTAATGCACAGTACCTTGTTGTCACCATATATGTTTTCTTTTGCCCTTTAACCAAGAGATCTCATTGCTTGACACTTGATCTATTATGGGAATTCCTTGACACCTGTTTTGAATTTTCTTTGCTCCAAACAGGATTTGCTACTTCTTCTGTCAATCCTGAAGTTTTGTGTTTGTTTCATTTTGTTTTTTTCAGTCACTATCATTGATCAATTTAGAAAGAATTTTTGCTATAATCAACCAAGAACTTTTAATAGTTTTCAGCAATTATGTAATTAAGTTATCCTGCTCTCTAGACTGCCTAAAACATAAGTATCTAGGGTTTTGTTTATTTGTAGCAATTTGTCTAATGACTCATTTGCCAAGAATGCAATTATGTAGTTAATACCTTCAGGAAAATGTTTGAGCCCCTGTCTTCACTTGATGTTATGTTCAGTACTGATGTTACTAGTCATCTTGTAAATATCAACCTTGAGATTTGTATAAGATAGAGATATTAATAGACTAATATTTCCAAATCATTATTATCTTAATTTGCTTTTTTATTTTAGACATGATATTTAGTTTTAGGTGTTTTTTAAAAAAATTTAAATTTCTGCTTTCTTCTATTGAATTTTAACTTCAAAGGTCCTCTCTGCAGAAGTTGAGTAAAAATAAATTTCTATTTATTTTAGAGATCCGTTGCTTTATTTTTGAAAATATTTAATTTCACAGGCTTTAGGAATTCATCTTTTTGTGTTATATAAGGATCTGAGCAAATGCCGATTTGCTGCCTCCCCTAGGAAGGAGCCACAGCGATCCAGCCCACTTCTCTCCTTTTTGCTTCCTGATTATTTATTCTCCTAGAACTCAACATAAAGGCAAGACAAAGATTGCTCTGAGGTGGTTGTTCTACTCATAAGGAAGACATTGCCACTCCCTGTACATTTATTTTACTTCCTCTAAACATCTACATTTTTGAATACTATATTAAAATTGTCTTTTTGTTTGAAATGCTTAAAATAGGCCAGATGGAAAAAATATACCTAAAGAAATATAAAAAAGGGACTAGGCACAGTAGCTCACACCTGTAATTCTAGTACTTTGGGAGGGAGAGGTGAGAACATCACTTGAGCTCAGGAGTTCCAAGAAACATGGTGAGATGGCAGAATTCCGAATAGCTGTTAATATCCACATGTAAAACATTTTATAAGTGTGATGTACAGCATTTCAAAGGAATGTCTCATTCGTAGAGGAGAAAAGTAATATCTCGCCCATTGCTGGGTTTATGGCTGAGACTCCTATAACAAAAGAGAGAATAATGAAAGAAAAGCATAACATTTATTTAATATAAATTTGATGTGACACAAAGGCCTTCAGAAATGAAGACTCAAAGAAACAGGGAAATCTGTATATTTTTATGCTTAGGTTTGATGAAGAATGAACAGACATGTTGAAGTGTAATTGGAGGACGAAAGGCTGTAAGCTCATGGTAATAAACAAGGGGACACTCAGCAAGGCTTTTTTGTCCAGATTCTTCTTGGTGTTGTTGTGTCTTCAGATGCTCTTTTCCCCCAGGTATAGGGAGAACCCCTCTGAAATCTCATGGCCTATGTTTAGGGGAAGGCCGGATAATTAATTTATGGCATACTTTAGGGGAGAAGGGTAAGAGAAGGTCAGAGAGACATTCCTGCTTTTGAGGTGTATTCAATTTTCTTTAGTTTAAAATACTCAGTAAGCAAGATGCCTTTTTTTTTTTTTTTTCTGAGATGGAGTCTCACTCTATCACTTAGGCTGGAGTACACTGGCGCGATTTCAGCTCACTGCAACCTCTGCCTCCTGGGTTCAAGCAATTCTCCTGCCTCAACCTCCCAAGTAGCTGGGACTACAAGTGTGCTTCACCACGCCAGCTAATTTTTGCATTGTTAGTAGAGACGGGGTTTCACCATGTTGGCCAGGCTGGCCTCGAACTCCTGCCGAGGTGCCATATCTTAAGACAGCATGGTCTGGGTCCTATCATATTTAGCAAATTATTATTAAAAATTACTGGATTTGGTTTAGCCAAATTGATCTGGGATATGAATTCTCAACTACTCCCTTGGTCAACAAAAATTCTGTGACTTTCCCCTCAGGAAATGGTTTGGCTGAATCTCTGCAGGTTCCCCATACTCAGTACTGTGACCTGCAAGGCCTTTGTTATTTGTAGTAATAGGGATGATGTCCTCTTACAGTCCTGAGTGTGACCTTGATGCAGCCTGTATGAGTAGAAGCTTGGGAAGCCATCTCTGAGGATACTGTCTATTTCAATATTTGAAGCATAAAGCATTTTGAGCACTACTTGCCTAACAGATTCTTATTAATGATAATGAAAACTGCCCATATGTTGATATTAGTCTTGTGAAAGGTTTCCAGATTCCCTAAATCAAGTAGGTTAAATGACTTCATGGGAAGTCGCTAGTATTCACCATTTTGAATGATGCTTAATTTTATTATATGATTTTTTTATTCACTAAAATAAGAATTAGAAATTGCTCATTTAATTCAATTCAGCCCATGCCTGGCCAGCTACATAGGTCAATGTAAAGACTTGGGGCAATTACCCTTGGGGCCCACAGCTCCAGCCTGAGAACTGTGTAGGTAGGGTCAGTGCTTGTGGGATGCATGTGGAATGGCTAATGCTGGCCATGGCCATCATCTCTCCTTGTCCTGACCCTGGTGGCCAGGCTCCATTGGTGGTTGGGTACTTGTCCTGAAGCTCTGCTATTATGATACTCTAACTTTGCTAGGAAACTCACCCTTCACCTATACAGAGATTTTATTTTTTAACTTTTCTGTACTCAAACTTGAAGGGGTTTGCACCCCTCAAATGTCTCTCTTATCTGTCCATCCAAGTTGTCCATTTTCTTTGCCTCTGTCTTGGTTTAGGATTTATCACAGGAACTTCTTTTGTTGAGGTCTACTTTTTCAATCTTACCCCATAACTTCTTTGCCCCACTATGGCTGGGACAAACCTCTCTAAGACCCAAATGTCCTTTCATCCTGCTACTAGGGAATTATGGGAAAAGTCAGATGCTTGCAGTGTCTAAGATCTCTTGTGACCCAGCTCGTGCATACCGTACTGGCCCCTCTTCTTTTTGCTGGTTTTCACAATCCACGCTCCAGCTAGTGAGAAGAAGCTGCCTCTGTTCCTCTGATGTTCTTCTACTTTTGTGAAGAGGGCTCCAACCAAAGTGCTTCCCCATTAATCCTCATTTGTAAAGCTGCAAACAAACATTGCATCTCTTGGGAAGCTTCTTTTCTCACTCAAGATACTCTTTGACCCTGTTTAGTGATTTGTATGTGGCTCAATCATGCCTTGTCTTTCATTTCTCATGCCCGTCCCTCACATGGTGTAGGGTAGTGATTAGCAGAGACAGACTGTCAGCCAGACAGTCTGAATTCACATCCTTACTGCACTGCTTACTAGCCATGCCATCTTGGGAAAATTATATTCTTTGAGACTCTTCCTTGCACTCTTTTGTACAACAGGTATACTAATGGTATGCAACTCATAGGGGTGACATGCTAATTACATTCGATAACCGACAAAGAGTTGAGAAAGTCTGAAAACAGAGTGAAGACCCAGTAAGTGCTATTTTTTTGTTGTTGTTAATTTTAAGAATATTATTGGCTGGGCACAGTAACTCATACCCATAATCCCAGCACTTTGGAAGGCCAAGGCAGGAGGATCTTGAACTCAGTTCTAGATCAGCTTGGACAAGATAGTGAGACCTCATCTCTACAAAAAAGTTAAAAAAAAAATAGCCAGGTCTGGTGGTGCACACCTATAGTCCCAGCTTGAGGCTGAGGTGTGAGGATGTCGTGAGCCCAGGAAATCAAGGCTGCAGTGAGCTGTGATTGTGCCTCTACCCTCCAGCCTGAATGACAGAGCAAGACCCTGTCTCAAAAAAAAAAAAAAAAAAAAAGCATTACTAAATAAATTGAGCACACATTCCATATGGGACAATATTAATGACCAGCATGTGACTAAGTAGTCCCAATCTGGCAGAGAATATAATGATTTGTTCAGTTAATTTTCACAGCAAAATTGTGAGGTAGGTGCCATTATTATTTCTATTTATGGGTAAGTCCCCAAGAAAGGTCAGTATTATTGCTCCAAGTCATAGAATGAATATGTGGGTAAAGTGAGATTTGATTCCAAGTAATTTGATCCCAGAACTTTCACGCTTAACTACTATCCTAAACCTTCCCAAATACACTATGATGCTTCTCCATGAATAGCTGTTGAATGAATGAATTTTAAAGAATTTTATGAAAATAAGATGGTCTCTATGGAGATCCAGATATATATGGTGTGAGAAATCATAGTCATGTCATGTCCCAAAAGATCTTTGCCATTTTGCAATTTCTCAAATTCATTGCATTGGATACGAAAAACTTCAGAGTCCTGGATATAGAGCTAAGGCCTGGGGATACCACCGCTAAAAATATGTGAGTTATAAAGTCATATTCCTGGGACAGGACCATAAGTCCTGGTATAGGAGACAGAGAAGGGATGAGGAGGCAGGAGGCAGCATAGAGCAGGAAAGCCAGAGCTTGGCATGAGGCAGATCTTGCTTCTCATTCTGCTTCTGCCACATATTAGCTGACTCATTCAGTTAACAATTTATCCACATCCCTTCAATGCTTATTGCACTCCTAGTATCTCAGGAACCCACGACTTCTTTCTGAACCTCAACTGCCTCTTATATAAAATGGTCATTGTAGTTCCGACCTTGAAAGATGTTTGAGAAGATTGACTGAGACATACAGAGAGGTACAACTCAGGGGCCTTCTATGTTTGGCTTTCCTACCCCTTTACCAGGCTGTTCCTAGCCAGGGGCCTGCGTATGGGTTCAGCTATGCAGGCAAGAGTCAGAAAAGTAATTACTATTAATATATACCTCAAAAGGAGAAAGGGGTAGAATTTTCCGGCTGAGGTCCAAGGCAAAATTTAGGGTAAGTCAGTAGAGCCAAGGGCAGATGTCCATATCAAGTCAGGAAGCTGAGTGTCTGAGGCTAGGCAACAAAGGGAGACCATGTTGGGATCAGTCTAAGATGGGTCAGGATGTGCTGCTGACTGTTACACTGACGACTTGCTAGAGTTTGAGGTTCATCTGTATATGGGTTGCTGGAGTCTGAGAATGGGTAATGTGAGGAAGTCCTTTTCCTCAATTCTGGTGCCTCTGAGGTGATTTTCTCTAAGAATTCCCCTCACTTCCTGCCCCACAATTAATTCTTACTAAGGTGACTTGAATTACCTGGGTGGAGAGAAACAATCATTGATCCATACCTCTCAATTATATGGAGTTAATCTGTCCAAGGTTCTGAGCATGGGATATGAATTCTCATTGTCCTTCTTTCTCCTCCAGGACCAGTGGGAGGTAAAGACACGTGTAAATGAGTGTAATTTACAGACTTACATTACAACAGATGTGCTGCCCACAAGTGTAGATCAAGGTTTTCCAGGCTTGGCACTATCAACATTTGGGTCAGATGATTATTTGTTGGACATGGGGTGAGAGAAGCTCTCCTGTGCATTCTAAGATGTTTAGCAGCATCTCTGGCCTGTACCCACTAGATGCCCACAGCATGATAATAAAAAATGTCTCAGATGTGACCAAATGTCCCCCAGGTCCAAGATCACCTCCTGTCCTTAAGAACCATTGCACTAGATAGATGTGGGGAGTTGGCAGAACACTTGGACCTGAGAACAAATCATGTCCTCTAATTAAGCTTCATCAAAAACAAACAATATTTTGGCCTCCATTCTTAGTTTTCCTTTTAACAATTACAGCGTGTTCAGAACCCAGATGAGGGTCCCTTCGGAGAGCTCAAGGGGTTGCTTAAGGTGGTTGTGTAGGTCTCAGGTGGACGTGACCTTTGTTACATGAGTGTTTTGTCCCTGGATACTGCCACTGACTTGATATTTACAGCTGAAGTTCAAGGAGGAGGCTCCACTGGGTCTACTGAATATCTTACTCTCGGATGAGTCATGTAGCCTCAGCAGCTGAGTCAAAGTCAAAGGCAGGCACTGCCCCTTCAGCTGACTGGCAGCCTCTTCTCAGCAGCTGGCTGGTAGGTAGACTAGTTGGCTCTGGTCCCAGCTACATTTTCTGGAAAGGCATAGACAGGATGTTTTTTTGTGGCTGGAAAATTTATCTGCAGGGCTTCTGCAGGCAGTCAGGAGTGAACACTGGGCCTGCAAAACTTGGACTGGGCAATCACGAGGCTGTTTGACAAACTTGGGCTGTGTTCCCAGTTGAGCGCCACCCATGGGCACTGTGTCCCAGACAGGCTCAATTCTTAGAGCAGAAAGGCTTCATTTTCAGCTCTGCAGAGGTAGCAGCCTTTAGGCTAATTAATAAATCATCAACGCATTTGTGGTGTGAAAAATGAAATATTTATGCTCGCCAGAGTAATATTTCTGTCTTGCAGTCCCATGCTCTGTTGATGCCTGATGGAGGATGAAGTAAATACCAGCTGGTGTAGAATGAGTGGAATATAATTACTCTCTACAAAGTTAAGTGAATATTAAAACACAGAAGTCACAGGCACTGGTGCTTGTCCCTCCTGACTCCACTGCCCACTAAACGGTATCCTGACCTGATGCTTGGCTTCACTGCAGCTAGCAGCAGGGATCTCAGTAAAGAGCCTTGTTGTCAGCAATGGGGAAGCAACTAGGGCACAGGCTGCTGAGAAGGGCAGGAAGTCAATCACCTTCCAGGAACATGTGGAGACTTTCCTGATGCCTGAGAGTGTGATATGGTGAAAATAATGTGACTTTGGAGCCACAGACCAAATGTGACCAGAATGTGGCTTTGGAGCCAGAGACACCCACCTCTGAAATTTATAAGTCATGTGACCTTGGCAAAGGTTTTTCCCTTTTCTATACTTTAGTTTGCTTAACTAGAAAATGGAGTCATACTGCGTTACGTGATTAGAGAACTGTGTTTCAGAAATCACTTGACAAAGTTTTGCATAGTGACATGGAGGCAAAGAAAACTGCAAAAAGAGCTGCAGAAAGATTGGGGAAGTAGTCCACACATGTTAAGGTGATGGCAGTAGAAATGCAAAGGAACACTGTGAAAGACAAGATTTGACAGGTGGTTTTTTGTGACTGCAATGTGAGATTCAATCTCATAGGAGAGAGTAGAATGATGGTTACCAGAGGCTGAGGTGGTTAGGGGAGGGGAACATGGAGAAATGTTGGTCAACAGATATGTAATTACAGTTAGACACAAGGAGTAAGTTCAAGAACTCTATTGTACAGCATGGTGACTATAGTTGATGAGGATATATTGTATTTTTGAAAAGTGCAGAGAGAGTGGATGTGCTCTCACCACAAAAATGATAATTGTGTGAGTTAATGTGCTTGTTAACTAGGTAGATACAACCATTTCATGACGTATATGTACTTCAAAACACCATACTACACACGATACATGCATATACTTTTATCAGCCAATTTTTTTAAAAGGAGGAACTTGGGTTGTGAACTTGACCAGTGGCAAAAACCGAAGGCCCCTGAAAGAGACTAGACAGTCCAGAAGGTAATGCCCACTTGGAGGCGGGAGGGGCAGAGCTGTGAGCTCTGCATGGAGGTGGAATCAAGGTGAGCCATCTACGAGGAGTAAGGGGTCAGTGGGATTTCTCCAGTCTTGTGTATATATACTTTATACACTTTTACACTTTTCAGAGCATATATCTGTATGCATGTAATATATATATTCACGTACATTTCAACCGAGAATTGCTTGGAATTCAATTTATCTTTTTTCTTTTGGTAACTATTCAGGGCCTTCCCACCTTGCAACTTAAAAATAATTTTGGAACTCTAAGTATACAGATAATATGTGTGCTTCATAATCAGAGCTACTTCAGCCTTCCAGGCAGCAAATAAATAATTGGCCAGGGTTTCTTGTCCCCTCCATAACTCCTCGAATCACACATATACAATTGCCACTTAGCAAAACCTCCACCATGCAAAGACTACGCAACTCTCTCTCCTCCGTTCTGAGGGCCTCTGTATCTTTCATTTTTCTCACTGAGTGCCTCATAGCCAATCTAAGCACTGCCTGATCAGGCCTGTTTATGTTTTGGAGGACTCGCCTTCACAGGAGTCTTTCTTTCACCTGTGCTTGGACCTCACTTCCAAGTTCCATTGTCATCTCTGAAAGAATCTCTGTGTTGTTAATTCTGCCACTGGGGTTAATTGCTTCTAGAGAAGCAGATACATGGTGTCCGAGGGAGGGTGAATGGGGTACAAAAGGTATCCCTGTTTTTTATAGGATTCCACAGAACTCTAAAGTCCCTGCCCTTAAAGACCAATAGATCTCCACAGGATACAACATGACATTTATGAAACAATTACAGACCAATGGAGTGTGCACTTGAGTGTTTTAATATTTAATAGATGGTAGGTATTCTAGGAAGAAGAAGGGGATTTATCTTTCTTAGCACCTATATGTAATCACTGTTCTATGAATGTTATATAAAGGATCTCATTTAATTATTGCAGCCATCTTGTAAGGTAGGCATTTTACAATTGGGAAAACAGTCTCAAAAAATAGTTTAAGTCTATTGTTTTCAATTTCTGCATCAATTCCATCTTTTCTTCTGCATCCATCCCTGCCGTCAGGTGGCTCAGTCAAGATGTGGATGGCAAAGCATGCACAGATTGCCTTTGTTTTCATCTTTCGGGGGAGTCCCATGCCCAATAATAGCAATTCTCCATGCACAACGATTTTTATTGAACATTAAGACAAAAAATTAGCAAAAGGGATATCAAAAAACTATTTTACCATAATGAGACTGGAGAGAGAGACATATATTTGTAGATCATGGCCTTCATACTGGTCCCCAGAATTAGATAGACAGACCCACTCAGCCGTTATCAATGCTGAGACCCTGAAAGTCTCCTGAATTGTGGCTGGACCCTTTCTGTAAGGTTGGCATGTTGCAGAGATGGGTGGACAGCACACAATGTACTCCTGAGAGGAGTAGGGAGTCTCTAGACCAAACACACAGCACTTATTCTTTCACCTGTGCTAATAAGGTAAATTGCTTTACATACAATGCAAGAGAAGCAAGTGAAGGGACAGAGAGAGGCCAAGAGTATTTTGTTAGTGATGACCTTTCACTTGAAAGGAAAGCAGATATGGAGAATACATACTGCCTGCTTCTCTGCTGTAGAAAACTCTCCTAAGTCTTTAAGTCTTTTAAAATATTCCACCCTTTACTTCCCCCACCATCTTGTTTTTAGATGAGTTGTCTGACAGTAGGTCTACTTCTTCACATCACCTCTGCTATTCTGTCCATTATGTGTTGTCTCCTCCTTCCACCCTTTGCAGTCATCTTCAATGTGGTAGCAGTTTTCTTTACATTCAAAGTTATCACGTTTCCACCCATGATTTCCCCTGATCACCCCCTCTGCCTCCCCCAGACTTCCAGGTGAGGTATTTTCATACCCACAAGTATTTAAGATATCTGAGAAGACCTTGCACATTTGTTTTGCTCACACTTTATTATTCTTCCTTTAAGTCAATGTCCATTCTTCCCTCCACATCCTAGGAGGGCCTCTTTGTTTATTCACCATTTATTTTTCGTGTTTTTTGTAAGTCTTGCTTTCCCTGCCCCTGCTCTCTCTCACTGTATAAAATGTGCTCCCCAGAGTAACATCCTCAACTGTCTTCTCAGTCTCTATTGCCTGCACATGCTTTCAGGAGAATTATTACATATTATATATACATATGATTATAATAATATATATTATTATATATATAAAATAATTCCAAAATTGCTATCGCTTTCCTAGGCTTCGCACACATGCACGTGACCACACCTGTATTTACACTGCCTAATGCATATGTATATCTAGCTGTCACACTATCATTGCAAACTGGACATGGTCAAATCCTATTTTTCTTTCCATATCTGTCTCAGTTAATACTTCCAATGTCTGTTTATTTAAAAGTTTAGGCATCATCTAAAATGCGACTCTACCTATTTTATAAATAATAGCTTTTATCATTATTTGATTAAAACCTTTTAAGGCTCTGTGTTACCCAAAAGATTAAAAAAACAAAATCCTTGGAATTTTAAATATGGGTCTTTATGAACTTATCATGGTTAATTTTATGTATCACCTTGACTGGGCCACAGTGCCCAGATAATTGGTCAAACTTATTCTGGATGTTTCTATGAAGGTGCTTTTTAGATGGGGTTAACATTTAAATTGGTGGACTTTGAGTAAATATTATCCTCTAAAATGCAGGTGGGTCTTATCTAATCAACTGAATGCCTTCTTAGATTCTAAGTTCTGGTCTCCACTAAGCAGAAGGAATTCTGCCAGCAGACTGCTTTTGTACTGAATTATAACTCTTCCTTCGGTCTCACATCTACTGGCCTACTCTCCAGAGTTTGGACTTACTAAGCCTCAGCATTCCTGGGAGCAAACTACTTAAAATCTCTCTCACATATGTACATACATGTAAGCTAATTACTTTCATATGAGAGATATTTTATATATATATGATTATATGTATATATGATTATACACACATATATGAGCTAATAACATACTTTATAGCTAATTACTTATACAAGAGGCAGATTTTAAGTAATTAGCTTGTGTGTATATATAATCAGATATACATATAATCATATGTATATATAATATAATCAGGATTACACACACACACACATCCTTTTGGTTTTGTTTCTCTGGAGAATCTTAATATAAGATCCGTTCTTTTATTTTAAAATAAGTTCATTTACCTTTTCATATATTTAAAAACTTAAGAAACAATCAAATGAAAATAACCAAAGACGCCATCAAACAGAAAAACAATTTAAAGCCACTATCAACACAAACCTGTAGTCCAGCAGCGTCAAAGCTCCTGTCGTTCTGGACACACGACACATTCTTCAGTGCCTCTGTGCAGTGTGACAGGCTGCTCTGTCATCTCGGGATTCTCTTCCACTTTCCTTGCCTGGCTTTTCTTCCCTTCTCCAGGCAGGTTTTTATGTGACCTTCTCTGTGCTCCCATAACATACTGTCCCTATCTTTATTTGACATTTATTTATATCTGCTTTTCGCAAAAGATTTAAACTCCTTAAAGACTGGAACTCACAACCCTGGCACCCAGTGTGCCATAAATCAATCTTGGTGTAATGGAATAGACTTATTCTATAGCTGACTTCTCCCCATTTAATTCTTCCTGCACACAGTAGGTATACTCAAGTCCTCAAAAGAAAACCAAATCATGCTCCCTTCCTCCAAAGGAGGGGGAGATTATTTTATGGGTTATTTCATGTGAGTCCCTGCCATTCAAGCATTCTCTGTTCCTTCAGTTCCTTCCACATTGAAGTGCTGTCCCAAGTTTGAGCAGGTTGAGCAGGAAGCCCAGGAGACAAAGATGGCTGACTCCTGGGGATCTAAGATCATGCAGAGCACTGGCATTCCTGAAGGACTTATGACCCATGAGAGTAACAGTTAGTGGTAAACACATGCACAAGGTGACTTCGCAGGAAGCCGCTGCTTCTTGCTCTACTGAAAGTAATGAATGCAGAGATCGTCCCACTAAGATCATCCCTGTCTTTCTTTAAACCTTTGGAGGAATAGCCAAGGTCTTTCATCATGGACTGGCGGCTCCTTGAGGTCCAGGACTGTGCTCTTCTCTCCTTAGGACTCATGTTGTGTAAAAACAATACATAGATAAATAAAGATCTGTTTCTCATTAGCTATTCTTAAGTATTGCCTTGAGTTGAATGGTATGCTAGGAGAATCTCACCCTGGGTGCTCACTTCTCTGAAGTATCAACAGATGTGATGAGTTATAAGGGAATCTAAAGAAGATCTTGTTCCTTCCTGAAAGCTGAATCTGTAACATTATTACCTAATATAATAAAATATAACAATATTACCTAACCAGATACTTAAAGAAAGATCATGGGATTTAGTGTAAGATGTATGCATCTAAATTTTGCCTTTAGCCCTTACTGTATGACATTGGGAAATTATTTGACCTCTCTAGTCTCATTTTCTCATCTATAAATTAGACCTCGTAGATTCCTTCTTCAAAACATTGTCTAGAGGTTTAAATGAATTAAAATATATCAAGTGTCCATAAACAGAAGTCTCTCAATAAAATCGTTGTTGAATCTGAGTCTTCAACACCCTCTTTATTATAGGCAATCACAGTTCTTTTCTTACCCCACACTCTGTGTTGTAAACCTTGCCAAAACACTCAGACTATATTAACCTTGCAGTAATAAAGAAAAAACAGCAAGCTCATTTGGGAAACTTCCAATAGCAAAATCGTCTATTAAAATTTGAAAATGATACAAAAACTATATGACCACAATAGCCTCTTTCTGTTTTGCTTGGGAACCAGAGGTGAACACCACATTTCCAGTTCTCAGCTTTTGCTGTTTGCTTCCAGAAAAGACAAGTGCTGGTTATTAAGGCCTGTCAATAAATTCCAGAAGTGAAGCAAATCTTACTCAACTGACTGACAGCTACAAATTAATTTTACCTTCTTTAAACAAAACTAACCAGCTTCATGTTCGTGCAGCTGAAAAGACTCACTGTGTACTCTCTTGGCCCAGCACAGCGTGCTCCGCCCATCATCATGTAGTGGGAATTACTTTTCCTTCACTCAGCTTGCTAATGGGAAGACAGTGCAGTCTGCTGAGCATAGAGGACTTTAGCTTAGAATTCTTCCTGTTCAGAGATACACAGGCATGCCAGGAGATGCTTATAGTAGGAATGACCCCATACTCGCAGGGGCACAACTCAGTTCTATCTGCGATTTCTTATCACAGTTCATTCAGCAGCATATGACCAAATACTGTGTTAAGAGATGGGATGAAAAGAAAAATACTAAAGATGTCACGGGCTAACAGCAAGAAAGACACAGATGAGGACTATTTGTTGTAATTATGAAACCTACAATAGGCAATGGGGACCCAAAGGAGAGGGGGATTATTTTCTGGGAAGAGGTTGGGGTGTAAAAATAAGTCTCCAAGCAGGTAACTAATTTGTTGGTATTTGTTTTCTTTTTAAGCGAAGTATAACATACATACAAAAATGTTGACATTTCTTCATTGTACAGCTCAATACATTTTTACATGTATCTATACCCATGTAATTATCTCCCAGTTCAAGATATTGGATAGGGCTTTCATCTCCCAAGAGGGCTTCTTGTGCCCCTTCTTACCTCCAACAGGTAACTACTGTTTTATCACTGCGGATTATTTTTGCCTGCTGTTGAATTTCATGTAAATGAACTCATACAATATGTTCTTTCTTATTACTGGCTTCTTCAGCTCAGCATTTGTCTGTGAGATCCGATCCATCCCTGTGCAGTGCGCACCCGTCACTCTTTCTATTGCTTTGAAGTATTACATTATAGACATTGGCATTTGAAGAATGATTACAAGTTGCTCCCAGGTGGGTGGCTGCGAAGAGGCACAGTCTAAATTTAAGCATGTTATATTTGTAGGGGTAGCTTTAATAACATGATAGGGATTTGGGGGTTGATACAGGAGATTGGGCTGAAAAAACAGATTGGAGCTACACTGGGAAGAATGTAGAATGCAACACAAAATGTTTGAAGTCTGTTTTGTAGAGAATTCCCCCAAATCATCAGAGTTGCTTAAAGTGGAGGCATGGTGCAATCAGATATAAGTATTAGATGCAGTATTCTCGTGTAAACATGACAAGGGCATGGAAACAAGGAGAATCCAGAGTCATAGGCCATCATAGTAGCCCAGGTGGCTTGATTTGGAGTCAAATGAAGGAGACAGTGGAGTAATCAGACAGAGATTAACATGCTCAAACAAGGAGAAGAAGAGACAGGGAGGAGTCAGGGAAAGGAATTGGTTTTCCGGCTTAAAACAAATCTGAGTTACAGAATATAAGACAGAAGTAGTTGATTAAATAAGAAATAAGCAACCACTTTTTGAGATTCATTTGAAACTGGGGTGCGAGAGTGAGAGAGAACACTTAGGTTTTGCTGACATACCCTTCCCTCACCCCAGGTGCCCCCATGCTGATCCACGCTGACCTCTGCAGCACAGCTTTTAGGAGGAGATGACTTAAAACATCTTGAGGAATTATGCGCATTTAATTTACATCTAGGTCTGAATTCTCATGCTGCTTTTCTGTCATTTTGCCATTTTAAAGAATAGCATACCAGGGCTTTTTATTCCAGCCCTGTGGTGGTGCCATTTTTGAGAGAATAAATCCCAAGTAGTGTTGCCAAGAGCCAGTGACATTTACCATGTTTGAAAAGGCCTCATTTTGAAGAATGATTATCGATTCTTTTGCACATTTCAGATCACTCTTTGATGCTGCCTTTTACTGGCCCTGGCGAGTGACCCTCAGCTGTGTCCCTGGCTCCTTGACACAGCAGTTCACCTACAAAGAACCTGGTGTTCTTCCAAGTGGCACTCACCCTGCGCCTGTCCACAGGATAAGTCACTGTTTCTCTGAATATGTCATCACACAGAGGAGTGTCTCCAAACCTCACCTGGGTTGTTGAAAATATGTAGATATGCTTATAAACTAACACAGGTGATGATGGAGTGTGTGGGGAGAGTAATAAGAAGCATCAATGCACTTCGTTAGGACACATCATGATGGTTATTCTGGGACTACATCATCTCTAATTACAGCCAAGGTGTGAGCATTCAATTTTTTTTTTTTTTTTGAAACATAATCTCGCTGTCACACAGGCTGGATTGCAGTGGTGCGATCTCAGCTCACTGCAAGCTCCGCCTCTTGGGTTCACGCCATTCTTCCGGCCTCAGCCTCCCCAGTAGCTGGGACTACAGGCGCCCGCCACTACGCCTGGCTAATGTTTTGTATTTTTAGTAGAGATGGGGTTTCACCATGGTCTCCATCTCCTGACCTCGTGATCCACCTGCCTCGGCCTCCCAAAGTGCTGGAATTACAGGTGTGAGCCATGGCGCCTGGCGGGCGTTCAATTTTTAGGGAGCAGTACAACTGGAGAGAAAGGGTAACAGAGGGGCATGGAAGACCAGGAAATGTGATAAATAGTCTATTGTAATCGCATGCAATTGACGCCCAAGGAAGAAATATTGAAAAGAAATATTGGGTGTGGGTGATGTCTCTGCAAGAGAAGAAAGCCCCTGATTTCCATTTCCAGGATCCAAGAGAGACTTACCCATGTATCTCAGGAATTTTGACATCACTTGTGAGTGTTAAAAGTGAGAGCTCACGTTCAATGGCAGTGACATTTTTGTGAGCCTAATGGGAAGAGTTAAAAAAAAAAGAATGAGGCAAGTCTTGGTATACAACCTGCAAATTTGAAATGGGTTATTTATTCTTTATTACATGTGTCCCTTGATACTATGGTGTCTTCAGAGAGTTGGCCAGAAGAATAGAGAGAGCATTAATTCTCAATGAATTTCTAGGATTGAAACACTGCTTCAAACCCTTTTGGAAGGGCAAGTCTGATATATGTATAAGAGTATATAATATATATTACAAAATATATCAGAAAAAATATAAATATATATTGCACACATATACATACATATAATTACGTATAGTTAAGTATGTAGCATTTGGAAGGTGAAGTCTTTCTTTTAGACCAATCCTCTGCAGTTGGGTTGATGCAAAAATATAAATGAAAGTGTCTCATTTAGGCCGGGTGTGGTAGCTGTAATCCTGGAACTTTGGGAGGCCAAGGTGGGTGGATCAGCTAAGGTCAGGAGTTTGAGACAAGTCTGGCCAACATGGTGAAACCCTGTGTCTACTAAAACTACAAAAATTATCTGTGCCTGCGTAGTGGCAGGCACCTGTAGTCCCAGCTACTTGGGAGGCTGAGGCAGGAGAATCACTTGAATCCAGGAGGTGGAGATTGCAGTGAGCTGAGACCATGCCATTGCACTCCAGCCTGGGCAACGAGAGTGAAACTCTGTCTCAAAAAAAAAGTATCTCATTTATACTTTACAGAAATATGGATTCTTCTGTTTTAGAATGGATATCCAAACCTGTGTTCTTTTTTTTTTTTGAGACGGAGTCTTGCTGTGTCGCCCAGGCTGGAGTGCAGTGGCCAGATCTCAGCTCACTGCAAGCTCCGCCTCTGGGTTTACGCCATTCTCCTGCCTCTGCCTGCCGAGTAGCTGGGACTACAGGCGCCCGCCACCTCGCCTGGCTAGTTTTTTGTATTTTTTAGTAGAGACGGGGTTTCACCATGTTAGCCAGGATGGTCTCGATCTCCTGACCTCGTGATCCACCCATCTCGGCCTCCCAAAGTGCTGGGATTACAGGCTTGAGCCACTGCGCCCGGCCCAAACCTGTGTTCTTAATGACTACTGTTCTGCCAGCACTGAGATTTCTAAGCAGAGAGTCTATGAGACCAACTTGGCACCAGGTGGTAAAAATGTGGCCACAAAGGATGGACAGCACTACACATTCCAACTTTCGCTTTCTCTGAATATATTCTTTCCTCATGCTAGCACCATCATGGACCCAGTACTGCTTCAGAGGTGCAGGGCTTGTTTTGCAGAAGTTTACTAGCCCAATTAGGACCAGGACCTGCAGTGGAACATGCTGCCTTCCTGTGACTGAGGTATCTGGGCAAGACTATGGCACAAAGAGAGGACCTGAAATCGATGTTGCTTTTGTCAGATGATATCTGTAAGTTTTTTTCCCTCTGGCTAACACGGTGAAACCCCGTTTCTACTAAAAATACAAAAAAATTAGCCAGGCATAGTGGTGGGCACCTGTAGTCCCAGCTACTCGGGAGGCTGAGGCAGGAGAATGGTGTGAACCTGGGAGATGGAACTTGCAGTGAGCTGAGATCGCGCCACGGCGCTCCAGCCTGGGCAACAGAGCGAGACTCCATCTCAAAAAAAAAAAAAAAAAAAAAAAAAAAAGCTGTGTCTTTCCATTTCCTATTTAACATTAGAACAAGATGCTTTCATTTATATTTTTGCATCAGCCTCCATACTACCTTTCCATGGATTCATATGCATTAACAATTTACAGCTTAATCCAGGAAATCTCAAGTGTTAGTGTACATTATAATCATATGAGAAATGAGTTTAAAATGCCACTGTCAAAATCTAGCTTTAAACTTAAACATACCTTGTAAGTCATGTAAAATAATAATAATAATAATATTGATTCTAATGACCAGCATTGGTTTGATCAACTTAAACTCCTCTTCAAAATTTACTCTAACTTCAGTTGTGGCATCAGACTCATCCTGTGACTGGACTAAGCTCTCAGTTTTCAAGCTCTGGCTGCTTCTGAGAGTTGCTAAGGGCTTCATCTGCCTTCAGTTCATTGGCTTTGAATGTTTGGATCATTAGAAGTATGGCTTTCCAGCATGCTGTTCAGTGAAGAGTTAGCTACTGCATACATCACACCTTCCATGCACCGGAAAAGGAGCAATAAGCCTACAGCAGGTGGTGACTCTATAGGTGCAAATGTTCTTGCAAGGGCATGAATTAAAAAAAAAAAAAATTTCAGGTAAACAACCAGCAAGTACAAGTGTCAAAAACTAGAGAGCATCTCAAACTAGTAATTGGAATTACCTCAGAAAGTTATCAGCATACCAAAATGTGTCAAAATTGAAAGCACCAGAGAAATCATTTGGGCAAGTAGAAGAACAAGCATGAGGCTGCAGTAAATTCTATTCAATATTGGACATGGAGTTGCTGTTTTACAGGCTTTGGGGTCCCATTCACTCAGGTGCACATGTTTCCACCTTTTGGCATGACTTTAGGATCTCAAAATTTTCTTAAGAACATACTTTTCTTTCCTTTTAAGTGAATTAGTTGGGCCAATGTAACTGTTGTAATAAAATACTCACAATATTTCAGTGCTTTAAGACCATGGAAATGTATTTCTTGCTCATGAAACAGTATAATGTGGATGTTCCTGGTCCAGAGGTGACTTTCTCCAGACAACAATAAGAGAACCCATGCTCCTTCCCAACTTAGGGTTTCACCTTCCCTTTGAGTGTCAGAGTCCTTGACAAGCAGCCAATAGATGAGGAAATAGAAGATGAGGAAAACACATCCTCATCTTAACTGCCTTTGATCAAAAGGAATAAGCTGCACTTCTACTCATTTATCTTTGACAAGGCCTGGTCATGTGGCCTCATGTAGATTCAAGGGGTTGGGGAGTCAACAACTCTAGTCCCTGGATGCTCACCCAATTTCCAGCATCAATTCAATAGCAAAGCTGATTTTCATAATTCCTTGTGCTGTGGTCTGAATGTTTGTGTTCCCCACAAATTGACATGTTGAAACCAAATCCCCAGTGTGGTTGTATTAAGAGGTGGGGACTTTTGAAGCTGAATGAGATTGGTGCAACTATAAAAGAGGCCCAAGCGAGCTTGTTTGCTCCTTCTGCCATGTGAGGATGCAGCAAGGAGGGGAGTGCATCTGTGCAGCCGAGTGCAAGCCCTTATTAGACATAAAATCTGCCAGCACTTAGATTTCCCAGCCATTAGAACTATGAGCAATAAATTTCTGTTGTTTATAAGCCACCCAGTTTATGAAATTTTTGTTGTAGCAGACCAAACAGACTGACACCTTGTGATACAGTTTGGCTGTGTCCCCACCCAAATCTCATCTTGAATTCTTACATGTTGTTGGAGGGACCTGGTGGGAGGTAATTGAATCATGGTGGCAAGTCTTTCCCATGCTGTTCTTGCGATAGTGAATAAGTCTCATGAGATCTGATGGTTTTATAAAGAGGAGTTCCCCTGAACAAGTTCCTTCTCTTTGCCTGCTTCCATCCACGTAAGATGTAAGACTTGCTCCTCTTTGCTTTCCACCATGTTTGTGAGGCTCCCCCAGCTATGTGGAATGGTAAGACCATTAAACTTCTTTCTTTTGTAAATTGCCCAGTCTTGGGTATATCTTTATCAGCAGCATGAAAACAGACTAATACACTTTATTGAGTGGTTTCAAATACTGAAACTAGCCTCATTGTGAAATGTCCTTTTATATGCATATAATGTTTTTGTACTCCATAATAATGGAAAAATGGCCCGGAAGGTCTTCTTCTAAGACATCTCAGCCTGAGTGAGCCCTGCTTTTAGCCATGGTCTTCTCTTGCGTGTCCTGCTTGAAATTATAATACAAAATTAGTTCACTTGGTGACAAAAGATGACTCCCATAACATTAAATTAACTAGCTTTTTTTCTTCAAAGCTCTCCAGATATTTCATTCTTAAGGGCTTGGTACTCATTCTGGTTCAACACAATTTTCAATAATGTGTAAACAAATGAAAGTTTAATACATAGATTTTTAAAATAACTGTGTTTTGTAAATGTAATGCAGAAACCACATCTGAAACAGGTAGGTTGGAAAGGCCAGATTCTTGGAGTTAGATATTCATGTGGCCTACCAGACTGTATAAATTCCTGGATATGGTGTGGTTCTACATATTTTGTACTTAGAAGTGAAGTTAATGTGTGTGTCCAGACCAGGATGTTACTGGAACAGTCTCCTTCCTAATCCTGGCTGGTGACTAGAGGTTGCTAACATAATAATTGTGAGGTTCTCTGAGTCTTTGCAGTAGGAGAGACACCATCCATTGCTGTAAACAGCTTAACTGTGGATCAGGGTTTGGCTCTACTTGGAAAACTAGTGGCTCTCCTGGGAGTAGCTACTTGGTGCTACAACTTGAATAACATCTCACCTCTCTGCTGAACTTGAAAAGGTGGCAGTCGGTCTTACTGTGCCATATCAAGAAGAGTTATACTCTACATCAGCGTTGAGAAAAGCTTGATCTACCGTTGACGTTGACTCTGCCAAGACATCAATTTTGTGAGTTTTAGTGATGTGTGTGTGGCATTTGTTGTGGACTTATTTAGATTTATATTCCACATCAATTTTAATGATTGTGAACTTTGAGCACTGGCTATTTTTTATTGAGTGCTTACTATGTACTTGGCACTATAATAGGTATTTGTGAACATAACACATTCTAATTTATATCTCACAATAACTTTATGTGAGGATAATATATCGTCCCGATATTACAGAAGAGAAAAACAACTAAGGCTTGAAAATGTTTTGTTTCTTGCTCAAGGCCATAAAACAATCAAATGGCAAAGCTGTGTTTCCAGACCCAGCTTGACCAGGCCCAGAGCCTGAGCACCAACCTCAAGGTGAAACAGCACTGTCATCCCAAATATTGCTTTCTCACTTATTCGCCCAGTTCATATTTATCGAACAGGTATGGGGCTAAATGTTGAGAATATAACAGAATACCAAAAAGATAAATTTTAAGGTAAAATTACATACATAACAATTTAAATGCATTTGTGACAAGGTCTGTGGTGAAAAGCACAGGGTGCTGTGAAAAGATTTAGGAGGGAGACAGGGTTCAGTCTGGGACATGAGAGGTGTCCCTGAGAAGGCGGCACTGAAGCTGGGACCTAACACTAGGTAGACATTTGCCTCCAAAGGAAGACAAAGTGCATGCCAGGGAGAGGAGGTCGTATGTGTGCAAGCCCTGAGAGAGGACTGGCTGGTAGAGATTTAATAACAAGGAAGGTCAATGTTCCTGGACTGTGGAGAGCCAGGCAGAGTGGCCAGAGAAGGGGTTGATGAGGCAGGCAGAGCTGAGCTCAGGAAGAGTCACAGAATCCACACAGATGGTGGAGCAAAGGACAAGCCAGTTGCCAGACTACAGACATTGTTGGAGATTCTGGAAGGTTGAATGCTACTGAGAGCTTTTAATTAAAATAATTTAAAATCTTTAAAATAATTCAAAGATTATTGAACATAATCTTTGACAGTGCATTAAACCTTTGTGACAAGGTGTTTTCCATAGGACTAGCCTGTTTTGTGCTCTCTTTCAGAATATTAGGGGACGGTCTCAGTGGTTCACACCTGTAATCCCAGCACTTTGGGAGGCCAAGGCAGGAGAATCATTTGAGCTGGGAGTTCAAACCAGCCTGGGCAACATAGTGAGAGCCTGTCTCTCCAAAATGTAAAATAAAAAACATTAGCCAGGCATGGTGCATGTGTCTGTAGTCCTAGCTACTTAGGAAACTGAGGCAGGAGGATCACTTGAGCCCAGGAAATTGAGGCTGCAGTGAGCTATGATTGTATCACTGCACTCCAGCCTGGGCAACAGAGCCAGACCCTGTCCCCCACTCCCCCAGGCCCCAAAAAAGAAAAATTCAAAAAATAAATTAATTAATAAAGTGAAAATGAATTGCTCAAAGTTTCAATGGCAGTCAGAAAATCAATTAAGGCATATTTCCCAGAATAGTGTGTTAGAAAACATCATATTGTAGAATATAAAACTGGATATATGAGTTATGCTGTTTTGTATGATAAAATTGCTAAAAATCAGAATGTAATTACACATGGTAAAATTAAAACTATAGTAAACATAATTTTCTTTGAGGCTTCCAGTTAAATATAGTTATAATTAGTATATAGCATTTTCTCTTTCATTTTTTTTTTCCAACTTCCCACCAAAAACACAACTGATGACACGAGACAATGAAACAAATGAACAAAATCTTACCTACAATTAAAAACACCAATTTTTAGACATCCTGAAATCTGGAAACCTTCGAGATAATAATAATTCTTTATTGAGCATCTGCTAAATATTGTGTTAAACAATTTGTATGTGAAATTTTCCAACAACCCTATCAGGTAGGACTTTTAATTTTTGAATCTTAAATGATGAAAGTAAAGGCTAATAGTTTAACTAAGTTGTCTAAGATTATACAACTGGTGAGGGGTGGAACTGGGTTCTGGTGTCTGTGCTGTTGATCACAACACCCCACAACTTCACCCATGGGGAGAGCAGAGCCATCAGTGCTCTTAAACAGGTTACCAAAAACGTTTTTGCCCAACTTGCCAATTTCACCCAGTACTAGTCGATGCTATTGTCTTTAGTCTCTGCATAAATGCCAACTTACTCTCCGGAGAGCCACAGTTTAGCATGTGCTTCATTTGGTGAGCACAGGCTATTGCTACTCTTCTTTCTCTTTCCTTTTCTGTATCCACTATTTCTAGGAAGAGCTGGCCCACCCTCTTCTGCAGGGCTGCAGCCCAAATGTGGCCTGAAGTATTCAAATCTGAGACTGAAGCACCTTCTCCTCTAGCACCCTTGTTTCATTTATAATATTCCTCTTGTGCTGAGCTGAGATGCTGGATAAATCCCATCTGTTCTAGCTCCTTGTCACCTTTACTGCAGCAGAAAGGAACAGAATGGATGGGGCTGCGTCCTGATCTGTCTCTCCCACTAGGTGAGGCAAGCTGGAGGATGACAGAGGCTATTTCAGGTGTTGAGAGAGAGCTCAGTGCAGCAGACAGAATATGACACAGCTCCTGATAGGTCCTTGGAGCTGAGGCATCTTATTTAGTTGTATTCACACCACAGGTGTTTTCCTGTGAGTGTGCAAACAGTTGCGCAAGGCAGGTCAGCTTGGGAAGAGAAGTGTAGAGCTGTCCTTTAGTGATGATCTGTGCCCTGCACCCTACCCAACACCTCACACCTGAGATTCTGCAATGGCTGTGATGGTTCCTGACCCGGCCAATGTAATACTTCTGAGTCAGGTGAGTGCATGAACAGTTGTGATATGCTGTTATGGTGTTGTCTCTATTAGGTTAGGCATGTTCAGAGATGCAGAATTAGGATAAAAGAGAAAAGTAATCTTTCACCGTCTATGTGGCACTCCAAAAAAATCTCCACAAAGGTCTTTTTGCGGTCACACTGATTGGGAACAGAGGGCTTATCGGGAGGGATAAAGTTCTATAATGTGAAGAAATTTTACTTGTTAAAGGAATTGAACAAACATGGCCTTGTTAATAAAATTTATCTATTGGTATAGGCATTTTGTGGTGAGCATCCCTTGCAGTCACTATCCGTATTCTTTAGATTGCAAAAAGGCATGATTTATTAAGCTCAAGTAGGAGTTCCTGAATCACTAAAAAGCAAGGAATGCAGCCCTTTCTCCAGCATTAGCTCGTGGCAGCATCAGCAACAGGCAGTAGAAAACCAAGGATTAAAAAGTCAAGAGATTATTAGCTTGTGACCATAGTCATTCCTTAACAATAACAAAAATTAACTTGATAACACTCTTGTCAAATCTTCACATATCCCTTCTACTTCCGCTTTGAGTATTCTTGTCCTCTTGGATGTGGTCATTTGATTTCTTCCTATCACTTCACATAAAACACTCTTGCCAAGGTTGCTTTTATCTGCCTCATTGCCTAATCCAGGGACTCCTGTCAACACTTGAGGAATAGAGTGCTCTGCCGCCTTTGTTACCCTTAACCATTCTCCAGTGTTCTTTGAAGTGATCCTGGCATTTTCCTTCTTTTGCTTTAAGTAGCACTCTATTTCCAGGCTTCTTCCTGTGTTGGGCACCAACCTATTTGTTTTTCTGGCATTCTCTTTCCGGAGAGTGGTCCGTTCCTCTCCAAACCTCACCAACACAGTAACCGTGGGCACGGTAGCAGTGATGTCTTACAGAATGGTTGGGCTTCTGGCTAAACCCCACCCTCAAGCCTCGAACCTGGACCCTATGTGAAAACAGTTGACCCTATTTTTCTGTCCAAATGATTGCCTTTTTGGCCTGCCATGCCCCTATCCTGTACCCATAAAAAGACTTCAGCTGGCAGAGCAGCACAAGTGGCTGATGCAAGTAGGGGATACAAGCTGCTGAGCCTCAGGGATACATGCAGCTGAGCATCGGAGACTATGGATAGACTCGGCTAACTTCAGACAGTTGGCTTCAGCGAAAGATCACTTTCTTCCCACACCATCCCCTTGCCAATTTCCCATCCTGCTGAGAGCCACTTTTATTGCCCAGTAAATCCTCTACATACACTACCCTTCAAATAGTTCCTGTGACCTGATTCTTCCTGGACCCTGAACAAGAACTCGAGTGTCAAGAAGGGCAGGTGCAGGCGGCTGTCACCCTAACTCTTTTCTGAGCTGTTAACACTTAGCCATCCATGGACTGCAGGCTGAGCAAAATGAGTCACTCCAGTTCCTGTCCACAAAGGGATTCAAGGTGGAGGGAACAATCCCGTCTCGAAAATGTGGCTGTAGCCAAAGTTGGCTGGTACAGGGCTGGGAGTCTGACCCAAGTGAGACCAATCACTGTCTGTTTCTGGGAATTTGGGGATAGATCTGAGAAAAGACCTCTCATTGGATATTTGAGTTATCAGATACAAACTGCAGGAACTGGCAGCAAGGTACCATGTGCACTAGAGAAATGGGTCTGCAACAAGACAGTGAAGGATAGAGCAGACACAGAGATGAGAGAAGGAGAACGTGACTGCAGGTGTTGGGAACCTGAGCCTTCTGCTTATTGTGAAATCTCTCATACCTTTGCTTTCTTTCTAGAGATTGCAAAGAAATAATGTAGAGGTTCTGAGTCCTGGTAGCATGGGTCAATGGGAGAAGCTTAATGTCACTGCAATCATATGCCTAAAGGATTGGGAAGATGTTTAAAAGTAAATTGAGGTGTTTCTCCCAGAAGAAGGCAGAATAAATGCTAGGCAAATGGAAAAAGCAGATGCTTCCTACATAGGGGCCTCATATTGACATCTTTTTTTTTTTCCACTGCAACTTCAAAATATTGGTATAGATGGATAGATCCAGGCTTAGACAATAGACAATTAGAGGTAAAGAAGACTTAAAACCAAAGCAGTGCCCCACAATATATGTGTTCTTGTTGAACACAACAGAGATTTTCCAACACCTTTGTTTTTCTTTACCCTGTGTTCTTTTCCTCCTTCCTCCCTCCTCCTCCTCTTTTTCCTATTCTTTCTTCATGGCAGAAGAGATTGGGGGCATTTTTGTTTTTAAAAAAACTCTTTTTTTTTTTTAATACAAATATGTTGTTTTGTTAACAATAACAAACTCATACACAGACACTTTCCAGAGAGAACATAAAGCCTTTTGCAAGAAATGATGGGAAATCAAAGGGGGCATCCGACCACCCCAGATGGAAGTGATTTCCTCCTCTTGTGTATTTCTGTAGGGCTTATTGTCTAGGAGCACGGTTCACAGCTTTGGCTGCTCATTAGAGAGAGCTGGGGATCTTTTTTAATGAACTCTTACCCAGAATCTTAATATATAAGCATATCTGCTCTGGTGAAACGAGAGAGAAAGGCAACCCTCCCTCTCTTCCCAGACAAGTTTTTGGTGTTGGTTAGTAGAAGATACCCCCATGGGATGCTCTCTAATTGATTGAAAAGAAACCATCATCTTTCTTTTATCTGATTACCAAAATGCTATATTATATAAAATTCAAATATTATATAAATGTCAACATTAACTATTACTAAACATCCAGGTCTTTAACAAACTGATAGGCAAGAAATGATGTAGCATTACATTATCAATTTGCATCTTCTCAATCATTAGTGTGAGAGAGTGTATGTAGACAGTCAGTTGAAAAGCTGAGACCCTAGAGAATCTGGTCGGAACATGTTTTAGTACATTTCTGAATGTTTACACTTTTTTTAATTGTCTGTTTTTCTCTTTTACTTACTTTTCCATTTTGTTTGCCTTTTATCTTGTTGGTACAAAGAAATACATTATAAGAATGCAAACACAAATGCATTATATACTATGTATGTTGCAAATCATTTACCCCAAGATATGATTTGCCGTTTAATCTTGTTTATAGAATATTTTAGACTCACTTGAGTAAACAGGGAGAGATGACTGTGAAGGAGTAGAAATATCTCCTTTTTTATGTCAGAGAAAGATCTGACTTTGAATTTTGGACCCTCAACTCACTGTCTGACGCTTTGGAAGTTGCCTAAATCTCTCGGAGCCTTTATTTCTTTTAGATAAAGAAGATGGTATTACCTGATTAATATAGTTTTGAGAGGATTAAATGAGATATCACAACTGAAGGCACTGTGTAGATATCAAAACACCATTCAAATTTAAGTGGCCCATTGAGATGCCATGCTATTAGACAGAGCACAGTGTTTCTTAGCCTGGTTAGACCTAACCAGTGTCTTTTGTATGAGCAAACTTACATTCCAATTTACAACACGGATGATTATAAGCACTAGACCTCAGGGAATTGTTTTGCAATCTTTTGTCTTTTTCCATGACTGGTAGCTTTGATTCAAGTTCAATGGCCTGCTTAGCTTTTCCCTTTTGTGGAATGACAATTAGAATTGCCTTTTATGTGAACTGACCCATTCATTTTAAAACTCTATTCTCCAGCCTAAACATGAGCTTTCTACCAATCCAATTGTCTTTTAGTTACCAAATTTATTCCTCCCTTTTTACCTATCCTTTTAAGACGGCTCTCCTTTATTTCCCCAGAAAAGCCCCTTAAATGCCCAAACTGCCTGCAAGACTTTCTCAGTCCCTCGTAGATGTAGAATTTACCATGTCTTTGAAATGTTAACATCCAGAAAATTAGCTAAGCAACATTTCATCTAAGATCAGATTTAAAACAGTTAAAGTACATTAGACCCATCACGAAATTTTTTTCTCAGTAGATAAATGTGTATAAGAAATTAATTTGGCACTGGGCATGGTGTCTTACACGTGTAATCCCAGCACTTTAGGAGGCTGAGGTGGGACAATCTCTCAAGACCAGGGATTCAAGACCGGCTTGGGAAACATAGTGAGACTCCACCATCTCTACCAATAGTAAAATGTCAGCAAGGTGTGGAGGTGTTCATCTGTAGTTCCAGCTACTCAGGAGGCTGAGGTGGGAGGACCGCTTGAGGCCAGGAGGTCAAGGCTGCAGGGAGCCAGGATTATGCCACTGTACTCCAGCCTGGATGACAGATTAGGACCCTGTCTTAGAAAAGAAAGAAAGAAATTAATTTGAATTATTTGTTTTAATATTTTTTGTATGACTCTTGATCTTTTGAGATCCCTATTTTTAATCTTTTCTACTGAAGAAAACCAAAATATTTCTTTTTAAAGTACTGGGGATTGTTGAGGCAAAGAAGGTTAAAGTGCAGCAGACACTCTGCCCCCTCCCCTGCTTGACTGACAGCGGGACAGCAATTTACAAAGACAAAGAGTTTCCCGCCGCCTTTTCCCATCTAAAGATAGGCCCCTTTACAACACTTGCTTATCAGCTGGGAGACAGCAAAGTCAAAGAATCTAGGAACAGACTTTATGCTTCCCATAAATTTACCCTCCCACATTTTCTCACCTTTTGGCACCGCCCCCATAGCAGCTTTTGTTTTTCCTGTTTTACTGACTGTCTCTTTAAATTAGGGGTACCCTGTCTTTTGGCTTCCTTGGGCCACATTAGAAGAAGAATTTTCTTGGGACACACATAAAACACATTAACACTGACAATGGCTGCTGAGCTATATATATATGTGTGTGTGTGTGTATATATATATATATATATATGTAACTGAAAAATCACATACTGCTTTAAGAAAGTTTACGAATTTGTATTGGCCCACATTCATAGCCATGCTGGACAGCATGTGCCCTGTGGGCCATGAGTTGGACAATCTTGCTTTAAATCTTCCATCTGGACTTTGTATGTAGACAACTGAGAAGCTGAGACCCTAGAGAATCTGACTGGACAGATGTGGGTGGTAATTCACTTGTAGCTAGTGAAACTTCTCTTTCATTAAGTTGTCTTTGGGGTGGTTGTGGATTTGGTGAGGACAGTGTTGCACAATTTTGGAGATAACCTGTTAAGTCTCTGGTTAAGTCATGTTGGTTATTGGTTTTGGTGAGTCCCTTGGAAAGATGCCTTTGGTTTAAAAGAGGAATAAAGCAGGAATATTGGTTGTTTGTCATTGAACTCTGACAAGATACTTGCAAACATATTTTTTAGAGTTCTATAGTCAAAAACTGCCTTAATGAAGGCTGATATTTATTATAATATATATGTATATGCATATATATTTTTAGGCTTTTGTTCTCTCTATAAAAGCTTCTCAGTTGATTAAATTCCTTTGTTTTAAACCTCTTGCTAACTCTATGCACCTCCTCGGTCTGCTTCTCTTTTGCTGACATGATTATTTCCAAGGATAATTTAAAACTTAAATGGCCTATTAGAAAGCTTAAATTCTTTATCTGTGATTTGAAAGTAAATTTACTATCTCATTCCCTAAAACTCAGTAAGGACTTCAGCCATGTCAGACAGGTAAAGTTTAACTTGTTTCATTTACAACTATGCAATTTGAATCCAACTGTCATTTTAAATTAATGAGTGTTCCCTCTTTCATGGCTTAAATTTAAAACTGAAGCTATAAAATTGTTTGTCTGCATTTCATGCATATATGTACACATATCTGTGTTTGTATACTGTATACATGGTACCAAATTGACTTATAAATAAATGAGTGCTCATAAATTAAGTAAATAAGCCCAAATGCTTTTCAAGTTTACAGGACCTTAGTAATCTTCAGTAAATAAAGCTAGTTATAAAATTATTGGTAAAATAGAACTAGAATGTATTCAGAATTGTGTTAAATATAATTCAGACATTTTGCCTTGGGTCTACTGGTTAGACTGGTTTAGGCTGCCTCTTCCAGATATTTTAAGTTCATAAAACTGTTTCTTCCATGATATTTTGTGTACTTGTTTAATTCATCTATGAGTTTATATCTTTGACTTTGATACTGATTCTCAAGGTCTATATAAGCAGCCATAGTGAAGCCTGGTGGCCTAGACCATCATCTGCAGAAAAAGCCAGACCCAGTACGTCCTCCCTGGCCCAGCTGTGCCTCTGGAACATGCTAGGTATATTCATATTCTCCATGCATTGTCTTCACAGTGCTGTCTTCTATCCTGGGTCCTACGTCTGGTGTATAGCATTTAAATTGCTTACTTTTTAGAATTTACACTGAAAATTAGGATGACTAAGAGTTAACATTTTAATGAATATATGTAATGAAAACCACTAAATTGAACAGAAACACTTCTGCATACAAAGTGTATAAGTAAAGTAGGAAATGTTTCTGGTAAAGAAGGATATTCAAAAGGCATAAAACTGTGATTTTGGTTAAACGAAAAGTAAATTTGCCTAATTTAAAAGTTATTTAAGGCTGCTTTAAATTTAAAAAAAAAGAAAAAAAAGGGGCTGGGCACCGTGGTTCACACCTGTAATACCAACATTTTGGGAGACCAAAGTGGGTGGATCACTTGAGGTCAGGAGTTCAAGACTAGCCTGGCCAGCATGGCAAAACCCTGCCCCTACTAAAAATACAAAAATTAGTTGGACATGGTGGCAGGTGCCTTAATCGCAGCTACTCGGGAGGCTGAGACAGGAGGATAGCTTGAACTGTGAGGCAGAGGTTGCAAGGAGCTGAGATCATGCCCCTGTACTCTAGCCTGGGCAATAGAGAGAGACTCTGACTCAATAAATAAATTTAAAAAAGAATGACAGATAATACTAAGCAGATACAGAAAACTGAGAAAAATTAGAAAAATTGTAAGAGGTTATATAAAATGTTTGCAGAAATCTTACCTTGTGACTGGGCGTGGTGGCTCACACTTGTAATCCCAGCATTTTGGGAGGTCGAGGAGGGCAGATCACAAAGTCAGGAGTTTGAGACTAGCCTGGCCAATATAATGAAACCCTGTCTCTCCTAAAAATGCAAAAATTAGCTCAGCAAGGTGGTGTGCCCCTGTAGTCCCAGCTACTTGGGAGGCTGAGGCAGGAGAATAGTTTGAACCTGGGAGGCAGAGGTTGCAGTAAGCCAAGACTGCGCTACTGCACTACAGCCTGGGTGACAGAGCAAGACTCCATTTAAAAAAAAAAAAAAAAAACTTATCTTGCATGGTAAAGCTGATTGAAATTGGATAAATCTGTTTAAAGATTTTATGAAAATTAAGTTTTATATTAATAACACACTGATGCAAGGGTAAAATTTCTTTATTTTTTTCCTTTGGACAAGATTTTAGGATAGTATTAATAAGAAATAGTAAAACATTTTATTTGCCTTTTTGAGTAAACTATAAAAACAGAAAGGGGAGAGAAAGAGAAAGAGAGATTCTGCTTCTTTCATGCTGTCTTTATCCAGTTTTTTGAATTGTTTGGAAAACTGACTCTCCTCTCTTTCAAATTTTAAGAGTTTTTGCTTTATTGAATCTTTAAATAATCACCATAGCTAAAATGAATGACTTACTTTACATTGACCTATGATCCTATTTTGGTCAAGTATTTTAAATCTTTAATACTTGACAAACTTCCCAGAATCACATTCCAGCTTTTAAATTAAGTCTTTTTCACTTCACGCTAACTTTTGGTTATTAGAACTCCTGCAGGTCCAAATAGGGCCTTGGAAGTCTAAGGGAGACATATTAGTCTTATTTGCTATGTTAAAATCTTATGAAAAGCATTGTCAAATAATAAAGGATGTTTAACTTCCTTTGAGTCATAATTGTATAGATGTGTTATTAACATGTGCTCTAAAAGTGCAAGAAATTCCAAAAAATTTAATATATCTTGATATATGCAGTAAATTGCTTTATTCTGTGGCCCTTTACTAAAAGCTTTTTGCAAATCCTAAAGTGTTGTGTCTCAAGGAAATTTATGAAAGGACCCTGACAAGCATTCTTGAATACAGGTTTCTGATAACTTTGGAAATCATATGATTGAATCATTAGGTGAGTGCAAAAGTAATTGTGGTTTTTGCATTGCTGGAATTGACTGTTTGGTATTGAAATACATTCTTAAATAAATGTGGTTATGTTATACGTCATTTTAATGGGCATTTCTTGCTTTATGTGTTTTTGCTAATGACTTATTTCTTGCTGTTTATTTTATGTTTATTTTAGACTATGGGAATGATGTTAGACAAAAAGCAAATTCAAGCAATTTTCTTATTTGAGTTCAAAAGTTTTCATAAAGCAGCGGAGACAACGTGCAACATCAACATATTTGGCCCAGGAGCTGCTAACGAACGTACAGTGCAGTGGTGGTTCAAGAAGTTTTGCAAAAAAGATGAGACCTTGAAGATGAGGAGCATAGTGGCCTGCCATTGGAAGTGGACAATAAGCAATTGAGAGCAGTCATCGAAGCTGATCCTCTTACAACTATACAAGAATTTGCCGAAGAACCCAACATTGACTATTCTATGGTCGTTCAGCATTTAAAGCAAATTGGAAAGGTGAAAAAGCTCGATTAGTGGGTGCCTCATGAGCTGAGCAAAAATTTTTAAAAAATCATTGTTTGAAGTGTCATTTTCTCTTATTCTGTGCAAGAACAATGAAACATTTCTCAATTGGATTGTAATGGGCAATGAAAAGTGGATTTTATGTGACAAACAGCAATGACCACCTCAGTGGCTGGACTGAGAAGAAGCTCCAAAGCACTTCCCAAAGGCAAACTTGCATCAAAAAAAGGTTATGGTCACTGTTTGGTGGTGTCCTGCTGCTCTGATCCACTACAGCTTTCTGAATCCTGGTGAAACCATTATATCTGAGAAGTATGCTCAGCAAATCAATGAGATGCACAGAAAACTGCAATGCCTGCAGCTGGCATTGGTCAACAGAAAGGGCCTAATTCTTCTCCAGTAACGCCCGACCACACATCACACAACCAATGCTCCAAAAGTTCAATGAGTTGGGCTATGAAGTTTTGCCTCATCTGCTATATTCGCCTGACCTCTGGCCAACCAACTACCACTTTTTCAAGCATCTCAACAACTTTTTGCAGGGAAAATGCCTCCACAACCAACAGGATGTAGAAAATGCTTTCCAAGAATTCAAATCCTGAAGCATGAATTTCTATGCTACAGGAATAAACACATAATTCTCATTGGCAAAAATGTGTTGATTGTAATGGTTCCCATTTTGATTAATAAAGATGGGTTTAAGCCTAGTTTTAATGATTTAAAATTCATGGTCCAAAACCGCAATTACTTTTGCACCAACCCACTTCCAGAACTCTAATAAAAAACTGATGTGTTCATGAAGATTGCTAACCCAGAGTTAAGCAGAACATGTATTAATTACATGAGCCTGAACTGAAAAACTGAAATAATATCTTATGACTTCTTGTTTGAAACATTGCTGATTTTAATATTTAATATTCTGTTTTCCAGAGTAAAGAAAACATTTGTGAGCTACTGATAGCTAACAGCAATTGAGTAAAGTATATGTTCGTGAGTGAAATTAAAACACTTATCTTTCTACCTCAATTCTCTAGAATACAGAAAGTATTTATTAGTATTGCCATTTTCTGGCAATATAGTTATTTGCATAAGTTCAACAAGAATAGTGCTATTTAAAATTTTTTTGTAACTTGAGACATTAAAAACATTCTCTCTTTTATCAAGATTTTGAATGGAATAGCTAATTTTCAGATATGACCAAGCTGCTTTGAGGGATCGAAGTTAACTTAAAAAAGCCAATATAGACTTGGAAAAAGGTTGGTCTAGTACTTTATCTCATGGTTCCCTTACAAGAATCCTGACCTTGCAGTAAGAAAAGAATATTAGTGTCTGACAAGCCCAAGAAACACAAGATATTCTGAGATCTTGAGAAGAGAGAAATTCACCTAATTTGCACAAGTACTATAGACCCAGTCTGATGATGAATCCTTGGCTTGGCTTCCTAGCTGCAAGAGACTTTTGAAGTTATGATCTGAAATTCCTGATGAAAATTTTTTTTTTTTTGAGACGGAGTCTCGCTCTGTCGCCCAGGCTGGAGTGCAGTTTGAGACGGAGTCTCGCTCTGTCGCCCAGGCTGGAGTGCAGTGGCATGACTGGGCTGACTGCAAGCTCCACCACTGAAAAGGAACTTTTTATCTGAGGAATGTGAATCCCCTTTAATTATCAAGTCCAGAGAGGAATTGAAATGCAACAGCACTCACATTTCACTCCTGGCTTGAGCTAGATAATTACACCTTGAAACCATTTCTAGGTGGGCTCTAGACTAACTGATGCCAAATCACCATAAAATGCCATCAGGTGGTCACAATGACTCATAGCCTTTAGTTCAACAATGCAAAGCTAAATACTCAACAATGCGAATTCTATAAACCAGTGAAAATTCCTGTCAAACAACTTTGTATCAGCCCACTCTTTATCCCTTTTACCTTTAAAAATATGCTTGGCCGGGCACGGTGGCTCATGCCTGTAATCCCAGCACTTTGGGAGGCCGAGGCGGGTGGATCACAAGGTCAAGAGATTGAGACCATCCTGGCCAACATGGTGAAACCCTGCCTCTACTAAAAGTACGAAAATTAGCTGGGCATTGTGGCACACCTGTGGTCCCAGCTACTCGGGAGGCTGAGGCAGGAGAATCACTTGAACCCAGGAGGCGGAGGTTGCAGCTAGCCGAGATTACCCCACTACACTCCAACCTAGTGACAGAGCAAGACTCCATCTCAGGAAAAAAAAAAAAAAATCTTGTATCAAAGGCTGAACGGAGCACTCCCCAATGCAACTTGAAAGTATAACCTAGGAAGCTGTCCTGACCCTTCGCCCAAATTAACTCTTTATATTAATTTTGCCTCAGTTTCCTATTTTAGACTGACAGTATTATTTCCAAAGTCAAGTTCACTATTTAATTTTTTATATTTGTTTATCTAATCATGATTTACAAGTGTATTTACATATAATAGTTTTTAAGATTATTTTTCTCATATTATTTATTTGATTTGTGTGTTTGGTATGTGTGTGCCTGTTTGTGTGTCTGTGTTTACTTGACTAACTTGCCAAATTTTTATGTATTTTACTGGGCTTTAAAAAATAAAAACTTTAAGCCTTATTTATAAAATCTTTTTTGTTTTTAATTTCTGATGTTATAATTATTATGTCTTTTTCTTCTATTTAATTTGAGCTTATTTTATTTTTTCCTTACTTTTTAAAAATTAAATGCTGCCTTCCCGGTTCTACTTCTAGAAGACAATAGACAAAAGGTGCCAAATGAGGATGAGTATTTTTTAAGGTGTCTGATAATGACTAAATTGCAAAATATCTGGGGACTCTGAGAAAAAAAGAAGAGTGCACCTTATATAACAGCCAGGTTTTCCTTGTGGCCAGATTCCAGGCTTTTTATAACAAGTTTCAGTAGACGCTAAGTTCTTACCAATATCACAGATCAGATTAGACATTCTCGAGAACAAGAATACATGAGGGAAGGAGTGGATTAGGACCCCTGTAACATCTGCATCTGTATGGGGGAGAAATGTGTTTCCCATGATTATCAGGAAAATAACTTCACCCCAGATGATTTATATCTTTTCATAATACTATTGAGTTAATTACGAAGACGGTGGTCATCTAGGCTTGTGGGAATACTTCTAGAGGAACATACAAAATGGTCTTTTTTCATACACCGTGTCCCCCTATCAGATTTCAACTACTTATCACCAGATCAGGCATGTCCTTTCAGCTATACATTCATATATAAATATGTACACAACAAATGTTTAAGTGCAGGTGAACTTATATTGATGAAATTATTTCATATGAATTTTTCTGCAACATATCTTTTTTTTCTCATTTAAGAATATGACTTAGCAGTGGATATAAGCCCATATATATTTTAAAAATTTTATAAAAATGTATTTATGGATATAAAATAATTAAATGTATCACATTTCTGCTGACAATATTTAGATTACTTTCTAATTTTGGATATTGCAATCAATGAAGCAGTAAACATTCTGGCATGCAAATTTTAATATACTTGTGTAGTTAATAATAATGGGCAAATTCTTCCTAAAAGCTGCCACCAATTGACATGTCTTCCAATAGCCTGTGAGAGTATCCATTATTCTGAATCCTCATCAACTCTTTCTATATCCTATGTTTGTTTAGACTGCCATTCAGATGCCCTGAAAACATGACACCTAGTCTCTATTTAAAAATGTTTTCTTGTCTACTTGCAGGAATAGCATTAATGTGTTTATTTGTCATTCAATAACTCCGTCTTTGGGATTTTTACATGTTGTGCCTTGTCTTTTTAATTTTTTCACCAACTCTTAGGATTCTTTGTTTTAGATACCAACCTAGTGTTGTATATATAAGTTGCCAAAAATGTAAGTGCAGTTTATTTTTCAACTTTATGGCTATTTTTGTCATACAGTGTGGGTAATATAGTAAATTATGTCCATCTTTTGCCTTAATTTTGCATGGTTTGTATCTTGTTCAAGGATTTCTTAACTCTTTCTTTTATAATCTTTATGATCTATTGGCCTATGTTTTCTACTGAAATTTTGATTTTTTTCATGTGCAGATATTTAATTCACATATAATATTTTGAAAATATGGTATTATATGGGTTTATCTATTATGATTACTCTTTTGTATAATCACAACATCTGTTAAATGTTCACTTTTATACATGCCAAATTTCCACATATGTGTGAGATTCTCTGACTTTCTTCTGTTATTTTATTTTGTTGGTGGTAATTTCTGTTTCTGTCCTACTCCTGAAGTATTAATATAAGAGTGTAGTTATTAGATAACTTTATAATAACTCCTAAAATTTGTTAGGATATGTGTACCCTTACCCACTTCAGAAAGGCCAGAGAGAACAATGAAAATGTTTCCAAAGAACTTTCCCTACAGCCAAGGAGGTAGTCTTCGCAAAGCCTGTCCAGCTAGGTTTCACAGTCGTACGGTCAGGTAACTTGTCTTTTCACAATAGAAGTGTTTGTTGTGGATCTTCTCAGCTTTCTCCACCACTGTGTATGAGAGAGAGCAGATAACGTGCTGCTTTTAGTCATAAGTCACTGGCCCATTGGGAGTTACAAGCAAACCTGATGCAGAGGAAGAAGAATCCTCTGGAAATCCTGGACTTTGAACTAGATTCAATGATTGAATAAGCATTTGGGTTATCTCCTTAAACAGGAGGAAGGATAAAGTGAATATTTCATGAGGAGAAGGGTAAGATGGATCAGATAAAATGCTATGCATTCATTTTTGCACCTTTATTCGTTTACTCGGTGCAGAGCTACACTACATTTCTCATTCTGCTTTGAAATTTGTTGTGACTTTCTACTCCATATATCTGTTCTACTAGTTGTTACATCAACTTTTAAGCAAATGCATTTTTGCTTAGAGCTCCTGATCAATGTCAAAACTGTATTGCTAACCATATCCCATGCTCAGGTGCCCAAGAACAAAATTCCTGGTATGATCTCAATACTTCTCTTCCTACTGAACTCTAATTTTTTCTGGGTAGAATACATACTTAACAGGTGGATTACATTCCATAGATGTATTATCTGTGACTATTTAGAGCAAATTAGTTTTGTCATACATATTCTCCACATACTAACATTTATTTCTCAATTTGCAGGGGGCATGTTAATGAATACATTTTTGTAAAGAAAGAAATGTAGTCAATATATCTTCTTTACACTGATGTCTAAAAAATTTATTTGGACTAAAGTTTTGATATGAATAGGATTTTTCAGTTCAAAATCCATGATTCTTCCTTGTTATGTTCTAGAATCCAGTGCTTTAGGCCAGAAGTTAGATGTCATTCTAAATCTTACAAGGATGTTGGCTATGGTGGATCTAACCTCCATGTCTTCTGCGTTGTGTCTTTTAATTCTTACTGCTTTGACTGTTTAAATTGTAGGTTGAAATACTTATTTTAGTTTTATTTTCCACATCACTAAATAACATTTATGCAAGACAATTCTGTTATCTAACTTTGTATATTTGTAACTTTTTTTTTTTTTTTTTTGGTTATGGAGTCTCACTCTGTTGCCCAGGCTGGAGTGCAGTGGCATGATCTCGGGCTCACTGCAAGCTCCACCTTCCCAGTTCACACCATTCTCCTGCCTCAGACTCCAGAGTAGCTGGGACTACAGATGCCCGCGACCACGCCTGGATAAGTTTTTGTATTTTTAGTACAGACGGGGTTTCACCATGTTAGCCAGTATGGTCTCAATCTCCTGACCTCGTGATCCGCCTGCCTTGGCCTCCCAAAGTGCTAGGATTACAGGCATGAGCCACCACGCCCGGCTGTATTGTTGTAACTTTTAATCTTAGTTTTCATGTTTTTGTTTTCTATTTTTCAGAGCACCCTTTTATCTACATGAAAATATGAACACAAAATATTTACAATATTTTTGTGATCAATACTAAATCTGATTCCCCTGGTGTTCTCCTGTTAATTCTGATTTTCTTTGATTTCCCCCTTTCATGATATTAGCTATTTTTATGATATTAGATATTAAATATTAAAAATATTTTAATATCTTAGATATTAGATATTAAATATCTTAAAAATATTTTAATAATTAGATATTAGATATTAAAAATAGCTAACGTTTGATGTTTGACGATTTTTTATTTACTTGCTCATTTGCATGTATTGAGGAGCTTATATATTCAGCTGTGATCATTGTCCATGGGAATTTTCTTGGTACATGTGACAATTTTTTATTTAATGTTGAGGCCACTATGTCCAGCGGGCAGGAAGGTGCAAGCAGGTAGGTTTCACCTTAAAGGTGCCTAGGAGCCTCCCTGGACAATGTGATAGCCCTGTTCTCCACAGCCAGAGCCCAGAGTCACCCCACTACTGGCACTCTGGCAGAATTCCCACAGCCTATAGGAAAGAAGTCCTGCAGACTTCATCCAGTTAAAAAATGTAACAAACAGCAGGCCTGAGAGCAGGGGGATGCAGCAGTTATTCTATAATCCTCTAATTAATAGCATAGGGAAATAACTAATGCTCTGCTGTTCACTTTTGCTATGATCTTCCTTGTTTTTGAGGTATTCTTTTGAAAACGAGTACTTTTTTAGAGGTTCTCTCTTTTGTGTTTTATACATTTCACAGTTCTTCAGCTAGATGAGGTCTGGGGAATCAATATCATTTCATTAGCTACATATCTTTCAGAAATATTCTATATTACTTTGCTTTTGATGGCATTCTTCCTAAAATTTTAGCATTGCTGCTTGTTTTTATTTCTATTTCAGAGTAATTTTGTGATTTTCATGAGATTTTGAGAAAATCAAGAGGAAAATATTTGTGCTCAGTGAGTCATTTTGAATGAGAACTCAGGTTCCCTTTTTTCCCCTTCAATTTTTAAATTCAGAAGGTTCACCATTACCAGCCCAGGTTAGATCTCTTTAATAAAGATTCTTGATGTGAAGCCTCAATCTTCAACTCAATGGATTTTTTTTTTTTGCCATATTGATTACTTATTCAACTGTTCTGCAGTTTTGTTTTCTTGAAAGTGTGTGCCTTTATGCATAAATATGCACAAATACTCTGTCTTCATAGATTCAATCCTTAAACTGAACTTTGTGTTCTTTCTGGTAAGCTCTGTTTGATTTTTTACAAATCAGATTTTGAATCCATTACTTGTTTTCCACAGTTCCCAACCTCATATCTTCTCCCTTCTTTGACTTTATGCTTTTTGAATTTTCATTTGAAAACAAGATTATCTCATTTTTTTTTCTTTTCACACCTTTAAATGTAGATCTTGATAAATACATGAAGTGAAGTATCTCTTGAAAGTTTTTTGTTTTCTTAGAATAAATTTGTTTTAGAAGGAAACATTTTATCTTATTTCTCAGTTTCTTATAATTCTGTGATATTTTATTTTTCTGTTTGCCCTCCCTCATGAAAGAAGGATCTTTATGTTGGGCTAATATTGAGTATGAAGATGGACATGGTTTAAGAACAGGCAGAATTTTGTTCTGATTTCTGGGGCTGGATGCCTGAGAGGAGCAAGTTCAGACTTGCTGAACTTTTCATTTGTGAAGAGTTGTATAGTGGTCTGAGCACACAAGATGGATCAAGAGATATGCACCTGTCCACCTGTGCAATTATTAGAGCGCTTTACCCATCTTCTGAAGGTTTTTTTTTCTTCTTCTTCTTTTCTTCTTCTTTTCTTTCTTTGTGATAGCTTAAGAATATAGTCTGTTCTCTGTATCCGTGAATGGGTTCCACATCCTTATATTCAACAAACCACGGACCAAAAATATTTGGAAAAAGTTGATAGTTGCATCTGCACGGAAGATGTAAAGACTTCTTTTCTTGTCATTATTCCTTAAACAATGCAGTATAACTACTATTCACATACCACTTACAATGTACTAAGTATTGTAAGTAATCAAGAGATGACTTAAACTATACAGGAGGATGTGTATGGGTTATATGCAAATACTTAACAATTTTATGTCAGGGACTTAAGCATCATGGATTTTGGTATCTGCAGGGGTCATGAATCCAATTCCCCATAGATATCGAGGGACCTTTCCTGCAAAGAGACAGAGCCTCCCTCATTAGACACCCATTTGAGCAGTTACCGCCTCTATTTCCTTCAATGTCCTAAGAATAGGTCTGCTGTGCTTGTTACCACTGGCACTGGTAGGGCTGCATTTGCACTTTACCAGTTATGTCATGGCCAAAAATTGCCTTCAGGCTCTGCTTCTTGAGATTTGGCATTGATGTTGGGATTTTGCTGGAGGCCCTCTGCCCACTCCCAAGCATAGGCAGCTCTGTAAGAGTCCTCTGCCTTTTATTTTATCCAGCGTTCTGGGTGTAGTTCATAGTCTTTGAATTTTTGTTTTGCCTTTGGGTGCCATGCTTCCTTAGTTTCAAGTGGTGATACATGTTTCTCTCAATCCCATTTTTCACCCTTCATTTTAATGACGTTGTTAAAGGGACAAGATAATGTGTGATTTTAAATTGCCATTTGAACTGAAAGCCCTACTGATTCTATGTTCAGCCACGTCATCTCTACTCTCTTTGATTCTCTAAGATGGATTTTAGTGTTTTTGTTGTTGTTGTTTGAATTCCTTGAAAGTCCTCTGATCATACACCTGCCTGTAAATTTCACCCTCTTCATTCCTTATCTCATGCTATTGAATTTCCATCTCTGTCGTTCATTAAGGCTTTCTGCACTGGTTTCATGGAGGATGTGCCTCCTATTTTACTGAGAATATCAAATTCTTTTTGATGTTTCATTCTTACCCTGCTCAACAATTTCCATCTCGTTCCCTGTGCCTTGCTGCTCAGAGTCTTCAGGTTGTGCTCTTTTTGTTTCACTGTTTAGCGTGTGTCCCTTCCTGTGTTTCTTTTTTTCTCTTTGGTAACTGTTAAGGTCACCATCTAATTTATCACTTATAATGAGACAATTTCGAAAGACAAAGAGGTACCTACATGATAAAATTATATAATATAGATACGATAAAAATGTCTATGTATTAATAGATAGACTGTTTTATTATACTAGGAATTTATAAAATAATTTGAATGCAAAAATCTTAAGAAAAACATTAGCAAATCAAATTCAATGAGATAATTAAGAAAATAATATGTCACGAACAGGTAAGGTTTATCTGAATCTGTAATGCTTATTTAACATTTAAAAATCAATCCATATTACTTACACATACATAAAAAGAAAAAAGAAAAATCATATGATCACTGTGACATATGTAGAAAAAACATTTAATATTCTCTACCCATTCATGTTTTTAAAAATTAGTAAACTACCATGTGTATCTCCAAAATATCTAGAGTAAAAGCATGTTCATTTATGAAATATTGACTTTTTTTCACTTAAGATACAAAATAAGACCAAAATGCCTGGTCTCATTGCTGCTATTCAACTCTATACTAGAATTCCTAGCCAGTGCAAGCAAGACAAAATACTAACTTTAATAGATTTTAATGTTTCTCTAGGGATTTTTGTCTTCTTACCTGCGGTGAGAAAAAGTACTATGACCCCACAGTAAAAAGTAAATGTTATAGGTGTAAGTTACAGGTTCATCACCAAATTTTGTAAGAGATGGAATTTCAATACCTTTCTTTAAATGAAATGTGCCCTTACACTTGTTAATTCACAACTGCCAAAGAGCTTACTACAAAATTAAAAAGAGCCAAAAAGCATTAGCAAACAATGAAATAAATAGCCTTAGATTTAAACATACAATAAATACATTCACAGTAGCATCAGCACTCAGTGCTCTCTTCATATGACAGGACTTATCCTTATTTTCCATGTCTATTTTATGTACAATTTACCACATTTCCTTCTAACTCTTCCAACTGGCAGGCCAACAATTTTGTGTTTCTGATAGAATGCAAAAAAGAATCACCATGGATTGGTACACCAAGTGGCTAGTGGTGACAGCCGTGTCAAATTCCTGAGACCAAAAGGAATTAGTGGAACTTGGCCACTCCCCTTGAGCACAATTTATTTTATCAACAAAAATAAAGCTTCCTGGATGCAGTCTGAAAGGGAGAGTATAGTTAAATTCAGCCTGGGGAGAGTCAGGAATGTAAGCTTGTATGTAATGTCTTGATATTCCTTGGTTGTTTGCAAACGTTTTCTCTTTTTATTGGGTTTTGCAATTTGATACGACGACCATAGGTGTGGTTCTCCTTAAATGTACGACGTTCAGTGTTTGCTCAGCTGCTTGAATCTGTGTTTTTGAATAAATTTGGGAGGTTTTTGGATATTGTTTTTTAAACATTTTTCTCCCCCTTTCTCTATTCTTCTTTGCTGGGACTCCAATTTTCTGGACCTTTGGAAATTGTCCCCATGACACATACATTCTCTTTAACTTATTATTCTTTTTTTTTAAAACTTTTCTTTAGATTGTATGATTTATAGTGATCTATTTTTTGTGTTTACCTATTTCTTTCTTTCCATTGCTGCACTGTTATTAAAACCATCTGTTGAAAAAATTATTCTCGGTATTTTATTTTACAGATTTAGAATGTCCAATATGTTACTTTTTATATTACCTATTTTTTTTTGCAGAGATCTGTTGTCTTTTCAGTTATTCTAAGTGTGTTATCAGTGTATGATCCTTCATTTTAGTGAGCATGTTTGTAATAGGCTCTTTAACATCCTTATCTTATATTTCTAGCATCTGCATCATTGCAAGTTTGGCATCTGTTGCTTATCTTTTCCCTTGTTCTTCATATGCCAACTTTGGATTGCATCCTGGACATTTTAAATGTTATGTTGCGTGGATTCTTATGTTGCCTCAAAGATTGTTGATTTTTTTTTAAGTAGGCAATTAACTTGTTAGACTCAAATCCAACTGACCATACCTGCAGTGAATGGTGCTCCAAATGTCACTTCAGTTCTTTAAGCTTGAGTTCAAGCAGCTTTCAGTATGGCTCTCGTATGCATGGTTTAGAAGCCAGTCACAGATTTTTATAAAGTTTATGCACAGAACTAGAAGTTTCATAATTTTGCTTCTTTTTTACTCTCTTATTTCTAGTGTTTCTCCTTCATTCTCTGGTAGCCTCAGTAGTTCCAGGGCTTTGTTCATGAATATATGTATATTAAGAAAAGAAAAGTGTTGGAGGAACTCAGTATCTGCTAGATACTTTCTTTAAACTCTAACTTCTCCCCAAATACTGGCTGCTTTTGTTCAGTCTCCAGAACCCTCAAAAGAAGTGTTTTTGCTTTTTTCTTTTGTTTTGTTTTTAAACTAATTCAGAATCCTTAGCTATTGTTTTTGGATGAATTTGCTTATTAGGAACTTACTCCTCAATATTGAATGCCATTCCTAGAGCTTTCAAACTGTCCTGGCACAGAAGCAGACATCTTTAAATTCTTCATGCCATAAATAATTGGTGGACCTTGGATTTCTTACTAACTCCAGATTTAAGATTATTTAGAAAAAGCACATTCATACTCCCAGCTATTTTACATAGTTATATGTGCATTTTCCTGTAACATAATGTTGAAGTTAAAGTTTAAACCAAGGCACCAAAGTACTCAAGATGTAGCTTATAAAGTGAAGCATATCAGACCAGAAAGCAGGATGTGAAAATAAGCGGCTGATAACTGATTTCCTGAGTCATGGTAACTTTACATAGTAAATTCTGACACAAATCTAGGTTATCAAGTTTGAGAGAATGGAAACAAAAATAAGATTTCATGATGAAATTTCTTTGCAAGAACTGAGATGGTAACTGACTTACCTGGTTCCACCAAGGAAGACAAACAAGTAAGGATACTACCCCCTTCACTTCCAGGCTAGGTATATATTTCACAGGAGCTTCACAGAAAACTTGAGATAAGAGAGGGGCTAAAAAGGGGATTGAGTCCTGTGAAATTATGTGGAGGGCAGGTAGGAGAGGCTGGCAAACTGCTTTTCTAGTAGGGAAGCTGGCAAGTTGCTGCTGCTTCTGGGAAGCAGCTTAATTCCCCTGCACTGGCAGTTCAGAGAGGAATGAGCATCTTCTGGGAACCAGATGCATACTCTGCAGGAGACAGAGCCAACCTGGAGCTATTTTGTGGTCTTCTCAAAAACACTATGTAAAGAGGTGGTGAAAGTCCAATAGTAGGAGTTAATGTAGACCTCTACAAAAAAGGCACTGGGAACAAGTAGATAGTAGAAGGAGGGCAGGAAATTGCATGTAACATGCCCAGCAGAGGAGCTTCCATATTTCTGCAAAATATCCAAGATTGTCACAACTGACATTTGCAAGGACCAGAGACCTCAAAGGCATCTTGTGGCACTGTCAACGCTAAAAAGAACATTCCCGTCATTGTCAGTTCTCTTGCCTCTACAGAATGATCGATAAAGAGAGACAGACAAACCATGAAATCTTTTTCCACTGCAAGTAGCCAATGTTATTTTTAGAGATTATTAAAATTTTTAGAACTTGGCATTCTAATTTATGAGTTGAGACTATGTTTGTGAAGTAAAGAAACAAGAGATATTATTATTATTTAAGAGAGAAACGATGTCCTATGGCCTAACTAATATTGAGACACAATGAAAGTTAAAAACAAAGTTGTTTTTATTATTATATACTACAGTATGTGCTTGTGTGATGTGCTGACATTATACACATTTATAAAGAGCAGAGTGAGCAATTGATTTTGTTTGTGGATCCTGGAGAGCAGCAGGAGGGATGTGACATTTGCAGTGGGTCTTGTTGAATAATAAAGAAAGTAAAATGAGCAAACTCGTGCAGTTTTGAAACTGCACAGTGTGTTACAGGCAACATGGAGAATTGTGGAATAGAAGGTGGGATTTGGATGAGGAGAAAGGTAAGTTGTGAAGAAGGTAGGGTTCTGATGAGGAGAAAGGTAAATTTGCAAAAGTGGCCTGCAGCTAGTATACTGAAAATACACCATATGGATTTATAGCAAAAAAAAGAAAAATGAGATGATAGGAAGCTATCAAATTCCTAATATCATGGTCTTTTGTAAGAGTATATGTGCTTTAGAGAAGTAATCTTGTCAGCACATTGAAGGAAAGGTGAAGGGAGAAAGACTAGAGGCAGAGTGTGTTTGCCCACAGGTGTGGCAGTGCAGTTGAGAGGAGATTCTCATCTGGAGTAGGGAAAAGGCAGTGGAGGTAGAATTGCCAGACTCAGGGACCAGCAGGAGTTGAGGATAACCAAGAAGGAGTAGCTGAGAGCAACACTCGGACCGTCTGGTTTGAGGTCTTCAGCTGGCTCGTGAGACTGCTAAAACAAAACTAGTTAAAGCACGAACTTCAGATTTGAGAGGGTGGAAAGTGAAGCCAACTTTTATGTTGGTGTCAACTCACCTGTAAGATATCCAAATTCAGGTATTAAGTAGGTAATTATAACGAGATTTGGCCCGGCGTGCTGGCTTACACCTGTAATCCCAACACTTTGGGAGGGCGAGGTGGGTGGATCACCTGAGGTCAGGAATTTGAGACCGGCCTGGCCAACATGGCAAAAACCTGTCTGTACTAAAAATACAAAACCTACCTGGCAAAAATTGGCCAGGTGTGGTGGCATGCACCTGTAGTCCTGGCTACTTGGGAAGCTGAGGCATGAGAATCGCTTGAACCCGGGAGGCGGAGGTTGCAGTGAGCCACTGAATGAGATTCTGCTACTGCATGCCAGCCTGGGCAACGGAGTGGTACTCTGTCTCAAAAAAAAAAAAAAAGAAGTGATTTCATCAGTTCAATGTCTAAGGATTCTTAAAAAGATTGGTATTCACAGGCCTAGTTTCAGGTAAGGGTATAGAGACAGACATTGAAAATCACATTAGAGGCAATGAAAGGAAGAAAATTTGATAAGCAAGAAAAAGGCGTGTCAGTGGTGTGAAAGGAAGAGAATGGCATCACAGGAATACAGCAAGAAAAGACATTTTAAAAACAATGTTGCCTGCACGTTCTGAATTACAAGTGGGGGCTAACTGTTTGGTGCACATGGACGTAAAGATGGAAACAACGGACACTGGAGTATCCAAAAGAGGGAGGGAGGGAGGAGAGCAAGGGCTGAAAAACTACCTATTGAGTGCTATGTTCACTATTTGGGTGATGGGATCAATATAAGCCCAAATCACAGCACCACACGATATACTCATTTTGGGTTTTTTTGAGACAAGCTTTCACTCTGTCACCTAGGATGGAGTGCATTTGCACAAACATGGCTTACTGAAGCCTCGACTCCCTGGGCTCAAGCTGTCCTTCCACCTGAATCTCCCGAGTAGCTGGGACTACCTGTGTGCACTACCACGCCTGGTTAGATTTGTGTTGTTGTTGTTGTTGTTGTTTGTAGAGATGGAGTCTTACTATATTACCCAGGCTGGCCTCAAACTCCTAAGCTCAAGCAATCCATCCACCTTGGTCTCAAAAAGTGGTAGGATTACAGGTGTGAGTCACCACACCCAGACAATATATCCATTAAACAAACCTGCACATGTACTCCCTAAACCTAAAATAAAATAAAATAAAGATAAGAAATAAACAAAATAAAAAACAATGGAATTTACCCCACCATTGAGTCATGCACATAAACCAAATAGAATGAGAACTGGAGAGAGTATACTGTATTTGATTACTAGTCAATCATGTATGGAGTTTGTCTGAACCATTTAATGGGGTGTGGGCTCAGGAATCAGGATGCTATGAAAAGTGAATAAAAAGTAACAAATTGAAAGCGGTGAATACAGGCTGAATTACCTAAACTTTCATTGTGGAATGGAAAGAGAGAGCTAGATGGTTGTATAGGTGCCAGTTTTAGAATGGAAGGGCTGGAAAAATGTGTTATGGTAGAGATGATACGAATATAAACTGCTAGGGAAGACACAGACAGTAAAAACTATTTCAGTGTTGCCCTCTGCAACCTCGGCAGTGATTAAGAGCAGCCCTGTTGGGTGACAGCATTTAATATGTTCTTACAAAGTATGTTTCCCTGTCTTTGTACCCTTTGGCCAACTTTAATTAATTTAGAGCTTGAGATAATACTTGACAGTTGTGTAAGAAAAATGGGATAAAGTGAAATGCAAAGATCATTCTGCAGCTGATCTGAAATGAAGTGGGAAGTGCTTTCTCTTAGACCTCTGTGCCATTTTATTTTGAAATTGTTTTCTTGTACTTATCTTAAAGACAGAGAGGCTATTGTCCAATTGCAGAGCATTCATAGTGTGGATTTTTTGGTCATTTATGGTTATTCTATTTTACATTTGGTTGTCTATTGATTTGTATTGAGCCAGAGAAAAGGCCCTGACTGTGAGACCAAATAGATCTGAACTTTATAACCAGTTTCATTCTTGGATGTGTGGCCTTGACTAAGAATTAGACCCTCTAAAACTCAGTTTCCTCAGCTCTAATATGGGGGTAGCACCACCTCCCCTTTCTGAGGGTTAGTGAAGATTTGGGTAAGGCAGCCACCATGGTACTTTACTGACAGTGGCTGCTGACTTAGCAAATGGTAGGTGTTAATATTAAATATAATCTGTACTTCCCAAAGGGACAGTTCATGGGGGAAAACTGTTTTCTCTCCTTTTGGAATTATTATCTTAAAGGTGTGGAGAAGTGGGTGATGGAGGCATCTGCCTATGTAATAAACATTTCAGAACTTGGCAGGCTGTGCTCAGGTGTGAAGAAAAGAGAAAGTTTTATAGATTATTAGTTTAGTTTCCATGTCTTATTTTATTTCCCATTATCTCTTATCTTCCTAGGTAATACATGTGAGTGAGGGTGTGTGTGTGTGTGTGTGTGTGTGTGTGTGTGTGTGTTATGTGAGCGGGTGTTGGGTGTTAGCAAGAAATCTTGTTATCTGAAGTTTTCTAATTCTCTTCCATTTAAAAAGTCACTGTCAGGTCAGCTCAGTGTTGCTTGTTGAATTAATTAATATTTAGTCAAATTCAAGGTTTAAACTCCTTATCAGGGTCGATTTTTCTCATTTGCTAGAGGTTTCCATCAGGGAGGTGTGAAGGAACTACTGCTTCCCATGAGAGTCCTGTGCCATGTTCCAGATTCACAAAACCTCTGTGTGATCACTATCACCTTGCCTGGGCACTGGCATCTGGCTGGCATCAGCTGCTCAAGGTCATGGCTGTGAAATCCATGACCTATTTTATCTCATAGTTCCTTGGCAGCTCCATTACTAACTTTTATCCTCACAGTAGCTCTTGCTAGCCCTTCAAAATCCTTGCATTTAGGTCAAGTGTTCTATTAGACGCCCGCTGCCATAAAAACTCCTTTTCTCCTCATATTGACCCCAGGGAAAACCTATGGGTGTTAATTCTTAGTCTCCCCCCACCTGCATCCTGGAAGCACACAGAATTTTGAATTTCTTCCATGCCACATGAATGTAGATAGGTGGCAGGGATGCTGCCACTGGTTCTGTCTCTTCCTAAACATGAGCCTAGGCTGCTCCTATGTCATGTTCTGGGCCTGCAGTGAGGGGATCCCCTTCCGAAATTCCAAATACAACTTTTCTTTCAACCTCCTTGGGTTCTGATATGATTTGGATCTGTGTCCTTACAAAATCTCAGGTTGAATTGTAATCCCCAGTGCTGGAAGTGTGGCCTGATGGAAGGTGATCAGATTGTGGGGGCGGGCTTGTCATGAATGGTTTAGCACTATTCCCCTTGGTACTGTCCTTACCACGGATAGTGAGCGAGCTCTCGTGAGATCTGGTTGTTTAAAAGTGTATAGCACCTCCCTCTTTGCTCTCTCTCTTGCTCCTACTCCAGCCGTGTGAAGTGCTTGCTCCCCCTTTGCCTTCTGCCATGATTGTAAGTTTCCTGAGGCCTCTTTAGAAGCCAAGCAAATGCCAACACCATGCCTTCTTTGCAGCTTGCAGAACTGTGAGTCAATTCAACCTTTTTTCTTTATAAATTACTTGGTCTCAAGCATTTCTCTATAGCAATGTGAAAGCAGATTAACACAGGGTCTTTGCCACTCTTCTATCCCCTTCTCCTACATTTTAGCAACTAGAGCGATTCTTGTATCTGATCTCTTGCCTCCTTTCGTTAGCCTCCTTGTCTCATTTCCACTTCCTGAAACCAGAACTTCTCTCCCCTCCATTTCTGATGGGAAATACCAAGATATTTATGTCATATCCTCCTTCCCTCCATTGGACTTCTATGTTCTAGGATGGCAACTACTTTTTCTCTAAAGCACTAAAAATAACTTAGTCCAATTGGCAGAAAGCCATTGGGTGTCATGATTTAAGAAACTGGATAATTTATAATTTTAATTTGATTTTTGATGTTTACTTAACCCAATTTTCCAAAACTCTATTTATTGATACCATCCCCCCTAAATGTGTATAGTGGTTATTAGGATACTGATTATTATCTGTTAGCTCCAAACCCATCTTCCTAAACTTAGCTTTGTGATGTTGAGACTGGACTTCTGCAAATCATATTTCTGTTTTAACAACTGCCTCCTGGTAGGATCTTCAAATAGTGCCAACTAGAGGGAGACACAAGGCTGGAGGAGAGACAGTGGAGACAAGGAGGCACACTCCTTATCTGCTTCCTGTGAGCCTTACCCCTGCAATGCCTCTCCACCCTGCCAGAGGAAGTTCCTTCCTGTAGCAGCTGCTGAAGCCAGTTTGCAGCTTTTCCAATACTTGTAGAACCAACTGTATTCCATCTCTCTCAGAGACACCAGCACCAACCAGACACTACCTGCTTAGAGGATTGGGCCCAGGCCCAAAGGTCCCTTCTTTTGAGCTCAGACACCCGCACAGGCAGTCTGAGTTTCACCTCTGCAATGCCCCTTCTCCAAAGATTTAAAATTTGAATAATTCCCATTTCTTCCCTTTGTTCCTCAGCTCTAGGGTAGGAATTGCTTACTGCATGTGCTACCTCAATGGTATATAGTTAAAGGCTTTATGCTTAATTTACAATTATGTATGTTAAGTATTCTCTGTAAACATTACAGGTATAATTTCCACCTCCTGATTGGATTCAAGCTGATCCAAACTCCACCAGAATCAGTGTTGTATGAAAGCCATGATGGAATGCACTATTGCACGGTTTGTTGGCAGGGCAGTGAGGCTGGTGATAGGAATGGTGACTGTGGTCACATATGTCTGTGTGGACATACCCATCGGCCATGTGTGTTTCGTGAACAGACTTGCGCTCAGCAGGGTGATCTCCAGCTCAAGGCGAAGGGGGACAGAGGGCCACTGAAGACTCAAATATGCAGGAAAGAAAACTAGGTGTTAAAGCTAAAACAATTTAACATATTCCTGCCAGACTTTTTCCCAAATTCAGTATTCCCAGACAACCCAAATTATACTCCCTGGACCAAAACTATCAGCATCATCTGGGAGCTTGTTAGAAGCACAGACTGTCATGCTCCCCCCTAGGTTTGCTAAGTTGGGGTCTTCATGTAACCAATGATGATTTTTATGCACATTAAAGTTAGGCAAACTCTGCACTAGAAATGGTACATGGATGGGCATGGGTGGAACAAGTACCACATCGAGCAAAAATCATATACCTACATTCCATTTCCAATCCCTAACACTCCCGCTTTTCTGGCTCTCTGTGTTCCCTCAGAAATAGCCTTCATTACACAACATTTCTAAAAATTAGAGGTGGTGAAAGGGACATCTAGGGAATCATAGACTTCCTACGTTAAGTATATTAGACTAGGAGGGGGCAGCAATGGAGGAGCACACATATAGTCTTTTAGGTGTTGCAGTTACTGTAAAAAAGGAAAAGGAGGCTGGGCACAGTGGCTCATGCCTGTAATCCCAGCACTTTGGAAGTCCGAGGTGGGCAGATCATGAGGTCAGGAGATTGAGACCATCCTGGTCAACAAGGTGAAACCCCCATCTCTACTAAAAATACAAAAAATTAGCTGGGTGTGATGGCACGTGCCTGTAGTCCCAGCTACTCAGGAAGCTGAGGCAAGAGAATCGCTTGAACCTGGGAGGTAGAGGCTGCAGTGAGCCGAGATCACACCACTGTACTCCAGGCTGGGCAACAGAGCGAGACTCCATCTAAAAAAAAAAAAAAATTGGAAAAAATAATTATAAACCACCACATATTCTTCATAGTCTATATCTTTGTTCTCTTACTGAGAGAATTAGGGGATGACAGTAGGATACAATTGTAGTTCAGGCTAATAGAAGTGCCTGCTGAAAGAACATGGGTGAGGGGATGACATACCCTCTTGAGCTGTATCTCAGAGAGGGTTCTCCTACAAGGATTCAAAGGGATACATTGCTGCCTAGGGCTGTTCACATACCTGATCCGTCAGTGACACGTCGTCATCAAAGGTGACTCCCTAGTCAGGAGGTGAAAACGTCCCCACAAAAGAAGATTTAAAGATGGGACTTTGAATGTGTATAAACAGTAGGTTAAGAACCTGGCTTCTATTTTGAGGTAGAGCCAGAGCAGAGGGGTCATTTACAAACACTGGACTCTCTTATGCTTCCACAAGGTTGGAGACTTGGGATAACCTCTTACTTAGAAATGCTTCTAGACCTGGGAGGCCCAAGTGGGGGGCAGTGACAAATTAGGCACAGGGTGTGTCCCCTGCAATCTTTTTCTGAGAATCATCAGAGGCCCAAAGCTTCAAATAAAAAGCTGAGGAAATTTGGATCTCCGCCAAATATTTTGCTGTCTTGCTCTCTGTGACATTGTGGCCTACCAGAAAATTCTGCAGCACAACAGACGTAGAAGATGCAGAGGGAAAGCATATCTTTCACAGTTGCTAAGAAAATAGATCACATTTTTAAAAATATCTGATTTGTGTTCTAGGTAAGATAAAGAAGAGCTGTGAAACAAGAAAACGCCATATAAGGAAGAACAGGTGAGAGAAAAAGGCACCATTTTGAGAAAAAAATAGCATAGCTAAAAATTTTAAAGGCTGACACAAAATATTGAACAGCATTATCAGATTTAAAATTGGCAATTGGGGTCAAAAAAGAATAAAGTTGATGGTGCAGAAAAATTGAATTAGTGTTGAAGGAAATGTTTGAGAAATTATTCCAGAAATCAGAAGAAAAGGCCAAGGCTGATAATAGTGGGGAGACAAGGATTTATAGGAAGAGAAGAAGGGAGGGATAGGGGAGGGGCAAGGGAGAGAGGGAAGGAGCGTGAGAGGGAAGAGGAGAAAATATGTGAAAAAGACAAGAATTTTGAGCTGAATAAAAGAAAATCCCAGTCTAAAAGAAGCATCAGTCATCAATAAGGACAAGATTGATTGTTTAATACCTGGTGCTTCAATAATTGGTAATGAACTAGATCTCACCTCATACAATACCTCAAAATAAATCTTATGGATATAATGTAAAACAAATTACACAAAATAATTTAATAAAATCAAAGTAAGTATTTACTAACTTGATGCATGGAGGAGAATATTCTGGTCTTAGAAGCAATGAAAAAAAAATCTCAATAAAAGGCTGGGCAGATATGAGGAAACTAAAATTATAGAGTAATGCAGGCCGGGCGTGGTGGCTCATGCCTGTAATCCCAGCACTTTGGTAGGCTGAGATGAGCGGATCACCTGAGGTCAGGAGTTCAAGACCAGCCTTACCAACATGGAGAAATCCCGCCTTTATTAAAAATACAAAAATTAGATGGGTGCGGTGGTGCATGCCTGTAATCCCAGCTACTCAGGAGACTGAGGCAGGAGACTGAGGCAGGAGACTCGTTTGAACCCAGGAGGTGGAGGTTGTGGTGGCCAAGACTGCGCCACTGCACTCCAGCCTGGGCAACAAGAGCAAACTCTGTCTCAAAAAAGAAAAAAAAAAAAAAAAGGCAAAAGTCAATATTGGAATAGTGTTTCAGAAAATACAACAATGTCCTTCCCAAGTGAATTTAGTCAACCAGGGAGGGGTGTGAGAACCAGAATCCAGACTCCTGACTGCCATTTCTAGCTGGAGAGACTAGACAGTGTGCATTGACCATGAAGAAACCAGAACCACTGGAGGTCATTCAATGCCATGTGCATGGAGTCAAGATAAAAAGTGCTGTGGTTGAACACTGCAACACTTAATCATTCTCCTACAAGGAATTGACTTATGCAGCTACTAGCATATTTATTACAATGACCTTAAAATTAATGTAGTTGTTGAACTATGATGCCTACTTTCTTGACCATATTGGTACAGAAATTTGCCAAAACTCAAATTGTCTCCTGAAGGAAATGAAGAACTAAATATAGGAGAAAACTAGCTTGAGGTAAGACAGAGAGACTCAGAAGGCAAGTAGACCCCTGCCAATTATAATTTGTCCTGAAATCTACATCTAATACAGACTAAGAGGAAAGGACTTGTGAACCTAGATGTTTTTTCTCTTTTTTCTTTCTTGGAATATACAGCTTTTATTTTTCTCTATATTTCCTCTTCTTTTTCTCTTCTTTGTCTTTTGCTTATCTTTTCTCACTTTCCCTTTTCTCTTTCTGAGTAAAATGATTGTCCATAGGCATTGAAATGAGACAGAATCCCCCAACCTCCGTGCAGTCAGTTCCACCACTTGTTGACCTTGAAACCTTAGATACATTATTTATGAGTCACAGTTTTCTCTTTTGTGAAATGGAGACAAGAATATCTAGACTCCGTTCTTGTGATAGTTTGCTAAGAATGATGGTTTCCAGCTGCATCCATGTCCCTACAAAGGACACAACCTCATCCTTTTTTATGGCTGCATAGTATTCCATGGTGTATATGTGCCACATTTTCTTAATCCAATCTGTCACTGATGGACATTTGGGTTGATTCCAAGTCTTTGCAAACACCGCATGTTCTCACTCATAGGTGGGAACTGAACAATGAGATCACTTGGACTCAGGAAGGGGAACATCACACACCGGGGCCTATCATGGGGAGGGGGGAGTGGGGAGGGGGGAGGGATTGCATTGGGAGTTATACCTGATGTAAATGACGAGTTGATGGGTGCAGCACACCAACAAGGCACAAGTATACATATGTAACAAACCTGCACGTTATGCACATGTACCCTACAACTTAAAGTATAATAATAATAAATAAATTTAAAAAATAAAATTAAATTAAAAAAAAAAAGAATATCTAGACTCCAGGAGTTTACAAGGATTAAATGAAATAATGCATGTAAAGTTCTTGGCAGATTAGGAGATCAGGAAATAATGGTTCCCTTTTCTTTCATACTGCTTCTCCCTTTCAAGTTCTCTACTAGGCTGAGCATTTCTGAGGGTCTCAGGCTAGACAATCCATAAAGCTCTACTTGGCAAAAGACAATCTGTGAAATGTCCAGTTACCTTTCAGCAGCAAGGAATAGAAGATAAGATCAGAGTAACTTTACACTGGTGTCTGATGTAGTTTGGATGTATGTCTTCACCCAAATCTCATGTTGAAATGTAATCCCTAATTTTGAAGTTGGGGCTCGTAGGTGGTGAGTGGATCATGGGGATTAATTTCTCATGAAAGGTTTAGCACCATCCTCCTTGGTACTGTCCTCACTATACTGAGTGAAAACTCCTGAGATCTGATTGTTTAAAAGCAGGTAGCTCCTACCCACTCTGGTTCTAGTCCTTCTCTGGCCATGTGATATGCCTGCTCCCACTTTACTTTTTGCTATGATTGGAAGCTTCTTGAGACCTCCCCAGAAGCAGATGCCACCACACTTCCTGTACAGCCTGCAGAACTATGAGCCAATGTAACCTCTTTCCTTTACAAATTACTCAGTCTCAGGTATTTCTTCATAGCAATATGAGAATAGTGTACTACAGTCTCCTACCCCCAAACACCACCACCTTTCCTGCTCTCTCACCCAACTCCCAAGATCTCATCTCCCCATACCCAGTTTACTGTGATCTTATCAGTTTAATTTCATTAGGCTGGAGATGGTCAGAGTGTGAAGTACTCCAGATTAAGAGGATTCCAACACATAAGACTGTCTGAGAAAGAGACTGCTCAACAATATTTGCAAAGAGTCAAGGGCTAATTTTTTGGAACTTTGTGTATGAATGTTGCTTAGGAAGTCTACCAGCAATGACGGTCACTTCTTTCTTCATAGCTGTCCAGATCAGTGGTTCTTTCATTCCTTCTAAGACAGGCAATAATGATCTATTCTCCTCCTTCCAGATAACTCTGGAAATAGGAGATGGGCTAGATTTCCACATCTAATGTCCTGGCTTCCTTTCACTGCAAGAAAGCACTGTATCATTCTGACCAGGTTGGAAGTTTGACTGTGCTGATGTGCACTGGTGCAGAGACCAGGGGGGCTAATGTCAAGTTGTAATAGGTTTTTTCTTGCTGTTAACCAGCCTGGCAAATAGGGGATAGGGAGGCAAACCTAAGCTGAAAACAAAATAGGAGCACATTTCCATAAATAATAGAAAACATATAAATGGGCATTTGTTATTCAGCTCAAGTATTGATTGAGCACCTACTAAGACCTGCTAAGATCTGGAATGATAAAGACTAACAAAACACAATTACGGCATCAAAAAACTCACTCTCCAGCAGGAAAGACGCCTGTGTAAATAAATAAGTGCAGCTTAGTTATTTAATAGTACACTGTGATAGACGTTGTTGTGATAGAAGTCTGAGGGGTACCACTGTGGCATGTTGGAAGAGGCATCAGTTGGTGCCAGGGGGTGACCCCTGTGGTTCTCTTGAGTGGCTTTGCTGCAGTTCCTTGCATGTTCCATATTGTGTCTCTGAGACCCCATGTTAAACATCAGGGCTTTCTCAGTGCAACGAAAACACCTACCTAGACACCATTTGGCCTTTCAGAGTCTTGATAAGTTCTCGTATGATATCTTATTCAACCAGACTACAATTTCAATTACATCTTCTGAGAAAGATGTATTGAATCCAATTTAGGAGAAATGCTGAAAGCAGCTTCAGAGAATCCAAAATATGTTATCTTTCTTCTAACTCCCACGCTGAAGTCCCTAGTAGACTGCCCAGAGTGGGTGGAATCCATAAATCATTCAGGGAGAAGCAGCATCAAGGCAATTGGGAGACATCAGCCTCACAAAAGCAGCTCATCTTGTCACTGCTGGGTCATCTTATTAAATGGCCACAAAAATATACAGTAGGAGTCAAAGAAAAGTAAGGGCTGGCTGACCTGGGCTATTTGCCCTCACTTTCAGGCCCCTGTCTTCTGAATTCTCTTTTCACTCTTTTCCAAGAAATTGTTTGATTTATGAATTTCAAAGGGTGTTTGTGTCAGCCTTTCCTGTGCAGCACATCTCACCATTGGGTGAAATGCTTCAGAGTTAATTCCAATAAAGGAAGAGTTTTAGTGCCTTTAACCTTGTCATGGTCAATTACATTTGAATTAAAACTGTAGAGTAAAAATCTGCAAAGGAGCAGCCATCGGTTAATGCACACAGTTTGGCATTTTGTGCTTCAGAACACTTGCACACAAACACACTACAGAGGGAAAAATAGTTCCCTTAGTAACAGTTTGAAGACTTTGGAGCCATATTTGGATAGAGAGAAGTCACTCGATCTTCAGCTTTGAATGTTAGACAACAAATTTCCATATTGCCATGCAAACTGACTCAGCAGGCAAAAAGCTCTCTCTTGTGCTAAGGAATGTAGGCAGTCCTGCCCTTACTCCCCATTTCTGGAAGCTAAATTAATGAGCAGGCTTCCAGAGTTTTAAAATAGGAGTACCCTTAATTCTGGCCTAAAAAGACCCAATGCATATGACTGCTTCTCCGTGAGAGGGTAACTTAACAAAATTAGAGTTCAAGGAGATAGAAGAGAGTCACTACTGTCTACAGGTAAATGTGTTAAACGTGCTTGGATACTCAAAAGGCAATTAGCATGTAAATTGAATTATGAAGAGGTGAACACAAACAGTCCTGTCACTAAGGACCTATCTATAGGGGATTTGATGCCAGAGTTTGACCTGCAATCCTCTCTAATGAGGTGATAATGAGCTGTGGAGGCCCACAGGAACTGGTGGGTGGCAATGCTTACAAGGTGAGGTAAGCGGACTTCCATGCACACAATCAGTCCCAGAATGTAGCAATGAAGTCACTAACATTAGCTGCCATCACTTCTTTTAAACAGAAAATGTTTTGCCGGAAACCACACTGGTTGAAGGTTAAGCTTTTTGAACTTTTGAAGTTGTCAGTGGTTCCCAGGGAATGACTTAGAAATCAAGAGATAAGAGGAGACTTGGCAAGGTACAAAGATGGTGGCATCACACAACATACATCCTGCACCTAACTACATTATGGAGACACTTGACCTGGAAATCCAGACCCAGACCCACTCTCTGTCCTCAAGACTCATCCTAAACTTAGGTAAAAAGGCATCAAGAGTTCCTGGCCTATTCTCTGAACTCATAATTAAGACTCCTTTGCTCCAAAGGGTCTGAAGCTGTGGTCATTTAATTCAAAACTTGTCCGTCTCACAGAAGAGGAATAAGGTCACCATGGTGGTGTCCCTGTAGCCCCAGCTACTTGGGAAGATGAAGCAGAAGGATTTCTTAAGCCAGAAGCTGCAGTGAACCATGATCGCACCACTGCACTCCAACCTGGGTAAGACAGCAAGACCCTGGCTCAAAAATAAGTAAATAAATAAACAGTAAAAACTAAAAAATAAATAAAACTTGTTCTAAAGTTGTATTCCTCTCAAAGATTGAGTCTCTGTCTTGTTTTTGCCAGGGAATTTGAATTCTCTCTCTAAACCCTAGGGCAAAAACTAAGGCCTGGCAAAAACCGCAGGGCAAAATCTAAGTTCTGACCCCTTCTTTTAAAAGTCCAGCTGAGAATGGCTGGTGGTAGGCCCAATCCCCACTAGACAGACAACAGAGCTCAAAGCCCAGGGAATGTGTTCGGAGTTATCAGGGAAGGAAGCCAGAGGAGAGGAGCTGAGCTAGCTGGTACAAGAACACAGGTTCTCAGAACAAAGGCGGAGAAGAAGAACCAGGAGTTTGAAATAGAACCATAACAGAAAATTATCTTAAAGGAAGCAGAATATATATACACATATATATTTTTTAACTCCAGCAAAACTTGGCTGATAATACACAAGTACAAAAATGGGTCTGTGGCAATAATGAGATCCTTGGAGTACGAGAGTATTCATGGAGCAATAAGACAGAAATGAGTTTGCCCAAAGACCTTTCCTAGCAATCATTAACTGGAAGTTGTCCCCTATGTGGCTTGCTTTGGCTCTTTTGTTTAGAGGAGGCTGAACTATTGTATGCATATTGATTGGATGCCAATCAGCTGCGTTGGCCTTCTAAGACCTGCATGTTCTGGCTCTCTGGCCCTGACTGGCCACTCAGAATCCATCTGTTACTCCTTATGATAAGTTTTAAAGAGGAATATAAAATATAATGAGAACCAATAACAAGGGACATGGCTGAGTCTGTAGAGGTCAGGTGAGCCTACTTGGTGGCATTTAACAGAATACTTGAAGGATGAAGGGGGAATTAGCCAGAAGGAGAGTGGTGGCGGGGAGCAGTTACCCAGTGAGAATGTTATAGGAAAGGGGTCCCAATCCAGACCCCAGGAGAGGGTTCTTGGATCTTGCTCAAGAAAGAATTCAGGGCGAGTCCACAGTGTAAAGTGAAAACCAGTTTATTAAGAAAGTAAAGGAATAAAAGAATGGCTTCTCCACAGACAGAACAGCCCTGAGGGCTGCTGATTGCCCATTTGTAGGGTTATTTGTTGATGATATGCTAAAGAAGGGGTGGATTATTCATGCCTCCTGTTTTTAGACCATATAAGGTAACTTTCTGACATTGCCATGGCATTTATAAACTGTCATGATGCTGATGGGAGTGTAGTAGTGAGGATGACCAGAGGTCACTCTAGTGGCCCTTTTGGTTTTGGTACGATTTAGCTGGCTTCTTTACTGCAACCTGTTTTTATCATCAAGGTCTTTATGACCTGTATCTTGTGCCAATCTCCTATCTCATCCTGTGACTTAGAATGCCTTAACTATCTGGGAATTCAGCCCAGTAGGTTTCAGCCTCATCTTACCTAGCTCCTATTCAAGATGGAGTTACTCTGGTTCACAAGCCTCTGACATTTCCCCCCTCCCTTTTCAAACAGAACCCTTAATCCTAAGGGTTACAGAGGATGAAGAGCCATCTTCTGTAACTTCTTCAGGTTGCCTAACTATTAGGGTCTCTTGTGTTCAGGGTAGAGAGGAGCTCAGTCAGAAAGCATCAGTATGGTGAAGGCCATTCATGACTCTTGAGTTTTGACAAGAGGTGATATCTGGAAGATTAATAAGTGTTTAGTTTAAGAAAACATTGAGTAAGCTTGTTCTGTATTGCTACAAAAGAATATAACAGCAATATATTCCATAAGAGTAAAGCAAAATAAGTAAAGTTGTTCCAAGTAAACTGAATTAGAAGGCTTTTCATGAACTGGGCAACTGTTGGAGCTAAGCTGATATGGGGTTAATAGTGGATTGTAATGTGCCCAGAATTAGAATACTGATCCAGATTTTTACATTACCCATTCCCCTTGTTTCTTCTGAGCAACAATCAGAGATCACTGGTTGGTTCACAGGAATAAGCAGAGTTAGCCTAAATTGCAGAAACAAACTTAAAAACAACTGATGAAACTAAATGTAATAACAAGTATACCATCATTTTTGAAACATAATATTTCTCTCTCTCCAGTTTCCCATTTATGGTAAGACTGATTTGCTTTATTATACTTGGCCTGATTATTTGTATAAAGTGCAGCAAGAATACTTCTTTTTTTTACATAGGTTCTTTTTAAATTGGCTTTTAATGGAACTCTGTTCCATAGAAGGAATTTCAAATAAGACTTTTTTTTAAAGCTGAGCCCAGCCAAGGTTTTGTACCCTCGAACACCTATGAGTTGGGTAAATTTCTTTCTTCTTGAGGTCCCAAGATAACTTGGGGTTCCTGGACCTGATAGACAGTGACATTCATTACTTACCCCAGGTCAGAAACCCTTTACAGGGACTGTGTAGACAAGGTATGAGGCCAGTTCCCCAAGTGATTTTTATTGGCTTTAAAAGTTAAGTTTAATTCCTTAAAGAAAAATGCAGGATTGCTGTCAGAGCCTTGGTAAAATAACCAATTTCTCCAATTGTGTCCTGTTAAAAAAGAAAACAGATTCTTATTGCACTTATGCAAACAACTATATTGCCATAAGTTAAGAATACTCACAACTAGCTTCCAAAACCTGGAGAAATCAGGTAGAGAGAAACAAATATGTTCCAAATTTTGTTCACAGCAGTATACTTTACTCAATTGCTACAAGCTGTAAATAGCTCAAAATAAAAGTTTCCTTGACTCTGAAAAACAAAACAAAGAATCAGCAACATTTTAAGAAAAGTTAAAAAGATTACTTCAGTTTTCTTTTGGTTCAGCTAATTCAGTTAAGTCCTGTTCTATTTGATATTCATGAACATTCCAGCTCTTCATGAGAGTTTTGAAACTTGTTTTCTCTATTTTAATGTTACAATTTTCAAAGTTATCAGAAAAACCTGCATTTAAGAACACCTATTAGAGTTCTACAGTTGACTATAAACCACCTTCTAAAGAGAATTAAAACAAAACAATTATCTGTGGGTAATAAAAAGTTTTAGGACAGCCACTATTAAAGCCACAATTGATAAGGAAATTTGGTTACTTCTGCAGTACACAAAATTTTACATAACAATTATAATTATTAATAAAATACACAAAGTCATGTAAGAATTATAGGAGTTTCCCATAAGTTTAGATCATATACCAATGACACAATTATGCAAATATAGTTCAAAGAAAGCAAAACAGCATTTCACATTTGATAATGCTTCCTGTATGATTTTTATGCCAAATAAGTCATTTCACCTTTACATTAATGTACTATTAATGTCAAACCCAATTTTTAATAAAAGCTTATAGACATATTTACCCAATTTTAATGTTTAACCATAAGATAAGATTCTCATAAACCTTTTATAGCCCTTTACATTTTTTTGTGAAAGAGCAGATCAGTGTTCTAAGGAAAACCTGTTGTGCTTGTATTCCAATGTTTAATTTATGGAAAAACTGAATAATACCCTTTCAACTTTAGCCAATATGTTCACGCACAAAATCTCTTACAATTAATTTTTATAAATCTTCCACAACTTGTTTAAACCTTTAGATTCTTTCATACTTAAAACAATTATTTAACCCTTTAAGCAAAAAAAAAAAAAAAAAATCCACCTTCCCATGCTTTCTTATACTCTTTTACCAAAGTACCTTCTACTTTCCATATGCAGCCTACATGTAAAACTGTTGTTTTAATAGTCTTAATTACATGTTACAATGTTAACTTTTAGTGACTTTTACTTTTGGTAAAAACCCTGGTTAGTAAGCAATTTTAATTGTGTACTAGGTGTGGAGCCTAGCCTAGGAAACACCAGGCAGAAGTGCAGATAATGGCTGACTCCAGCTAGGGGGCGTGGTTAACTCCACATGTCCCCAGGCCTTATCTAGAATCCGGTGTCTCCAAGGTAGGTAAATTGAACAATTTTCAAAAGTCAAAGAAACAGTTTGACCTTAAGGCATTTAGAAAATTTGATGTCTGACCTTAATTTAGACTAGATGTTTACATTTTCAAAACATTTTATTTTGCCAGTGATCTTTAAAACTGTCTTTATTTCCAAAAGAGTACTAAAGTCATGTGAACAAAAAGGCATTAAAATTTCTATTTATCTGGCAAAATATTTGACTTGAGCACTTATTTTTCTAAGCCAATTAATTTTTTTTTATTTATTTTTTTTTTTAGTAGAGACGGGGTTTCACCGTGGTCTCGATCTCCTGACCTTGTGATCCGCCCGCCTCGGCCTCCCAAAGTGCTGGGATTACAGGCGTGAGCCACCGCGCCCGGCCAATTAATTAAAGCTCTTTTGTATATAAACATTCAAAACGTATAAATACACAGACAGGCAGAAGATTCAGCACTTGTAAGATTTTTCATTTGTCAGTTTCTTAATTGGATTACTGGCTTCAGGGTGGAGCACTCGGAGGAACAGGACCAGGAAAGCATGTGTTTCTAGGGTGAAATAAACAGCTGAAGGCAAAGACAGATCCCCATTTATACTAGATCCTGGATCTCCAAAAGGAGGGAAATACTTCTGGAGAAGACAGTGCAGTGCTTATACCAGCTGTGCATTTCACCGCAAGGCAACCCAAAGCCAATCAGTCCATTTTGTAATCAGGCCATCCCTCATGTAAGTCTCATCTCCCAGTGAGGGGTAAGGATGTTCCCTTATCTTTCAGGTGGCCAAGAGCATGCTTCTCTGATCCAAGTGTGCAAAGAGTCAAGTACCCCTCCCTAACTACTATTAGTCATCCCTTAAAGTATATTTCCTACCTACTTATTACACCCCAAAACTCTCTCATACTGTAAAGTAATTTCTGATACCCCCAAAACTCAAAACCATCAGATAACACAATGCAAAACAGAACAGAGCCTTTGATTTTGAAAGGTATCTGTCTGCCTTTATTTCCTGGGGTTTTATGAGGAAAACAGAGATTTGTTTTTCTTTTTTTCCCAAAACGTGGTCTATGGCACCTCCTCTGTTTTTCCCAAGGAGTCCCACGCTACCAGAAGTTATCTTAAGGCCTCTCATGTGTGCACTGAGTGGCAAGACAAAAAAAAAAAAAAAGGAATAATTCAGTCAACTGAGAATAAAAAACCTTTCTCCAGAAAAACATGTTCCAAGAAGAGAAAAGCATAAAGGACTTTTAAATATATCTATAGCTTGTTTATCCACTTTTTAAGCTAACTTCTAACCATAGTGCTCTTTAAAAAGCAAATTCTAGGAGATCTCTTATTACCCAACTTTAGCCATGCCAAGCAGCCAACATTTCTAGCTTCTGAACTTTACCAAAGGTAACCTCCTAGGTGCATAGAGAAAGGAAATTTTAAGACAGTCCACGGAGAAAAGAATAGACAAGGTCATGCAGATATTAAACCAGAAATGACTTACTTCCTAGGTGGGGAATAGAATCCAGACTGCCACTACAAAAGCACAAAATGTTAGCTACTGAGCTACATCATAGGGCAGCCTCTGTTTTTTTTTCCCCCAGAAGAAGTTTAGAGTAGTTAATTTTGAGCTTCCAAAGGCTTTTAACTATTTAATATGATTTTTAGAGCTAACTATGACATGAACCCTAAAATTCCTGTTCCCTGGAAGGCAGAGACCAAAAGTACTGCCACGTGGTTACAAGGTCAAGCTCCCAAGGACATCAAACAAGGTGGAAAGTTCATCTAGTTTTTTTGCTTGTTTCAGGGACCTGCAGCCAAGTTTGCTGCTGACCAGCTTGCTGGGTCGTCTTGAAAATCAGGCTTACAGGTGTTCTAAGCCCATGTTTTATCCTAAAGTACCCCTTGACACAGAAAAACAAATTAATAGCACAAAATACACCAGCTTAAGACTAGACTTAGAATACTTCTTCACATTAATCAAAACTTTAGAGAGGAAATAAACACTGTTTTTGTTTGTTTGTTTGCTGGTTTTTTCCCATTCATTCAACTGTTTACACAGAGAGAGAGAGAAGCCAGAAATCTGACTGGTAAGAAATTGTTACACTTTGGCTGGCATGCCTGGCTTCCGGGTTCCCTTTCCCTGAGTGGCCCTCGTGATCTGACTTGCAGCACCATCGCCCTGGGGACCAAGCCATATTAAAAAGGAAAATTGTTATTGTTGTTTCATTCTGGCCAGAGTAAAATACATGTGATAAAACATAGACATTAGTCACTTTGCTTAGCACCCAATATCAAACTGGCTAGGCTTAAATTTGCCCCCAGATGGGCCCTGTCATCTTTAATCTAACCTCTGACTTGGAGTGTCGACACGTGGTCTCTGGGCAAGACGGTCACCCTGAGGTAATAGAAAAGATAAGAAAGGGAAAGGAGAGACAAAAAAGCATTGCCTGTGGCAGGGTAGGGAAGGCAAAATGATTAGGGAAGCCAGAGAAAGACGCTCCCATTGAAGTGACACTGAAAAGTTCAGGCGGCTGCTTCTTGGTAACAAATGGATCTTTTTCAGCAATCCTATTAGCTCTCAAGTTTCCCCTTTATGGGAGGAAAAAGCTCCCCATGTCCCACCATCCTGTACATGCCTAAATCTGTTACCCACAGTCACCAACAAAGAGTACAAGGCAGATGAATCCAAAGAGAATAGCAGTTAACATCCCATAGTGTCAAACCTGTGCTTAGTCCAGCGGGACTTTACTGAAAGAGGCCTCTAACCCCCTAAATCTAAGAAGGGGCTCTTAACTGTCCTAAGTTGGGCCTCCAACCCAAAGTCAGTCAAGTGTCCTTGCCTTTTATTAAGAGGGGCCTCTAACCCACTCTGTCTTAGGAGAGACTCTAACCCCCCTAAGTTGGGCCTCTAACCCAATCCCATTCTTTCCCAGGTACCCCGCCGCTTACCCAAAGTCATGCAATCAGTGCTGCACTCTATTTCCTTTGGGTCGGGAGGTCTCCTCAGTATTGTCCCTTTTATGGTTTGCAAGAAAGATGTTAGAGGACCCCAACACTTACCCAAAGGTAGCCATTGGGTCAGGGTTTCTGCTACAGGAAAGGGGTCCCGATCCAGATGCCAAGAGAGTGTTCTTGGATCTTGCACAAGAAAGAATTCAGGGAGAATCCGCAGTGCAAAGTGAAAGCAAGTTTATTAAGATAGTAAAAGAATAAAAGAATGGCTACTCCATAGACAAAGCAGCCCTAAGTGCTGCTGGTTGCCCATTTTTATGGTTATTTCTTGAGGATATGCTAAACAAGGGGTAGATTATTCATGCCTCCTGTTTTTAGACCATATAGGGTGACTTCCCGACGTTGCCATGGCATTTGTAAACTGCCATGGTGCTGATGGGATTGTAGTAGTGAGGATGACCAGAGGTCACTCTTGTGGCCATTTTGGTTTTGGTACAATTTAGCTGACTTCTTTACTGCAACCCGTTTTATCATCAAGGTCTTTATGACCTGTATCTTGTGCCAACCTCCTATCTCATCCTGTTTCTTAGAATGCCTTAACTGTCTGGGAATCCAGCGCAGTAGGTTTCAGCCTCATTTTACCCAGCTCCTATTCAAGAAGGAGTTGTTCTGGTTCACATGCCTCTGACAAGAAGGCATGGCTTCTGCAAAGGTCTTGAGGCACAGACTGGCAAGGCAACTGGTTCAGTGTGTCCTGGGTCACTCTCCCCGATATTCCCTGCCAAACCACATCCCTGCCCTGGAGATGACTGGTAGAAAGGATTAAGGAAGGAAATGGCAGTATTTATTTACAGAGAAGCCTAACCTTCTCAGGGAAGAAAGGGCCAGGGCATGGGGGCAGGAAACTGGTGCTCAGAGAGATTGGGTTTCCTCTTTCACATCACTTTGGCCAACATTTATGAATTTGAAATTAAATAGAATATTTGGCAGTTCTAACATTTCACAACATTCTAGCTGAACTCCAGTTATAGCTCAAAAGAATAGAAAATCTTATTGTCAAAGTTACATACATACACACACACTCAAAGACACACATATACATACATACACACACACATATATATGCATATATATATAGAGAGAGAGAGAGAGAGAAAGTTCTATTTTCTTAATATTGAATGATTTGAAACTCACTGTATATTTACTCAGCTGTGCACAGCAATTACCAAACAGCTAAATGGTCAAGAATTTCCATAAAGTAGAACACAAATACCTGATATTTATGCTTTAAAGTCTCCCCTTTCAAACTATGATAATTTAACCCTCAGCATGGGGATTCCCTGCTGACACTAGGGTTTGAATGACAGAAGGGATCAACCACTGTATTTTGTTTCCATCAGGATCACATTATCAACCCATAATTTCTCCATATTAGAAAATAGCACTTAATTTTCAAATAACAAGCAGTTGTAGGATGACTTTGCCCCCTGCCACCCAATGCTACCATCATTTATACCCCTCTTCTGTGCAAAGGCTGAGACAGGGAGCTGCTCCCTCTAGCCACTCAGAGACAGGACCCTGGGGCCTCTGTGACCTACAACCAAGCCACCTCTCAGGAATGGTACTTCCCAGAAGACCTGCTGCCCTCCTTCTCTCATCCCTGAGAGCCTAGGGCCTTTAGCCCCTCTCTGAAGGGAAGCATTTGCAGAAATCCTCTGCATTCTGGCATCTTTCCTGAGTGGCAGGTTATTGTCTTCCAGAGGCTTCAGGGCACATGGATTACATACAGACATACATTTATAGGAACATGGCTCAAACAAACTGTTTTCAAAGAAGTCCTGTCTCAATATTATAATTTATTTTGAGAGTTTTCAACTGTATTAGTTCTGAGGTATCATGTCTAGAGAAAAGATAGTGATTATTTGTGGTTTCAGAATCTCCAAAAGCAGCTGCATTCAGGAGAGGGTTGCAAAACAGCTACACAAACTGTGGAAAAGGAGAAACACAAACCCAGAAAGAGGAGTGAGAACTTTCAGGCCTTCAAGTCCAGGAAGACCGAACTCACAACAAAAGAAAACTGATGGTTATGAAAAAGCTTAAGTCCATTTCTTGGCACACACCATTTTCTGTAGAGACGGTGTGAGGGGTGTAATTCTAAGGGAGCAAGGCATGATTTTAACATTTAAGGGTGCAGATGTGCAGAGCTAGGTTTGTGTCTAGGGATGCACACTTGAGATGCAGTACAGATTGTGAGAGTCAGAAACTTGGCTGGAAAGTTGGGCAGGTTTCCCGGGAAGAGGGAATGACAGGACACAACTTTTCCTGTTTCAAAAAATCAGCCTGGGTCCCCCACTTCCAGATGCAAAGGCCCTAGACCTTGTTGGAGTTGCTTCTTCTGGCTTCAGAAAGGGGTATCTCTGCCACCTGACTAATCCTTGTACCCAGCTAGGAAAGGGCCTTGACTGGGACTGGACACATCGGAAAGAATTTCCAATGACATTTCTTTAGTCTAATGATACCTCTCTGTTCAACAAAGACAACGGTTCTTATCAAATGCTCTGGCTCTGTACTAGGTAGTGAAAGAGAATGCGTTTTATGCCTGTCCTTAGGATGTTGATCTTGCATAGACTTGAAGGTGGGGAACATCATCACCTGCATACTGCCCATAAATGTGCAGGTTTTATTCTGATGACCATAGTCTTTATTGGAAAGCTTTATTTTTAAATCTCAAAATATCCTTCCAAAGAACTTCCTCCTCCTTTCTTGTGTAATGAACACAGTCATACAGAAAACCGCCAGTATGGGAATAAAATTGACTTGAGATAAAATTCAAGTTCTGACATAACTAACTGTGTGACCTTGAGTAAGTCATTGAATTCATCTCCCACTACAGAGAAAGAGAGGTATGTTGAACTAAAATTTGAAGTGTTGGGATAAGGAATAAATGATATGTCATATACCAAAAGTCTAGCAAAGTTCTTAATCCAGCATGTCCCAAACTTCTATTTGGCTACAAAACATACACTGTCTCTCCTCTAACTCCTACTAGTATCCCCAGAATACTTAGGAAAATCTCCACTCTCTGCATCTGCTGATTCCCATTTTCCAGTTTTCCTTCTTCCTGTGAGAGTGAGAAGCAGAACATTTAGGCTGGGACATTGCGGTTCCTTTGCCTCAGGCTAACTGACCTCTTCAGATGTCAAAGTATTGTGAACTCATACTGGGAATCCCCTTTTCTGAAGTGGCCTGACAGGGCTGTGATATTCTGAGAATCTTTGGCATAGTGCCTATGTTCCACTGTGACCTTCCTGCATTTATCATTTAATTGGACATGTTTAGTTTTTACAACGGATACTTTTCTTCCCAGAACAATGTTGGGATAAATATGTCGTTTAAGAACCTTCCTTTACGTTTTGCTGATCTCTCATCAAATTTTATCATGGTCACATAAAGATCGGATTGTCCTTTCTCTATGAGTGTGCAATGACTGGGGAGGTTGAGAGAAGGGGGCTAACAATAACTGAGCTTTTGCTGTGTGCTCCCAGAGGAGGATGTGGCAAGGACACAAGACACAAGACTAGAACTCTGCGGATGCAGCCTTGTCCATTGCAAGAAGGGGCAACCAGCCCTTTTACAGATGGGCAAACAGAGGCCCAGATGTTGCTCATCTGGTTCATGTTCACATGATGCTGGATACATGTAGAGCAGATTATTTGTTTTTTCTGTTGCAGAATGACGTATTACCATGCTTCCTCTTTAGCTACCCTGAGGGTTTAGTGCTGGCCTCTCATGGTTTGCTCTTCCCAGTTCTGTCTATGGATTGTACACAAAGACTCGGCTGGCTTGTCAAGTTGACAATCGATGTTACAGAGGTCCTGAGGACAAAGAATCCCAGAGGATGAACTTCTGCCACTTGACCTGGTGGCCTGGAACATGCCTGAGTGATTGATCTTCCCTCTGGGTCCTGGGAGGACCCAGTTCAGAGATCAAAGTTAGAGGTCACTGAGGAGGCATTAGGCTGAGAGAGTGTCCTTCACAGAAAACATGGAGACAACACCCCTGAATAAAAGGAACGGAATAATTAAATATAACTAGAGGATTAAATTTAAATTGGCACGCAACCCAAATATTAAGTTTGGGTTTTATCCTAATGTCTACCAGGGTATTAAAATCTTTTTGTTTCATAATATTCACCAGGAAAAATAGAGGTATAGTTTATGTTAGTTCTGTAGCTTAAAATTATCTTTTAAAAAAATTCTCACACTAGACACAATATTAGGTTGTTATTAGTTTTTCTATAAAAACACATTTGCAAGAATAGTCTGGTTTAAAATCTAATGGAATCATAGTTTGTAAATGCTCAGTTAAAGATTTAGGTGAGTATGATTGTCCCATCAATGAGAGCTGCGGAAATTCGTTCATGGAAATTAGATTTTTGATGCTGTTTCATTTCCCAGGTGGCATGTTATCATCTCTTTAGCTACATTTTCCATCGGGTTATTGCTGCAGATGTAGCCTCAATGTCAAAACATTTGGGAAAAACAGTATCATGTTGCAAACAGCCTCAGTGATACCTTGGGGCCATTTGGGGAATGGGACAGACTATCCAAGGTTCAACCTCATCATGTCCACACTGACCTTACAGAAGCAAGATTCACAAACCTGTGGGCTGGCTGTCCCCTGCCTGCGCTATGATTGATTTAGAAATCATGTGGGGCTGAGGCTTGAAAGCTGTGAGTTGCTGGGGAGGATGGGGCTGGCAGAGACAGCTCTAAAATTGTCAGTGCATAATTGCGTGTCTGCCAGGTTATCATTATTCACTTGGGGCTGCAACAAGGATCACATTAATACACTGACAGCTGACTCCTTAGGAGAAGAGCTGAGTAGAATCTCATCCTCACCCAGGAAAGATTCAATATGCAATCAAGGTAGGGGACAAAGCAAATCTCCTCAAAATTTCTCTCCATTCCTCTTCCTCTGTTTGATGCCCCTTTGGAAAGCTCATTTATAATGTAGCCATGGTTGCAGGGCGATCGCTATTCTGTACGTCTATCCAAGAAGAGACTCTGATATGTTGAACTATGTAAGACTCTGATATGTTGAGCCACTGAGGATTCTATTTGTGAAAGGGTTTAATAGGCATTTTGGAGAAAGGCCATGGCCCCTGTCACTATGGAGTTAAAACTCATGGTTGGTAAGACTCTGATGTAAACCTCCCACCCTAACAGGGGCCCCGGGGCCCCTAGAAGGGTTGACGTTTGATGTGATGCTCTAGGCACAGGTGTTTTCCTCAGACCAGTCCTATAGACAATATCCCTTGAATTTATTGAAAAAGGAGGTAGGATGAACAAGCAGATCAGCAACCCCAACAGGATTGCTTCTATCACAGGGCGAAGTGAAGGCAGAAGGGCTATGGGTTGGAATATTCATAAAAACTAGGATAAAGTTGTTTATCCTGTTTTTTACCTGGAAAAATCTAGACTGAACAACGGGGCAATCAGGACCCAGAAGGGAAGGGAGGAGAGCTGCCAGCAAACAGGCTACTTTTAGAGGGAGCACAGGGTCCATCCTGTGCTGGTACAAGGGTAAGTGGTGAGAGGGCCACACCAGGGCTTTACAGCAGCAGACACCAGCAGAGCGGTCCTGGTCACCCAGAGGGTAGTAAGTCCTGTTCAGGGAGTGGGTGGGCCACAAAGAGCTCTGTAGAAAAAGGAGGTGGATGTACCTGTAATTTCTCTCTGGCAACTCCATGCTAGACACAACTGCAGTAAGCAGTGGATAAGAACGCTGGAGCTGGAATCATACCACCTGGGTTCAAATCCTGTTCCTGCACTTGCTACCATTCATGACAGTGGAAAAGTTTACCACCTGTGGCAGACATAGAGATAGGTCACTCAAGTTCCCTTTCAAGAAAGGACTTGCTGCTCAGTTGAGAAGAGTGCAGATAGCTGATGGCCTCTAGCTATTAGGCATAGGGTTCGTCCACCCTTATAAGCTGAAGTCATGCTGCTCTTAGGGCAGCCTTTCCAATGACTAAGCATGGTAGTGAAACAAGAGTCCAGGCATTTCCTTCAAAAGGGGGACTCCTCTAGTGGGCAGTCTTTGCTTTGTTTCTTCTTGGACCGTGCAGAGACCTTGTCAAGTCTGCACGGTGGTCTGATGGTCCCTGATGTTCTGTCACCCAGGCTGGAGTGCAGTGGCATGATCATGGCTCACTGCAGCCTTGACCTCCCAGGCTCAAGAGATCCTTCTTCTCAGCCTCCCAAGTAGCTGGGACTACAGGTGTGCACTATCACAACCAGCTAAATTTTTATATATTTTGTAGAGATAGGGTCTCCCAATGTTGCCCAGGCTGTTCTCAAACTCCCGGGATCAAGCAAACCCCCGGCCCCAAGCAAACCCCCAGTCCCAGCCTCCCAAAGTGCTGGGACTACAAGTATGAGCCACTGCACCCCAGGAATTACTCCACAATAAGCTTTTCTATTTCTAACTCCATCTTAGCCACTGCTTTCCAGAGCACCTAACATTGCCATGGCCCTATGGCTCAGTTTCTTCACCTGCAAGTTGAAGATGGAGATTATCATTTCAGGCAGACAGGAATCAGGCAATGGTGGTGCTAAGCATAAGGAAGGAATTTCACTCCAAAGCAAAGTAAATGGCACATATAGAATCAGAGACTTGTGGGCACGGCGGCTCACGCCTGTAATCCCAGCACTTTGGGAGGCCAAGGCGGGCGGATCACGAGGTCAGGAGATAGAGACCACGGTGAAACCCCGTCTTTACCAAAAATACAAAAAATTAGCCGGGCAGGGTGGAGGGCGCCTGTAGTCCCAGCCACTCGGGAGGCTGAGGCAGGAGAATGGCGTGAACCCGGGAGGCGGAGCTTGCTGTGAGCCTGCTATGAGCTGAGATCGCGCCACTGCACTCCAGCCTGGGCGACAGAGCGAGACTCCATCTCAAAAAAAAAAAAAAAAGAATCAGAGACTTGTGAAACATCATGGCTTTGAAACAGTCTCACCCAATGCAAAACAAGCACTCAGTGACCTAGCAGCGCCTGTGATACTTGTGATACTACACCATTTCTTCAGGACAGTTGAACAGTTGACCAGTGGCATGGAATCCATGTCACACCTGGAATTTTGAGAAGAACAAACTATTCACAAGCAATACTCTTCATTATTTCAAACAGGGCAGGACTAGAGCCTAGAACCTGCTGGAGTCTTTCCTGGACTCATGAAGCCTGTATTTGCATGTCATGCAAGCCGATTTACATTAGACTTATGAGTGTAATCTCTCTAGAGAGAATGAGGTCCTTCAGACTCAAGTATATTCTCTGTCCTTCTTTCTTCTCTGGAGATACGCATTTGAACCCATGAACAACCAATGATTTGTGTGTATCTCAAGAAAATAACGGAAATGTGACCAAATATGTCAATAATTAGGGGAAACTAGAAAAGAAAAAAGGAAATCTCCAGGAACTGAATTGGTGTAGTCTTTTCCCTTCAAGAATGTACAACTACTGTCATTTGTGACATTTCTGGGAACTTGTGTGCTGAACCACGTCTTTGGCAGTGGCGTGTGCTGCCCATGGCTAAATCATTTTCTCACCTTGATTTGCCATGTGCATTGGTCCCAATAAATCACACCCCACTTATCCGTATGCCCCGACCTTATGTTTCACTCCCTCAATTTCTATGTTTTTCAGCCCTTTCAGGTTGAACAAATTTCTAAGTTGATACAAAATTTTAAATGATTAGACCACGTTTAGTGGTCCGATGTTTATAGCAAAGTATTATATTCTTAATTCATGGCTCCTTCCATTGTATTACCACACACACACACACACGTACACACAAACACACACACAGGCACAGACCTTTTTCCTTCTGCCTCGACACCATCATGTATCTGCTCTTTGCTGGAGCTTTCATCACTATGCATGCCACTTTACCTGTTTCCAACCTACTAAAGTTACTATGGTGCTGGGTCCTTCTAGCAGAATGGAGAAGTTTCCCATCTCTAATATTCTCACAGAATATTACTCTGTCCCTCCCTTGGTTCAAAGTTTCTGCCCCACCTAGACTCATTGGTAACCACTCAATGAGGTGATCTTTTCAGGGTGGAAATATTTGCTTGAATATTGCTGCTGTAAATATCAACATTTGTTGCACTGAGTGACTTCTGGACTCTTCCCCAGGACTACTGAAGAAAAAGGAAAGCATCTCTCACCCATATCTAGGCATGTATTAATACAGGCCTCTTCTCATGTCTTCTATGCATCTCTCTCTCTGTGTCTTTCTTTCTCACACATCCTCACTTTTTTTTTCTCTACACACACACACAGAAACATACACCTCTTCCCCCTCCCTCTGCATTCACCGTTATGCCTCCCCACTTACAGAGGAAAAAAATCAGAAGTGTTTTCCCCCATCAAACCTCTCTTCTGGACAGAAGAATATATCTGTCTCATTAGATGAGAAGCAAGGATATCTAAGTTTTCTAGGTTTGCTAGAGAGTGAGTCTTGCATTCCCCATGAGATGAGAAGTTCACATTCTTAGCAAACAGACAGGTAGAGTCATTGGGTTTTGTAAAGAAAGTCCACTAAAAAAGGCTGCTGGTCAATCCCACCTGGAAGGAGGAAATAGGAAATACTAGACCAGCATCCCTAATGGCCACCACACTAGGAATGTGGTCTTGGGCAAGCTACCTACATTGTCCCCGAATTTACAAATGGAGATGATAATCATATTTTCTACACAATAGGACCACTACAGAATGAAAAGAAAAAAGACAACCATCCAGCCGTTGCACAGTGCTTGGAATATAGCAAATGTTCCCTAAATGCTAGATATTATTACTTTTGTTTCCTAGCTTGATAAAAAATTGTAAAGTTTACAGTCGCAGAAAAAATAGAATTCTAACATATGTTTCACAATTTACACTGCAGATCTGCTGTTCTTTTGACATTTCTAGAATATTTCCAAGTGTAGCTATGTTTGCCCCTCTGGGCCACTGAGGTATGAGGTTGGCATGGTAAGGGGGACCCATTATCTCAGATTCCCATTTTCCTAACACTCCTCGAATGGCCCAGAGGTCATGTTTGGTTTAATGTTTCATGCAACCTACTTTGTGTTTTACTTTTTCACAAAATGAAATGTTAATGCATGAAAGATCATTTACATATGGCCTACTAGTTATTTAAGAAAACAGCAATTAAACATGTTGAGATAATTAACAGTGTGCATACGACTAACAATGCTTTTTACATGCTAGACATTAATGGAGTAGATGCCAAATAAATGTAATCCCACACTTCAGTTAGGATTTCTTTGTTAATTACATTAATTTACAAATTAAAAACAACAATCAAACAATCACATTCATTCAAACACAATGAGTATTTTAAAAGTTGAAATAATCAAGGGGAGTTTCTGCTCTGAGGACAGAATGTAATGGATTAACTGTATTTTCTGTTCCTACCAGAGGACAGAGTAATTAAGGACAAGAAATATCCTGCTACACTGCAGGCCGTCCAGAATGGACTCATCCAACCCTTTCGTAAGCATAATTTTTTTTCAAGCTAATTTGCCTACCGGTATCCAACAAAATGGAATTGTTCTGCAGCTGTGATTCATGTGCCCTTCTGTGGATCTCAGTCCTGTGTGATCTCATAATACAGTACAGATTTTAACTGAGACACATGGAAACATCAGGTGAGCCCCCCTCTCAGAGAAGCCTCTCAGCTCCCTGGGCCTGTGGTCACAGACCTTATAAGTTGGGGTGATTCATATCCATCATGTTCACAGCAACATTCACAATCCCAGGACTGCTCCCAGATCATCATAGTCTATTTCTGAAGGTGGTGACCCCAATGCCATTGCTATGGGGCAACCGGGAATGTATGTTCCTCAGACACTGGCACAAGCAACAGTCCCATTGTAAGGCAGCGGAATCCAGGGTAAATAAATGTTAGACACACCAGCTCCACCACTGACTGGCTGAGCCGTCTTGCGCAAGATTACTTGCCTCAATATTTCTAAAAGTGTAAAATGTGGATAGGATATTATTATCTAATTTATGGAGTTATTTCAAGGATTGAAATGAGATAATCCCTTGAATGTTAATTTCTTCCACTTGTTCTGAATGTGTTTAAGCCCTTAGTATTCAGGCAGTTGCAGCAGGGTTCATTTAATTTGGAATAGAGGGAAGGAGAAAGAAGGGAAGAAATAAATCAGGAAAGAAGAAAGACTAAAAGGAGGAGGAAGGAAGGAAGGAGGGAGGGAGAGATGAAGAAAAGAAGGAAGAAACTGAGAGAGGGAAGGAGGAAGGATAAAGGAAAGGAGGAAGACAGAGGGAGGAAGGCAGAGATGGGAAATTGAAATTCTTTAGTTGTCTGTCTCATGGATCTACAGTCAGAAGGAGTGGCTCTGGCTGTACAGATAAAGACTGTAAATATAAGTGGCAATAAAAGGGAGGTAAATAGTATAAGTGATAATTGGAATCTGGGTTTGATTCCCAGATTATGGCAGGGAAGGTAATTGGCATTGATTGATCATCTATATCAAATTTGACCTTGTGTTTGACATTTTACTCACACTCTTTTCATACAGTTGGTGAGTTTCTAGGCTCTAATTTGAACCCACATTTCTATCTACATCTCTGATTTCACAGAGGTCAAGACCTAAGTTCCTTTCCTAGTCTCCTTTGGCCTGTTGGGTCTGTCTGTGTCCTGGAGAGATGGACTCTCCACATGTCTGGTTGTCAGCTTACTGCCCAGCAAGTTCTTGGGTACCCCCATGTCACAAGGCTCCAGAGAGAAGCTGTCAGATTTCCTACCCTGGGTGAAAAGATGGAGAAAGGCCCTAAACTTTATCTTCATGTGCCAGGACCCACAGGCTCAAGAAGTGCAGTCATTTCTTTGTTAAAAATATAGCTGAGTTTGGGGTCTCTGTCTGTATTGAAAGCACTTCTGGCTTCATGCTCAAAACTAATCATATATCCCTCTCCTGACCTTCCACAAAAGATTATAATTTGAGCTTCTATAGGCAAAGCAATTTTTGTTTACAAACCCTGGATCTAAAAAAGCATCAAGATATCAAGTATTTTAATGTTTATGGGCCTTTGTCCTACTTATTCCCTCTGCCTGCTTAGTTTTCCCTGGTACTTTCACATCCCATCTCCCTAGCCTGGTAAATTAGTATGGATTTTTCAACATTATCCCAATAATCACCTTCTCCAGGGAGGCTTCCCTGATTATACTCTTCCCTCCAAATGTGGGTTTGGGTCTGTCTTTCCGGGACTTCCATTATCATCATCATCACTCTGAGCATTAAGTGCCTCTTTGAGCTTCTGTACTCCTTAGTATACCAAGTTCCTCCAGACATACTCTATGGCTTGATTTCTATTCCCTAATACCTACCTATTCGTGCTGAGGTCTAAGGAGGTTCACCCCCCAAAAAATGGTCACACTCAACCGGATTAATTAATCTGATCAAGATGTTGAGGTCCCATGGAATCCAAACAGCTTTAGCAATTCAAGCAATTGTTAGAAGAATCCCAGCATGTTCGCATTAGGATGAGCACAGTTGAAACTCATTAGTATGTCTCATCCATACTCCCTGGAAAGGGAGTGAGATTTATTTAGAGCAGGCCATTTAATCCAGTTTCCTTCACTACATTCGTCTATAGCCACAGGGACCAAGAAGAAGGTCAGAAATTATCCCATGATTTAATCAATGCAAGAGCTAATCTCGGCAGTTCAAATGAAAGGAACCACCTGTCCATCAGCAGCCCTTTCTTTGGTTATCATTACAGTTCAGTCTGAAAGTGAAATTTTCCTTTTGTTCCTGTTTTCTTCTCCCCGGCATTATACAGTGCTGTGGGACAGCCCTTCTCAAATCCACATGCATCTGAGAATCAACTGAGGATTAATCAACCAGATTCAGTTAAAATACTGAACCTGATTCAGGAAGTTTGGGGATGGGTCTGAGATTCAGAGATTACAACAAGCTCCCAGGCTAAGCACTGTTGCTGCTGGTCCATAGAGCACACATTGGGTAGCAAGAGTACAGAGACACAGTTCTCAACCTCAGCTGTAAATTTCAATCACCTGTGGAATTTGATAAAACATCCATTCCTGAGCCCTGTCTCAGACCATTTAAATCAAACTGTGGATGAGGCCCAGGCACGGTATTTTGTAAAATCTCTTCTGGAAATTCCAACACATAGCCAAAGTTGAGAACTGTTGGCCTAGACTACAAAGTGTTCCCAAAATGTAATCATCAGAATAGCAGCTTCAGCATCAACTGGAAACTTGTCAGAAATACAAATTCTCAGTAAATAGATACACAAAATTGTGGTCTACACAATAAATGAAATATTATTCAGCAATAAAATGGAGTGAAATACTGATATATACTACGACATGAACAGACCTCAAAAATACTATGCTAAGTAAAAAGAATGTCAATGCAAAGGACCATATGTTGTGTAATTCCAGAATACGCAAATCTATAGACACAGAAAGTAAATTAATGGTTTCTGGGTACTAGGAATGGGAACTGGGAGTGACTTCCTAGGTACAAAGGATCTTCCTGGTGTGATGGAAATGTTTCAAAAGTAGGCTACATTGATGGTTGTACAAATAGGTAAAATTTTTAAAAATTACTGAATCATACATTTAAAATGGTTGAACTTTTTAATATGTAAAGTCTATCTCAATAAAAATAATGTAAATTTTCTTGCCACACCCAGACATGGTAAATTGGGAGTGAGGCCTATTAATATGTGTTTATCAAGCCCTTCAGGTGACTCTAAGGCACACTTATCTTTGGGAACTCCTGGTCTGGAGTGGGAAGGTCTTCAGAGGTCCCTGCTGCTAGGGTAGGGACATTGGTAGGAGTTTTAAGTAGAACCACCAGAAAACTGCTCCAGGTCATCGCAAAGTGAAGGCAAAATAGCATTCCAGAAACAGTGAAGAGTGTAGAATACAAGCTTTCTCCTATTACTAAGAGATTTTTACTCCACTGTTTCTAGAATGTTATTTTGTAGTAGTAATTTTCCCAGGCTGCCTTCTCTTAGCCTCGGTAGCCTAATCTGTAATGCGAATAAAAACAAATGCCTTTCAGGCTTATTGTGCAGATAAAATTAAAGGACAAACATGAAAGCTCCTAACAGTAATAGACTCATATTGGACACTTACACAGCATACAGTGAGGAGAATAACAGATATGGGTCTATTTTCCTTCACATAAACTGCCATGATTTAGCCTCTTCTGAGAAGCCCTTTCTGGAGCTTTCTGTGGTACTGGGGAAGCTTTCTGCTGCTTTATTTAGAATACTTCCCTTCCCCCCGCCCCCAGCAAATCCATATTATTCTAGATCTTTTCTCGCCTCTCTGATCTTGCTTAAGGCTGCTTATTTTCTAAGACATGCATACGTATTTGCTAAGTTAAAGAAAGCTTTAGGAGAATGCCCCTGATTCAGTTCTATCCTCCTCTTTGTTACTGCCAGAGAAGAAACAGCATTTTTACCACAGAAATTGCCACCCCTGAAAGACTCTTGCTCTTATCTTGGAGAGGAGAAATTGCTCTTTGCACTCCTTAATCTAATGGGTAGACTAAACATCACAGGAGAAGAATACGTTCATGTTCCCCAAAGCCGTCCACAATATGTACTAAGACAAGCTGAGTTCAGCTCCAATGCAGCAACAAGAAGTACATAGAATTTGCTTCCAGTAGAATATATTTTAGGGTGACATATAGCACTTTATAGCAATTGAAGCTTACGTCAAGATGTAATCAACTAATCATTGGTAATCATTGGTAATTCAGATGTGAATCAAGCTAATTTTCAGACAAACAGCCCTTCAGAAGGCCGCACTGAATTTCAGGCACAGGTGTTTATGATGAGCAGCAGCATTTGGACCCAGGGAGAAAGCCCTAGAGCTGTATGGTGGGGCAGTGAGACAAGGAAGCCACGGCTAAATTGCTAAGCTCTCAGTCATCTTTTTATGCCTCTGCCCACCCTTAGCCAGCCCATGAAGAGACAGAGCCATTTTCTTCTTCCCTGAAGCTCTCTTATGCCCTTGAAAGGCATTCATTTCAATTGGCTTTGTCTTCCAGTTGCTCAGTTAATGTACCATGATTCAAATGGAAAAGGCTTCATCCCAGCCAGTATAATTTGTCTGCCATCTATGTTCCATTATAAACTTCTCTAAGGAAGTGTCTGTGTCTTGTCCACTGATGTGTCCTACACCGAGAATCCTGCACACTGCAGCAGAGCACTATGCACTTAACATGCTCTATTAACAGTTAATATTCACACTGCTCCTGTGAGGACAGCATTATTATCTACAATTTATCAAGAAGTACACAGTTGACCTGGGGCATGAATCCATGCATCTCAAACATCAAAGCCCATATTCTTCATTTGTTCCCCCTTTATTTCATTCCCTATTTGTATATAGAAATAAGCAGCAAGTTTGCTGTCCTGGAACTTGACCCTCCAGTTTATCCCCTAGTTTCTGAGTTACCTGGGACGATAGAGATTTATAAGCCTTACATGTCCACGCAGTGACAAGAGAGCAAGTCTATGCTCCCTGCTTGCCGTTTTCTGAGGCAGCCCCAATTGTTTGAGCCAAATCCATCTCTGCCGAGACCTCTGAGTCCGGTTCTGCCCATAAACTCTTTAAACAGCTTGCTCATCCAGTCTATAACAGTAAAAATCCCTGGAACGACAAGCCAGGAATTGCTTGAAATTCCAATTAAGCCAAGTTTTACCAAAGCCTTTTCCATTATCTCAGTAAGCCGCTTTCTACATTAAAAGGCTCCTCTTAATTAATTCTTTGTGCAGGTCTGTGGACATGCAATGCTTTATTATGACCTGCGAATTCAAAAGCAAGGAAATAAAGTGTAGATAAGCAGTACATTGAGCTCTTGCTATCAGATCAAAGCAGCATCATGGTGCCCTGTCTCTGGTCGTGGCTAATTGCTTTTCACATCAAAAAAGAAAGCACCCCTCAACAGACGGCTGCAGAAGACAGTAAAGGGCTCTTTCTGGTCTTTGGTATGAATAATGGCATCTCCTAGGGGGTTGCTTATATAACTGTGTCACATCCTCCTCTAGACAGAAAACAGAGGCAGCAGAAAGATGACCCTCTATTTCCATATTTCTAGCCCAGTAGTGAATGCCTATGAGGGGATTGTTGCATGAATAAATGCATGTGTTGAGAATTTTTGCTTGATGCTAAAGGATTACTGGCTTCTGACATCTTACCACCAGATGACTTCCTGTTGAGAGTTCCATCATAGAGCACCCATCCTACTGAGACTGACTGCTATTCTTGTGTCTACTGTGCTCTGCCAGTCTCCCAGGTATCAAAAGGCACTGGTTTCAGAGGCCTGATCTCCCTCCAATGCAATCCTATGTAGAGACATTGAAGTAGTAGACACCCTGTTTAGCTTAAGCCAGACTTTTGTTTTTTTTTTTTTTGAGACGGAGTCTCCCTCTGCTGCCCAGGCTGAAGTGCAGTGGCATGATCTCGGCTCACTGCAAGCTCCACCTCCTGGGTTCACACCATTCTCCTACCTCAGCCTCCCCAGTAGCTGGGACTACAGGTGCCCACCACCACATCTGGCTAATATTTTGTTTTTTTTAATAGAGACAGGGTTTCACCGTGTTCGTCAGGATGGTCTTGATCTCCTGACCTCGTGATCCACCCACCTCCACCTCCCAAAGTGCTGGGATTACAGGCGTGAGCCACTGTGCCCAGCCAGCTTAACCCAGTCTTTTTCAATGTCAAGTTAGAGGCTAAAAAAGTGGAATTGCTTCTACTGGGTATACAGGCTCGACCTGGTCCTCTGTGGACTTTGTATTTCTCTGATCCTGTGATGTTTGTTTATTTTCCCTTTTCACTCCTGAGTTCACCTTAACACAGACTTTTGTTTTTTTTTTTCTGTTTTAAATCACATTCCCCGGGATCTACTACCACCCTGCCCCCTGCAAAAAAAAAAAAAAAAATCCCTCTTATACTTTGCAATATTTCCCTTTCGTGTAGTTGTTGCTCCAATGTTAGATTTGCCCAGACTTGAATTCTCTATGTAAAAGTCAAGGTCTTGCTGACTTAGACAGTTTCTCCAGGCAGATAAGTCAAGGCAGGAAGTCCTGAATTTGGAGTTAAACAGGATCCTTGGAAACCAGGGATCTGGCTGCATATGGTACTAGCAGGGTGAAAAAATGATGATGAGGGGGAGAAAGGGCAGTTTCAATTCAATCTGACAGCAGGTTTAGATTTAAACAACGCTGGGATAAAGCTTTAACAAAATTGATACCATGCCCACAAATGGGTGCTATGATGAAATATGTTCAAAGTATCTATTTCTTTCTCTGTGGCTCAGGGTACTGAGCTATAAGAGGCCGGGTCTTTACTTGTAGTTTTGTTACTCATTGTGCAGTATGAGCTGGCAACTGAATAAAGGGTTGAGAGTTGTCAGAGTCACATCTATTCTCCAGAATGTGCAGAATGACAACCTTGGTTTTCATAAAGAAGACATTCTGAAGATATTTCTAATTGCTTTCATTGAAAACTGTAAAAAGAAACGACTCTAGCAGATAAGGTGAGATGGCTTCTGGGAATAATATCTGCCTCTCAAGATTACGCTTGATTTATGGTTTTGCATTACTGAATTCTAGGGTTCTTCCTTCTACCTCTCTCTAAAAGCCATTTCTTTATCTCCATCCACACTGATAGATGGTTTAAGTTCAAGCAAGGGCCTTTTCTCACAGGGAATATTACAGCAGCCTCCTATCTCACCCATTGCCCTACCAATTCCATGAAACGCTTGGAGCTACCCTTATAAAATACAAAACTGACAGTGTCGAACCCCTAAAGAAACCCTACCATAGTCCCCCATATCCCCCTTTGGGGTGAAGACCACATGCCCCCATCATGGAGCTGAGAAAGTTGATGAGACGCCACTCAGCACAAGGCAAGGCAGGCATTCATGGGAGGCGACACCAGGCCCCGCTGCTCCCCAGCCTTCCCTCTCACTTGTCTGTCTCCTCCTCTGGTCTATGACTTTTTCCTTAATGTGTGTTGGCTTCCTCAGCATCTCTGTGGTTTGTTACTCCTAAAATGTTTTCAATGAGCTCATTTATGTCACCACCATTTATAAACAATTGCTTTATGTCAGGTAATGCTGAAGGCACTGAAGACACAGCCATGAACCAGAGAAGCCACTGCCCTCATGGGGCTCACCTGGACAAGGAAGTTGGGTGTTTTCATGGAAGGCAGCCAAGAAGGCTTTCCTGCTAAGCAGAGATCTGAAAAAGGGGAGGGCATGGGTCTTAAGGGAACAGTGTGGCTGGAGAAGGGAGTTGTGGGGAGAGAGGAATATGGTAAACTCAGAGAGAGAGGTATAGGAGACATGTGGCCAAATATAAGGAGTTTTAATTTTATTCTCAGTAAAACAAACAATTACTGGAGGACTGTAAACAAAGAGGTAACATTGCTTGGGTTGTCCAAGGATTGTGTAGGCTGCTACATGGAGAGCAAGTAGACTGAAAGGGATAAGGTAGAAAAAGGAAGGACAATGGGGAGACTATGAGGTGACAGTGGTTATGATATAGGTGGTAAGCAGTTGAATTCTGCATACATGTAACTGGGTTTGCCTGTAGATTGGATGAGTGGTATAGAGAAAGAGAAGAATTAGGAAACAAGGAAGAATTGTTCTAACATTCTTGGCCTGGATAATTCCAATAACCTAAATGGCAAATACTCAGGGAATAGCAAGGGGGAGGAAATATGTATCTTTTCACACTGCTATCAAATGGCCAATTCCCTTCCTTACCTGCCTGCCATCTCTGCCACTTCCACCCCTCTGAGCTACTCTAACTAGAAGTTGTTCATTATCTACAGCTCAACTCTGGGTTCCTGAAGCTTCCACCCACTCATCCCAATTCCAGTCCAGGCACAGAATTTATCTAAGTTACAGTCCATTGTCAGTGGTGATGTCCCCTGTGGAACTTCCCTAAAGGCCATGCCTAACATCCTCAGCCTAGTCATCCCCTTCATACTTTGTCCATCTCAGACACTTCCCTCTGAGTACTTCTAGTTTTTCTATATTCCCATTAAAACTGGTATTCAGGAGGAACAAAAATTACCAGGTGGAGTTGAAAAAAGAATTCTAGAAAGACACCTCTCATTCTAGAATATTTCCTTTTTTTTTCTAGAATATTTCCTTTTTTTCTAGAATATTTCCTTTTTTTTCTAGAATATTTCCTTTTTTTTCTTTTTCCTTAAAGAAGGATCACACCTTGTCTACATTGCTGCCTGACCCTGTTCATGGTCTTGATCAATCATACCACATCCTCTCTTCCATACCCTTCCAGCCAACACAGGCCCTCTTATATACTCCAGGGCAAATCAGGTCCTGTATGACTCCCAGAGGCTTCCCATCAATTCTGTCCTGGCCTAAATCTCTACTACATTGTGAACTCCCTGGACATTCTTGCCTCCTTTCCGTTCTCATCACACACCTAACCATTGCTTTCCCAAGGCATGACACCTATCATTCCCTTGGCCTCAAAGCTTTTCCACCAACACCATCCGTGGTTGGTTTAGTCTCATCTTCCAAGTTTGATCTCTGCTATTGCCTCTTCAGAGAAGTACACCTATCCTGACTACTTTATCTTAAGCAGTACCCGGTTACTTCCCACCTGTACCTTCATAGAACCTATACCTATTTGTAATTGCCTTACTGACTTATTAAGTTATTTGTTCATTGGCTACCACTCCACCATAATGTAAGCCCACTAGGACAAAGGAGCATGTTTGTCTTGCTAAGTGCTGTATCATCAACATCATCAGCATCCCTAAGGCCTAGTGCCTAGTAGGGTTGCCATGCTCTACAGGATGAGTGGAGTATTCTGAGGCATGTTAAAGTGTAATTGTAAAGGCCAAAGGCACAGAAAGAAACTGAAAATTCACTTATTTCCAAATAAATTGCTGATCAAATTTTGTGCAAATCCATCTGAAACTTTTTTTTACAAGGCTGCTTTTCTTAAAAGATGAAAATGTACCAAATATGATTGTGAGTATCACTCCTTAAGAACAATATACTAGTAACCATATAATGGTAACCATATTTTCCTATTAATATATGAATCATTTGTTTATAATATATGATATTTAACATGTGATGATATGCTTAATGGTTGCCTTTTATTATATCATATTCGTGTACCATAATTTAAATACAGTTTATTTTCAGATGCTTAATCTCCCCTCTCCCAATTTGGGAGTTCATAAATAATATTTCATGGAATAAATTTTAACAAATTTATCTAAGCACCTATTTCTAATTATTTACCTATCATATATACATAAAAGTAGATTCGCTGGGTTATTTTTTATTCTTTTACTTATTAATTTATGAGTTTTTTTAATTTTAAGATTAATGACTGCATTAGTCCATTCTCACACTGCTATAAAGAACTACCAGAGACTGGGTAATTAGTAAAGAAAAGAGATTTAAATGGCTCATGGTTCAACAGGTTGTACAGAAAGCATGGCTGGGGAGGTCTCAGGAAGTTTTCAATCACAGCAGAAGGAGGAAGGAGTCACGTCTTACATGGCCAGGCAGGAGGGACAGAGAGTAGGGGGAGGTGCTACACACTTTTAAACAACCAGATTTCCTGAGAACTCACTATCACCAGAACAGCAAGGGGAACTGTCCCCATGATACAATCACCTCCCACCAGGCCCCTACTTCAACACTGGGGATTACAATTCAACATGAGATATGGGCAGGGACACAAACCCAAGCCATATCAAAGACAGATTCTGTATATCTCATGTGTTGTCCTCAGTTTTCTGCTTCTGTGATAAATTTTTAGTGAATTTTTTCCTATATAACTTTTCAATTTTGTTTTGTAAAATCTATTAATTTTTTTCTTAATGGATACTGCTTTTGATGCCATTCTTAGAAGGTTTTCAGAAGCTAATAATTAACATATATTTGCCATTATTTAATTTTGTTAATGCTTTCATCACTTAACTTTGTAATTCTAAAATTATTGTGTATATAGTAGAGTGAGCACTTAAATTATGTTTTCCTCTAGTGGCTTAACAATTGCTTAATTTTAAAAATGGGCAATCTTTTCATCCTGGGCTTAAAAAAATTTCTATCATATATATTACCTAGAAATTTTGTTGAATATCTGGGTTTCCCTTTATTACTTGTTATTATAGTTTTTTATATTGGTTATTATATGTTTTAAAGCATAATGGTCCCAAAGTTTTGCATTTGTTTTATGCTAGTTTCATATAGTTCATTGAAGTTTGCATTAGTCTCTTATTCTCTGATACCTCAAATAGCATTGGATAAAATTCTTTCAAAGAACAGTCTAGCTTAAACACTTATTTCTGAGGTGGGTACAATTTTTATCATTTCCCATCACAGCTAATAATCTTTTTTCCTTTCCTAAGTTTTTTAAAAATAGATCTTGGTAATTTGTATTTTTTAAGAAAATTTTTCATGCACCAAGAATTGTATGTTATCAAGCTTGAAATGACATATTCAGTTCCATAGTTCCATTGGAATTATTTCACTTATTCTTACATCTGTGGATATATTCTATTTTATATATATAATGTTATATATTTTGAGGTTTTTATTTTTGTCGTTTTTTAGTACTACTAGAGGCATATCCCTATTATTGTTCTTTTCTAAGAATCAGGTCTTGGAATTCTCAATTTTCATCTTATTCTAATTTATTAAGTCTTGTCTTTATTTTCATTATGTTTCCTATGTTTTTCTAGGAAGTTTTTATTGTGACTTTCTTGTTTCTGGAATCAAACATTTGTTTCATTAGTTTCTTATTTAGTAATACTAAATAATTAAGCATGTGAATTTTTTGAATATAGCTTTGTGTGAGGTAATGTTTTAGCTACAGTGCTAGCTTGATACTAACTGTAAAAAAATATTTAAAGATAATTTTGTTCTCTGCTTTAATCAAGAGTAAAAAACGCTTGGAGCTTTTTGGTTAATTTTCTGTTATTTAGTTTTAAATATGTTAATTGTCTTTATACTTATAATTATTAAGTGTTTATTTTATCAAAATATGTTATTTAGTATTAAGTATTTGGTTTATTTGCATTATAATTTGTCAATTGTGACAGAATTTCTACTCCTGAGTTAGTGAGATTCTTTTTTAGTATTGGTTATGATTTACCTGTGTAAATATACTGTTGGCATAAAAAATGTCTTTTCTATAAGTGTATATTTGATATACATGTATTAATGAAACACTAATTAATGAAGTCCTCCATATAATTTACAGAAATTGTTCTCTTCTCCGTGTGTCAAAGACAGAAATTTATTTTGGACTCTCACTATAACCATGTTATTATCAATTTCCCTTTCATCTTCTAACAGTTTTAAAAATATTATTCAGTGATTTATTATTCAGTTCATAAATGTTGTATCTCTGTTGTGAATTATTCCTGTTAAAATATGAAGTACACTCAGTATATGTGTAGACCTTTGCCCGTACATTCTCATTTGTCTGATGTTAATCTTGCTACATCTGCTTTCTGCATTCCATTTGCCTGATCTACTTCTGTTCTTCCCCTCTGAAGTTTCTGTTTCAAGTCTGTCTGCAAATAGCTTTTATTCTGGTTTACGTTCGTGTTTGAACATGTGTGAGACATCACCTTTAATAATTTGCATTATTTCTATAGCTTAAATGCTTTGGTTTGCTTCAATTCTCTAGTAATCCCTTGCTGTATTTTTCTTCTTCTTTTAGTTCTTGATTTTTTTTTTTCTCAACTGCTTTGGAAGTGGTAGCTTTCATAGGTAAATCAATAACTTTGTTGAGGTATTTCTAAGAGATGAAACCAGCTGGGCTTCTGGGTTGGGTGGGGACTGGGAGAACTTTTCTGTCTAGCTAAAGGTTTGTAAAAGCACCAATCAGCACTCTGTAAAAACACACCAATCAGTGCTCTGTGTCTAGCTAAAGGTTTGTAAACACACCAATCAGCACTCTATAAAAATGCACCAATCAGTGCTCTGTGTCTAGCTAAACGTTTGTAAACACACCAATCAACACTCTGTAAAAACGGACCAATCAGCACTCTGTAAAATGGACCAATCAGCAGGGCATGGGCAGGGCCAAATAAGGGAATAAAAGCTGGCCACCTGAGCCAGCCCGGCAACTTTCTGGAGTCACTTTCCACAGTGTGGAGGTGGTGTTCTTTCACTCTTCTCAATAAATTATGCTGCTGCTCACTCTTTGGGTCCACACTACCTTTATGAGCTGTACCACTCACCACGAAGGTCTGCAACCTCACTCCTGAAGACAGCGAGACCACAAACCCACCAAGAGGAACAAACAACTCCAGACACACCACCTTTAAGAGCTGTAACACTCAGTGAGAAGGTCTGCAGCTTTACTCCTGAAGTCAGCGAGACCACAAACCCACCAGAAGGAAGAAACTCTGGACACGTCTGAACATCTGAAGGAACAAACTCCGGACACACCATGTTCGAGAACTTTAACACTCACCGCGACGGTCCATGGCTTCATTCTTGAAGTCAGTGAGACTAAGAACCCACCAGAAGGAACCAATTCTGGACACGTTTCATCCAATTAAATAAAAATCAGTTTGATCCAGTAGGTGAGTAGATGTCATGGTCTGGGAATGTGAAAAAGGCCTGGGTCTTTCCCTTTAGAAACTCTCTTGTTACATAATAGTCACTACAAATACCCCTTGCAATATCAAGGGAATAATGGCCACGCTCAACTTCACTTACTTTACCTTCCTTCTGCCAACTCTGTTTTCTCTTGTGTACCAGATAATACAATATTGAAGCAGCTATGTCTAGGGTATATCCCTGGGGTTTGTTGTTGTGCACCAGAAAAACGTAGGACAGGGACACATAAGAGGAGTTTAGGAGCTGAGGTTTGGTGAAGAGAAGAGAAGGAGAAATAGCTTCCTCTATAGAGGAAGGGGTCTCCCAGTGGAAAATACCAGCTGGCAGCCAGTGTGCCGAAATTTATAGTCCACTTTGAGGAGGCAGTCAAATTCACATAGGGCTCATAGATTGGTTGGATCAGTTACGACGTTTACATAATGGAGCCACCATTTTGAAAATGTCTAGTCCTTAATTCCTGTCTAGTCCTTAATTCCTGTCTGCATTCAAGGTGCAAACTCCCAGCTTGCTTGTCTATGTCTGCAGCTCACCTTTACAGGCTGCTCTTTTTTAGAAAATGATGTGGGGCTGCTTTTCATTAAAAAGAAAAACCTTACCAAGGACTCCCATCACTTGCTAGCTGCCTAAGTGATTTCTTCTTGACTCCTATATCAATATATCATTATTATTTTAATCTGATATTTAAAAAATTAAATCTATACGAAAGTTTTAAGCATAGTAAAATGGACATACAGATACTCGTTTCTTCGATTGGCCAAACAGTATTTTTACATTTGCGCTCTCTGTGTGTGTGTGTGTGTGTGTGTGTGTGTGTGAATAATCATTTGATAATAAGAGATAATTACAATGACCATTCATTCCTAAATTCTTTGCACAAGTTTCTCAAGAATAAAGATATTATTTTATATAACCACAGTGCAATGATCAAATAGTGGAAATATAATATTGGTAAATTATTCTTACCTAATATACAGCCAATATATGAATGTTGCTAATTTTTCCAATAATGTCTCTTAGCAGAAAATAAATTTTTTTCCAATAGGCACCACCGTAGCCAACTGATTGAAGCTAACATTATCACTGTTGGGACAAAACCATATCACATCCCTCTTGATAGGATATACTGTGAAAGATGCAACATCACTTTGATGATATCCTGCCAAAAATGCATAACCTGAACCTAATCATGAGGAAACATCAGAAAAACCAAGTTGAGTGAAATTCTACAAAATAATTGGTCTATACTCTTCAAATATGTCAAAGATAAGAAGCATGAAGAAACTATGAAGAGCTAATCCAGATTAAAGAAGATTTAAAGGACCAGACAATTAAGTACATAGCATAAGTCTGAATGGGGTTGGAATAAAAGAACTCTAAAGCAGAGGTTGGCAAATTAGTTCTGTAAAGAGCCAGATAGCAAATATTTTAGGCTGTATGGACCATATGGTCCATGTTGCAACTTTTCAACTCTGTGATTATAGTGTGAAAGCAGCCATAGACAACAGGTAAACAAATGGGTTTGGTTTTGTTCCAATAAAACCTTATTTGAAAACAGATGGTGGGTGGGCCACAGTTTGTAGACACTTGCTTTAAAGAGCATTATTGGGACAAGTGACAAAATTCAAAATGGACAGAGGATTAGATAATGGTTTTTGCTTTATCAGTGTTACACTTCCTAGTATTGGAGCGAGGGGATAAGATGACCAATTAGATGCAGCCAGGAAGTGTCACTTCCACTAAGAGAGACCAAGTTATCAAGTAACTTATCATAATTTGGGCAGATGTTTGGAGATAAAACACTGAGAGTGGATAGAGACGCAAAGCTGAAGCCCAGGCTGAAGAGAGAGGAAACTGAGAATTCTGTGCAGGGTGCCTGAATGCCAGGGCTAGTTCCTGGCCCATACGGGCTCCCAGGGAAGGGGAGAGTGAGGAAATTGAGGGGTGGCACATTCCCTCTCCATATGTAAGAGACCCTAGCCACAGAGGACCCTGAATCTCCCATAGATGTGTGACCTGGTAAAAGGATCTCCCCAGGAAGCAGGCAGAGGCAGGCCTTTGGATGGCGTGGAACCCAGGATCTTTTGTGTGCTAGACAGATCCAGAGGAAAGAGGCAATAGACGCCCAATCTTCAGAGCTCCCCATTCCCCTCCAGGGAATGTGGGCCTCAGCTGACCTCTGATGCAGGAAAGAGCAAGGCCAACTTCCCATAGGACTGAGGAGCATCTGTTCTGCAAGCCCTCCTGCCCACTGGCTCCTCCCAGGGTCCATGCCAAGCTTCCCTGTAGAAATGGGTGAATAGCACAGCCCCTGCAGTCAAGCCTGAGTGTGTTGCTGCACCTAGGTACCTTCCCAGTGATCCAGGAGCACATTAAATCCCCCAGCATAGCCAGAACCTAAACTTGAGCAATGGAATGTCCAGGAGCCCCTGAAGGCAGCAGTGTACAGCTTGGAAGTGTAGAGTTGAGATCTGTGGCTGGCAATCAAGTAGGGGAGGAGCTCCCATCTTCAGAGCACTTAGAGGGATTAAATGCATGGGTCCCTGGGCCAGGGCAGGAGCAGGGTGGGCCTCCTTCCACAGGACCTGTCCAGAGAAGATGTGGTATATCTCTTTGCCACAGCTTCTGCCCCAAGGCGGCCCTGCAGCCCAAAGCACCTAACAAAAAAAATATGAGTGCAGCATCAGTGATAGGACGAACAGACCTGGATGAAGGGGCCATCTCCCTTTCCCCGTCCACTGCAGAGCATGCCTGCGAACACAAGGAAGTACAAAAGAGCCCCGTGACTGTGTATTAACCTAGATACAGGTTAATATACCAGTAAATGTTACCCTTAATTACCATTTACTCTATCAGAGCCAAAACTAAAATACCAAAAATTTATCCCACTAATAACATACACCTATGAAACCAAGTGCAAGAATTCACCTACACATAAAGATTCTATACAGAGCCATAGCCCTCTGAAAGCATCCAGAAGTGAAGCCAACTAACTATACTCAAATTACACCATAATTAAAGGAATATCAACCCTTCCAGATGAGAAAGAATCAGCACAAGAACTGTGGCAGTCCAAAAAGCCAGAGTGTCCCCTTACCTCTAAATGATCACACAAGCTCCAAAGCAATGGTTCTTTACTAGTCTGAAATGACTGAAATAACAGACATAGAAGCCAAAATGTGATTGCAAGAAAAGTCATTGAGATTCAGGAGAAAGTTGAAACCCAATCCAAGGAATCAAAAGGATCCAGTGAAATGATCCAGGAACTGAAAGATAAAATAGCTGAAAAATGAAATTTTAACAAGGAACCTAATTGGACTTGTAGAGATGAAAAAATCCCTACAAGATTTTCATAATACAATCAGAAGTATTAGTAACAGAATAAACCAAGCAGAGGAAATAATCTCAGAGCTCGAGTACTGGTTCTTTGCCTCAACTCAGTCAGACAAAAATAAAGAAAAAATAATTAAGAACAATGAAAGAAAATACCAAGAAATGCAGAATTATGTAAAGAGACCAAATCTATGACTCATTGGCATTCCTGTGAGAGATAGAGAAATAATGAGCAACTTGGAAAAGATATTTGAGGATATAGTACCCCAAAATTTCTACTCTCGCTAGAGATGTTGGCATGCAATCCAACAAATACAGAAAACCCTAGCTAGATACTATACAAGATGACCATCCCCAAGGCACATAGTCATCACATTCACCAAGATCAATGCAAAAGAAAAAAAATAATAAAGACAACTGGAGAAAAGGGTTAAGTCACGTACAGAGAGAACACAATCAGGCTAGCAGCAGATCTCTCAGCAGCTCTCTCTGCAGAAATCTTACAAGCCAGAAGAGATTGGGAGCCTATTTTCAGTGTCCTTAAAGAAAAAAAATTCCAACCAAGAATTTTATATTTTGCCAAACTAAGCTTCATAAGTGAAAGAGAAATAAAACCTTGTTTTGAGAAGCAAATGTTGAGGGAGTACATTTCAACTAGACCAGCCTTACAAGAGGTCCTTAAGGAAGTGGCTAAACATGAAATCAAAAGAATGACACCTGCTACCATAGTCACACCTAAGCTCATAGCCCACAGGGACTATAAAGCAACTATGCAATCAAGTTTATATAACAACCAGCTAACAACATGATGACAAAATCAAAAACATACTTATCCATACTAACTTTGAATGTAAATGAACTAAATGCCTCACTTAAAAGACAGAGTGGCAGCCTGAATATAAAAACAAGACCCCATCTAGAGAACACTCCACTCAACAATCACAGAATATACACTCTTCTAATCTACACACTGAACATATTCTAGATTCAATTACATGTTCAGTCATAAAGCAAGTATCAATAAATTTAAAAAATTATACCAAGCACTCTCTTGGACCACAGTGCAATAAAAATAGAAATCAATGTCGAGACAATGCCTCAAAACTACAGAAATACATGGAAATTAACAAGTTTCTCCTGAATAACTCCAAAGTGAACATTAAATTAAGCAAAAATAAAAAATGTTTGAAATTAATAAAAATAGGGACACTACTTGCCAAAATCTCTGAGATGCAGTCAAAATAGTGTTAAGTGGAATGTTTATAGCCTCAAATGCTTTCATCAAGAACTTAGGAAGATCTCAAATTAACAATCTAACTTTTTACCTGATGTATCTAGGAAAAACAAAAGAACAAGCCAACTCCAAAACCAACAGAAGAAGAGAAATAACTAAAATTAGAGAAGAACTTAATGAAATTGAGGTGTAAAAATCTATATAAAAAATCAATGAAACCAAGAGTTGATTCCTCAAAAAAAAAAAAAAAAAAAAAAGATAGACCCCCAGCTAAATTAGCAAAGCAAAAAAAGAAAAGACCCAAATAAATACAATTAGAAATGACAAAGATGACATTACAACTGACCTGACAGAAATAAAAAAGGTCCTCCAAGAATTCTGTGAACAACCCTATGCACACAAGGTGGTAAATCTAGAGGAAATGGAAACACACACTCTCCCAAGATTGAATCAGGAAGAGACTGAAACTCTGAATAAACCAATATCAAGCTCTGAAACTGAATCAGCAATTTAAAAATTCTACCAACCAAATGAAGCATTAGACTAAGTGGATTCATAGCCAAATTTTACCAGTCATACAAAGAAGAATTGATACCAATCCTGATGAAACCATTCCAAAAAACAAACAAAAAAAAAAAAAAAAAAGAGAGAGAAGGAGAATCTCCTCCCTAACTCAATCTATTAACCAGCATTAGTCTAATACCAAAATCAGGCAGAGAGACATAACAAAGAAAGAAAACTTCAGGCTAATATCCCCAGTGAACATACACACAAAAACCTCAACAAACTGCTAGCAAATCAAACCCAGCAGCACATCAAAAAGTTAATTCACCATGATCAAGCAGGCTTTATTCTTGGGAGCAAGATTGGTTCAACATACACAAATTAATAAATGTGATTCACCACATAAACAGAATTAAAAGCAAAAACAATATGATCACCTCAGTAGATTCAGGAAAGGCTCTTGATAAAATCCAACATACCTCAAAATAATAAAAGCCATCTATGACAAGTCCACAGCCAACATCACAGTGAATGGGCAAAAGCTGAAACCATTCCCCTAGAGAATGGGAATAATACATGGATGCCTACTCTCACCACTTCTTTTCAACATAGTACTGGAAGTCCCAACCAGAGAAATCATAGAAGAGAAAGAAATAAAAGGCATCTGATATAGTTTGGCTGTGTCCCCACCCAAATCTCAACTTGAATTGTATCTCCCAGAATTCCCACATGTTTTGGGAGGGACCCAGTGAGAGTTCAATGAATCATGGAGGCTGGTCTTTCCTATGCTATTCTTGTGATAGTGACTAAGTCTCATAAGATCTGATGGTTTTTTCAGGGGTTTCTGCTTTTCCTTCTTCCTCATTTTTCTTTTGCCACCACCATGTAAGAAGTACCTTTTGCCTCTCACCATGATTCTGAGGCCTCCTCTGCCATGTGGAACTGTAAGGCCAATTAAATCTCTTTTTCTTCCCAGTCTTGGTATTAGTCAGCATGAAAACTGACTAATGTAGTCCATTGGTACCAGTAGAGTGGGGCGTTGCTGAAAAGATATCTGAAAATGTGGAAGCTACTTTGGAACTGGGTAACAGGCAGAGGTTGGAACAGTTTGGAGGGCTCAGAAGAAGACAGGAAAATGTGGGAAAGTTTGGAACCTCCTAGATACTTGTTGAATGGCTTTGACAAAAATGCTGATAGTGATATAAACAATAAGGTCCAGACTGAGGTGGTCTCAGATGGAGATGAGAAACTTGTTGAGAACTGGAGCAAACGTAACTCTTGTTATGTTTTAGCAAAGAGACTAGTGGCATTTTGCACCTGATCTAGAGATTTGTGGAACTTTGAACTTGAGAGAGATGGTTTAGGGTATCTGGTGGAAGACATTTCTAAGCAGAAAAGCATTCAAAATATAACTTGGGTGCAGTCAAAAGCATTCCATTTTAAAAGAGAAACAGAGCATAAACACTCAGAAAATTTGCAACCTGATGATGCAGTAGAAAAGAAAAACCCATTTTTTGAGGAGAAATTCAAGCCAGCTGCAGAAATTTGAATAAGTAGCAAGGAAACTAATGTTAGTCCCCAAGATCATGTCTCCAGACCATGTCAGAGACCTTCACAGCAGCCCCTCCCATCACAGGCCCAAAGACCCAGGAGGAAAATGTGGTTTTGTGGGCTAGGCCTAGGGTCCTAGGGACTTGATGCCCTGTGTCCCAGCTGCTCCAGCTGTGGCTGAAAGGGGCCAACATAGAGCTCAGGTTGTGGCTTCGGGGGTGTAATCCCCAAGCCTTGGCAGCTGCCATGTGGTGTTGAGCCTGTGGGTGCACAGAAGTCAAGAATTGAGGTTTGGGAACCTCTCCCTAGATTTTAGAAGATGTATGGAAACACTTGGATGCCCAGGCAGAAGTTTGCTGAAGGGGCAAGTCTGTCATGAAGAACCTCTTCTAGGGCAGTGTGGAAGGAAAACGTGGAGTCAGAGCCCCCACACAGAGTCCCTACTGGAGCACTGCCTAATGGAGCTGTGAAAAAAGGGCCACCATCCTCCAGACTCCAGCTTGCCCCTGCATCTGCACCTGGAAAAGCCGCAGATACTCAATGCCAGCTCATGAAAGCAGCCAGGAGGGAGGCTGTACCCTGCAAGGCCATGAGGCGGAGCTGCCCAAGGGCATGGGAACCCACCTTTTGCATCAGCATGACCTGAATGTAAGACCTGGAGTCAAAGGGGATCATTTTGGAGCTTTAAAATTTGACAGCCTTGCTGGATTGTGGACTTGCATGGGCCCTGTAACCCCTTTGTTTTGGCCAATTTCTCCCATTTTGAATTGCTGTATTTACCCAATACCTGTACCTCCTTGTATCTAGAAAGTAACTATCTTGCTTTTGATTTTACAGGCTCATAAGTGGAAGAGACTTGCCTTGTCTCAGATGAGAATTTGGTCTGTGGACCTTGGGTTAATGCTGAAATAAGTTAAGACTTTGGGGGACTGTTGGAAAGGCATGATTGGTTTTGAAATGTGAGGACATGAGACTTGGAGGGAGTGGGGTGGAATGATATGGTTTGGCTGTGTCCCCACCCAAATCTCAACTTGAATTGTGTCTCCCAGAATTCTCTCGTGGTGTGGGAGGGACCCAGGGGGAGGTAATTGAATCATGGGGGGCCAGTCTTTTCTGTCCTTTTCTCTTGATAGTGAATAAGTCTCATGAAATCTGATGGGTTTATCAAGTTTCTGCTTTTGCTTCTTCCTCATTTTTCGCTTGCTCCCACCATGTAAGAAGTGCCTTTCATCTTCCACTATGATTCTGAGGCCGCCTCAGCCATGTGGAACTGTAAGCCCAATTAAACCTCTTTTTCTTCCCAGTCTTTGGTGTGTCTTTATCAGCAGCATGAAAATGGACTAATACAGCATCCAACTAGGAAAAAAAGGAGTCAAACTATCTCTTTGGTGATAATGTGATTCTACACTTATAAAAATCTTAAGACTCTGTCAAAAGGCTATAGGAACTGTTAAACAATTTTATTACGGTAAGGTTACAGAACAAAAAAAATCAATGTACAAAAATCAGTAACATTTCTATACACCAATAACATCCAGGCTGAGAGTAAAATCAAGAACACAATCCCATTTACAGTAGCCACAAATAAAATGAAATACCTTGGAGTACAACTAACTGAGGAGGTAAAAGATCTCTACAACGAGAACTACAAAGCACTGTTGGAAGAAATCTGAGAGGACACAAATAAATAAAATAACATTCCATGCTCATTAATTGGAAGAATCAATATCATTAAAATGACCCTACTGCCCAAAGCAATTTGCAAATTCAAAGCTATCACTATCTAACTGCCAACAACATTCTTCACATAATTAGAAAAAAAAACTATTTTAAAATTCATGTGGAACAAAAAAAGAGGACAAATAGCCAAATAAATCCAGAGTGAAAAAAAAACAAAGCCAGAGGCATCACACTACCTGATTTCAAACTATACGATAAGGCCATAGTAACCAAAACAGCACAGTACTGGTACAAAAACAGTCAAATAGACAACTAGAACAGCATACTACATTCAGAAATAAAGCCGTACACCAACAACAATCTGATCTTTGACAAGGCCAATAAAAACAAGAGATGGAGAAAGTACTTCCTATTCAATAAATGGAGCTAAGATAACTGGCTAGCCATTATGCAGAAGAATAAAACAAGATGCTTACCTTTCACCATATACAAAAATTAACTCAAGATGGATAAAAGATTTAAATATGAGACCTCAAACTGTAAAAATCCTAGAAGAAAATTCAGGAAATTCACTTCTCAACATTGGCCTTAGCAAAGAATGTATGACGAAGCTCCCAAAAGCAATTGAAACAAACAAACAAAAAATTGACAAGTGAGACCTAATTAAACTAAGAGCTTTTGCACAGCAAAAGAAACCATCAACAGAATAAACAGACAACCTACACAATAGGAGAATATATTCACAAACTATGTATCTGATAAAGGTCTAATATCCAGAATCTAAGAGAAATTGAAGTAAATCAACAAGTAAAAAATGACCTCTTTAAAAAGTGGGCAAAAGACGTGAACAGACACTTTTCAAAAGAAGACATACAAGTTGCTAACAAATATATGAAAAAAATGCTCATCATCACTAATCATCAGAGAAATGCAAAATGAGACACCATCTCACACCAGTCAGAATGGCCATTATTAAAGAGTCAAAACAATAGATGCTAGCAAGGTTGCAGACAAAAGGGAACTCTTATACACTGTAGAAATGTAAATTAGTTCAACCTCTGTGGAAAGCAGTTTGAAGATTTCTCAAAGAGCTTAAACAGAGCTATCATTGGACCCAGCAATCCCACTACTGGGTATATATCCAAATGAAAGTAAACCATTAAACCGAAAAGACACATACACTCATATGTTCATCACAGCTCTATTCACAATAGCAAAGACATGGAATCAATCTAGGTGCCTATCAATGGTGGAGTAGATAAAGAAAATGTGGTACATATATACCATAGAACACTATGCAGTCATAAACAAAAATAAAATCATGTTCTTTATAGCAACATGGATGGAACTGGAGGCCATAATCCTAAATAAATTAATGAAGGAGCAGAAAAACAATTACCACACGTTTCACTTATAAGTGGGAGCTAAACATTGAGCACTCAAGGACATAAACATGGGAACAACAGACACTGCTGACTACTGGGCAAGGAGTGTGGGTTGAAAGACCACCTACTGGGTACTAGGCACAATACCTGGGTCCAATATACCCATGAAAAAATCGTAAACATGTACCTCCTGTATCTAAAATAAATGCTGATATTAAATAAATCAGCAAATTTCATAATATTGATAACAGCATGATAATAATAATGCAGAGAATGTCCTTCCTAAGAGATTACACACACACACACATACACAGAGATCTAGAGGGAAAATTATAGATAAATAGATGGATAAGTAGATTCATATGGTTTGGCCATGTCCCCATCCAAAGCTCATCTTGAATTGTAGTTGCCATAATCTCCACATGTCATGGTAAGGACCTGGTGAAAGCTAATTGAATCATGGGGGCAGTTACCCCCATGCTGCTATTCTTGTGATAGTGAGTGAATTCTCGAGATTCGATGGTTTTATAAGTGGGTTTTCCCCCTTTGTTTGGCACTTCTCCTTCCTGCATCATGTTAAGAATGACATGTATGCTTCCCCTTCTGCCCTGATTGTAAGTTTCCTGAGGTTTCCCCCAGCCATGTGGAATTGTGAGTCAATTACACCTCTTTTCTTTATAAATTACTCAGTCTCAGGCAGTTTAAATATGTGTCAGAACAAACAAATACATGTATGACAGCTTGGTAGATAGATAATCTTACATATATCTTTATCTAATCTGTATCTTTTCTTTTGCTAATCAAGGCTGTAACTCAGGGCCATGGGTTTCATGCAGTCTCCTTTAATTGGGAACAGTTTCTCCTCTTTGCTTTGTCTTTCATGATTTTGACACTTTTGAAGAGTCGAGCTATGTGTTTTTGTTTTTATAGACTATTCCTCAATTTGTGTTTGTCTCATGATTACACCCAGGCGATGCATTTCTGGTAGCACTACTGTAAAAGTGATTATCTGCCCTACTCAGAAAATTCCATCAGGAGGCACATGGTGCGTATTTATTTTATTGTTGGTGAGGTTTACATCCATCGCCTGGCAAACGTGGATTTTCCAGGCTTCTCCACTGTAAAGAAAACTTGGTTCACCATTCTTAATTTACTGTTTCCAGATTTCTTCAAACCACCTTCACAGTGATATCCGACATGTTCCTCTGTTCATAGAAGCCATCATCTTTTGCATTTTATACACTTACACAAAAGAACCATTTGCATTGTATTGGTGACCTTAAAACTCAATCAGTCCTGGTGAAATATTCTTTTGAGAGTCTGTGTTTGTTTCTGCCACATTAAAAATAATTTTCATTATATCTGCAATACAGAGTCTGGGCATCTTAATCATGTGGGTGAGCCCCTTGCAGAGACTCAGTGTGTTTAAGAACATACTCTTCTATTTAAGGTTGTTGGGCAAACACCAAGTAACTATCACAGCTGTGAGGTGGCAACCTTGATTCATGGGTCTTTCAAAGCTTCTATGATTTGCATTACTATAGGTAGAAGGTTTTATTAAAAGTTATACGTTATCATAATCCAGATTTAAGAAAAATAAATATGGGTTTTAATATATTAATGTTCTAGCTACACAGCTAATTAAACATTCAGAAAATCAAAAATACTAAGCTTAAGATTTGAATGTTTCAAATGATTTTTAGGACTGGAAAATAACAGGTTTGGTTATTAATGTGGCTACCAAACTGATTTCCTTTGCTTTAGCTGCACACCTCAGAGAGCACTGATGAGGAAGCCAGGATCCAGGGACTTTCATTTAGGGAGATATCTTCAGGCATGTAGATCATCAGATCCACTTTAACAATGGGATATCCTCCCATGGTGATGGGCATATGACAGATTACACGTGAAATGAATAAATGAGTAAGTGAAGAAAAGAGGAGAAAGAGTGGATGTCCTAAATCTAAACAGAGTAATAGGATTAGCAGTGTGGACACAGCCTTTGGGAGGAATGAGGCAATATGACAGGCCTATCTGTGATCAAAAATGCCAGGCACCTTGCAAACTCGTGAATTAAGAGAATTCTCAAGCTTGACACATTAGAGCTGAAATAGGAAATCATTCAGGCTTCCTTCCTCTTGATGGATGGAGCCTTGTAGTACATTTTGGCTTTGAAAACAAATATACCCAGAAGAATGAAAGGGAGGTAACTGCTGGAAGAGAGTAAATTCAGAAGCCACTGTTCTCCCAATTATCTTTGGAAAACATAAAGATTTATTGAAAGATGTTTATTCGGGATGATCAATGGTTTCCTGTACAGTTCTGGGTACCCAGCAGAAAATTTTCATTTTATACGGTGAGTGGAAAACATCAATTTATCTTTCTTTCCAGAGGCTACAGTTGACTGGGGGTTCAGAGAGCGAGCACATCTAACTTGGCCTCCTCCATCACTATCTTCCTGGAAATGGTTCAATAAATTTACCTTAGGAAAATATCCAGCAGTGCATTTGCTTCCTATAAGAAGTTTTGATGGTCCTCCTGTAGGACTCGGGCTGGCAGAACAGATTTGAACAGAAAGGATGGTGAGGGGGATGGAAAGCTCCTGAGTAACAGCCACAGCCCACATTTGCTCCTCAGGCTGAGATCTATGGAGCAAAGTCACTGTGCAGCAAAAGGTAATGTGAGTGCCCAGAGCACTCAGCAACAGCCAGGGCCAAAGCTTCAAACCAGAGCTGAGTTGTCAGACAGAGGGAGGATGAAGTGTGGTTCTTCCTTTTGCTTTCATTGGCCAGGCATATATTGAGTGGCATTTATCACAAGAGCTCTGCTCATTCCCAAAACACCTACTCCATTCCCTACAGCCCACAGCGGCCCAACACAAGTTTAGGTAGCAATTCTCACTGTGGGTCCAGCGGGAGGCAGAGACTTTTGGCAAGAAAAGATGGTAGCAAATGGAAGAGATTTTTCAGCAAAATGCTTTCTGATGTTTGTAGAGATTCCATCTCCCCAGGGAGCCTGCCCCTCTTCCCTATTCCTGTCTATCCATCTGCCTTAACAATCTGTTCCTCAGAGACCCCACGGCTCTGTGAAAGCTGACCTGGGTAACCGCAGCCATCGCCATGTAAGTGATCTGCTTCTAACCCAATTTTCCATCTGAGTTAACAAGATGAAGTGAGTTGAAGCAATTGGACTTTGATTCCCAGTGAGCCTGTAACAGTCTACCTTTAGAAAAGAAGTCATCTTTCTCCTCCCCAAGTTGTTCATGACAGCCACTATGTCCCTGAGCCTTTGAGTTGCACTTAGATATGGTCTCAATTAATATTTACTTAAGCACCAGATGGACATTTTCCAGCCCATACCAGCAGGCAGGTCATGCGGAAGAGTTCCTAACCCCTCCAAAGTCAGGCATCATTAATCCTTCGATAATCAGTCAATCGAGCAATCGATCTACTTTTGCCAATTAATAAAATAAAATTTCTAAAGGGCATGCATGCTTTTCCCCCCAATCACTCGTTTTAGCATTCCTGTCACCGTGAACCATCTGACAGCTTTTAATTATTTTTTTTAAGAAAAGCTTGAAGAGGAAGGCGTTAGAACCTTCTGAGAATCTTTCTTACTCATTGCCTGAGATAGGTTATGTTCTTGCCTCTTATCCTGTTCTTTCTTTTAAAAAATTCATTTCCTTTTTTAAAAGCAGCAAAACTATCTATAATCTGATGCATTAAAATAGCTTTCCCATTACTAATGAAACCAATTTTTAGAACTAGCATTCAATTTGGCAGTTTTAATTATGGACATATTTCCAAATCTGATGAGAGTACCCAAGATATATTGGACTGTGGCTTTATGTTTTATTCCAGGAAGAAAAAAAATTCTACTCTCAGTTGCCCAAATTGCTTGCTTAGCATTATGACAATCACAAGCATTGGATTGGTGAAGGACATGGATAATTCAGACAGATGGAGACCCTGCCTTAAAGGACTTAGAGGCGGAGAATGACAAAGGCATGGCTTCAGATAAGCAGTGGCTGAGGACAGCAGGGTCGGGGTGCTGAGCATTCTGTAGAGAGGAAAGAATGGGAAATAAGCCTGAGCCTCAGGGAGGCTGGGAACCACAGGTGGGGGTGGCTCTGTGGAGGATTTGTTTTAAACCATTCCTCCCAATCCAACTCTGAGTGTGTGACATTAGCAGAAATAGAGATCATGTGGCATTTGAGGAACATTTCAGTTTTTCTGCCTGCTTAGACCACACTATGCAAGAGAGAATCTATTAGCTCACAAAACAGAATTTATTGGGGCATAATATACTGTATTAGGCCATTCTTGCATTGTTATAAAGCAATACCTCAGACTGGGTAATTTATAAGTAAAAAGGTTTAATTGGCTCGCCATTCTGCAGGCGATACAGGAAGCAAAATGGCATCTGCTTCTGAGGAGGCCTCAGGGTGCTTCCAATCATGGTGGAAGGTAAAGGGAGAGCAAGTACATCACACGGCAAAAGCAGGAGCAGAGAGAGCATGGAGGCGGAGGTGCCACACACTTTCAAATGACGAGACCTCATGAGAGCTCACTCACTACAGTGAAGACAGCACCAAGCCATGAGGGGTCCATGTCCATGACTCAAACACCTTCCATCAGGCCCCACCTCCAGCATTGGGGATTACATTTCAACATGAAATGTGGGTAGGAACAAATATCCAAACCATATTATATTTGAATCCAGTTTTCCATGTATGAGTAGATCAACTTTTAGGAAATGCCCAACCTGAGGAGCTGTGTACGGGAAACAAGAAATGCAAAGCACTGAACCCAATGCCCTGCATAGAGCAGAGGCTTAATATATATTTCTTAAATGAATAAAATAATAAATTGATGAATGGATATAAGTTTATTCTCCTTCCACCTTCTGATTTCTGCAAGGTCTATGATTTGGAGACCAGTTGAGGATCCTAAGTGATCTTATTTATCTGGGTAATCACTCCAGGGCCGAAAGTAGGTCTGAAATATCAGCCTCACCCAGCCAACTACTAACTTATAGCAAACTAGTGGGAATAAAAAGCAGGGATAATAACTGACATTGGTTCAGACTGCACTGTCTGCCTGATGCATTTCCAAATGCATACATGTACTAACCTGTAATCATCACAATGATCCTATTAACATAATAGAGACACAATCATTAATTCCACTGACAGATGAGAAAAATGAAGTTCACAAAAATTAAATAATTTGCTCAAAGACACTCTGCTTGTAAGGGGCAGAGCCAGGAGTTGAACTCAGGCAGTTTGGCTCAGAGCCTAAATTCCTAACTTCTGTGAAGCTCTGCCTCTCCAGGCAGGATGAGCTCCTGAGAATCCTTCAACTGGAGGATGTGGGACTGACCCTAGTGATAAAAACTGCAGTCCAAATACTATAATCAAATGAAAGCTGATCTTGAGGAAGAACATGAAAATGATCATCCCCAGGCAATGGATGACTCTAGTGAAAGGAGGTGGTTTGTGGTAAAGGTGATCCATTCAGTTTAGCAGAAAATCCCTGCCTGAGACTGTATTTGAGGAGACAAGGACTTCCCCTAGTAAGAGCAATGTGGTAGTGACTAGGAAGGATGTTAGGACATGAGAAAACTGAGGAGAGCCAGAGAACAAAGCAGTAAGTGAGATAAGAGGACAAATGTATTGCACTGTGGACATGTGGTGGGGATTAGTGAAAGTCTACAATCTATCAATAAATTGCGATTCAGGGTTATGGTAGCAAGGCTAACATAGTCTCTTTATGCAAATGGCCTGGCTTGCTGAAATGTAGCCAGGTTTTCTCAGGGTCTGGATGGCCTGACCGAGAAAGTTTCAGGCCTCAAGAACTCGAAGAATGTGATTGCTGAGGTCAGAAGCCAACACAAGTATGCAAAGGTAGGCACAAAAGCTAACTATCTAGGCCAGGCACGGTAGCTAACGCCTGTAATCCCAGCACTTTGGGAGGCTGAGGCGGGTGGATCACTAGGTCAGGAGATAAGGACCATCCTGGCTAACACGGTGAAATGCCATCTCTATTAAAATACAAAAAAAAAAAAAAAAAAAAAATTAGCCAGGTGTGGTGGCAGGTGCCTGTAGTCCCAGCTACTCTGGAAGCTGAGTCAGGAGAATGGCGTGAACCCAGGAGGTGGAGCTTGCAGTGAGCCAAGATCACGACACTGCACTCCAGCCTGGACGACAGAGCAAGGCTCCATCTCAATCTGTTCCAGGGAGGAGCAAACAGGTGGCAGGCAAGTGGTCCTAGCAAGAGGCTGAGATGGAATCCAGTATCCAGAATAGTCATTCAAATAGAGGATAAGCAGAAAATTAACAGATGGGTGACATCCGGTGTCCAGAGTACTGCAGGTGGGCCGTCAGATACTATCTGTTGATTACCACAGGTATAGATGGAAACACAGCTGACAAATGGTGACTATGGTTCAGCTGAGATCTAGACAACTCACTGATGAGGTCAGACATCAGCAGAGGCACAGGTGACTAGAAGAACAACATCATATCACGGGATGACTGGCATTCAGATAGTACTGTGGGATCCCAACATGTACAGGTATTCTTTGCTGTCCAAATTATCCACTATCCAAACTTGAGTATTGGAAAGGATTGGAAAGGTAGTGATTTTTGTATCAGGAAGCCAGTCTAATGGAGACGGGACTCCATGGAGTAGATTATCCTGAAGCTGGAAGGACTGGAGAAAACTTTGGTGCCAGGTTAGTACAAATAGTGGCATGAATTAAGTGCTACATGGCCTTTGCATGTAGGATCTAAGTCCTAAGGGCAGGTCAAACAGGCTGTAGTGTCCTGATCCACTGATTGGAGTCTATATTTCAGCTCCTAGTTCCCTGTACACTTGCTCTCCATACCACAAGAGGCCCCACACAACTAGGGATGAGCCCAACCTGCTGAAAAGTAATTATACACCTAGTCCAACAGTTTCCTATAGAGGCCCCACCCAACGGTTTCAGGCCACAAGGCACTCTGCCCAACACAGGGCTCTGAGAAATCCTGGTATGTGAATATGGCCAATCCAAGCCTTCAGGCCCCTAAAGGAATTTTCTGGCCTTCTGATTTTGCCATACTTAACAATAAATTGAATCAAACAGAAACCCACACCACCACTGTACCCCGTGTACATACACATTTATGCTCTTGGAAATATGACTTCTGTTCACAATTGGCATGTATTTCCCTTCCAGGAACACTTCCTTCTCTTTTTCTACCTACCCTCAGCTAATGTTTCCTTCCAGATATCGTTAGGCCAACCTTGTTCCCTTCTTCCATTAAGCCAGCCTCTTCCTGTACTACGCTCACTCCTCAGCCTTCCTTTAACCTCTAGAGGAGATTGTAGACAACTTTGCAGAATCCTGCAGCCCTGTGAAAAATGACAGAGCAAACAAAACAAGGGCTGGGCACAGTGAGCCAACAGCCTTTTGCTGACTGTGGTTTCACATGGCTCAGCCAAGTCTTAGTCCTGCTCAGGCTCTTTGGCTCCTCTTGGTCCCATGGTCACAGGGCACCCTTTCACTCTCTCTAATTTCTTCTGGCTCCTCAAATGGGTCACACACCCTCTTCCTACAGGGTTTTGGCACTTTCTGCCTGAAATAATCTTCCCTCTCCTCTTTGCTAGATACCACTTATGCATCCTTTAGATAAAATGTCTATTATCAATTCCTTAGGAAGCCTTCTCTGACCCCCTGATTAGACAAATGTTCATTCTGAGAGTACCATGGCCTCCATTTTGGATGGCTATATTCATATAACAATTTGTGTGGCTGTTAGATTAGTATCTAACTGCTTCCCTGGGCTATAACTTCACTAATTTCATTTACTTTGGCACTCAGCACTGAACATGATACTTCCTAGATGTCCAATGAATATATGGTAAATGAATGAATAAATGAATGCCTTTGGTGGAAACACTAACAGCCCTGAGCTGAGCCTATATTTCCATATATGCAGAATAGGAATAATGAAAGTAAACTGCCAGGGTTTTTGTGGTAGATTGGATCACAGAGCATCTATAAATGGCCTTGCATGTTGTCTGGCACACATTGTGTCACCCCATACCTTCAATTTATTTTATTCTCTATTTCCCAGTGCCCAAGTGTAGTGAGGCCTCTCTCTCCCTGCCTAGGGCTTTAATCTGCAGTTAGCCCTGCAGGAAAGAGATGCATAATGCTAAGAATATCGACCTTATGTCAAATCTACATGCAGAGTGGCCATGGAGCACCTTATCTCTCTTAAGCCTCTCTTTTCTCACCAGTAAAGTGGGGATTTTAATAACACATAGCTCATAAGGTTGTTATTGGTAATACACTGAAAAGTACTTAGCACAGTACCTGATGTGATATTCAGGAATTGAGAGTTGTTCTTATTATGTTTTCTGTATCACAGGGACCTCGTTAGATGTTCCTGAAAAAAAAAAAAAAAGAATGTGTGAAAACTGGCCCAGAGTTTGCCACATCCTAAATATTCTATTAGAATCCTGTGTAGTTAAACCAGCTAGAGGGCCATTCTGCTGACCAGGAGAGAGGTCCTGCAAAGCCTGGGGAGCATCACTACACTATTTTAGTTAGAGGGTTTCCTTTTGTAAGTTGGTTTCTCAGCCTTGTCAATTCGGCAAAATGCATTTTACTGAAACTTTAAAATGCTCACTTGATCATATTTCCACTTATTCTTTCTGAATGCAGCTTTTGTTGAATCCTGCTAAGATTGGCAGTTCCATTTTTCAATTCTCAAAGGACATCTTAAAGGATAAAGGAAAATTCTATCCACTGTAGCTGGCTGTGTATTACCCCAAAAGAGTTTGTATGAGACCAGCTTGAGCTCTAGGTAGACAAGAAAAGAAATTGCAGAGGATGAGCCAAATAGATGAACCAAAAAAGCCAAGAAAGAGAGAAACAGAAAAAAAAAATAAGGAAGAAAGAAAGGAGGGAAAGACTGAAGGAAGGAAGGAAGGAAGAAAAGAAAGAAAGGAAGAGAAGAGAGAAAGAAAGAAAGAAAGAAAGAAAGAAAGAAAGAAAGAAAGAAAGAAAGAAAGAAAGAAAGAGAAAGAAAGAAAGAAAGAGAGAAAGAAGGAAGGAAGGAAGGAAGGAAGGAGAGAGAGAGAGAGAAAGAAAGAAAGGACATGAAGACATTTTGTCATCAAACACAGACTATGTCTGATTTCTTGAATAGAGGCAGGTTGACCTTAACAGGGCCAGCGGGAATTAGGGAAGACCCCATGCAAAAATCAGCACGCTCCCAAGAGGTTTCTTCAAATAGAATATTGCAAAGATGAGACTAAGACTCCATTCAGGAAGTAACTTCTTATCCTCGAGCAGAGGGTCTGCTGAGTCAGCCTGCAAGTGAGTCTTATCCTTATACATCCTGCCAGAGCAAGGAGAAATACTTAAAGAAACTCCAACAGAAATATAGGATAGAGCAGGGAGAGGCCTTATAGGTCACGGGAAATACCTTGGGAAGACTCCTATCAATAGCTCTACTCTCCACCTGGATTTAACTTCAAGAGATCACTACAGGTCTAGAATTAGAATTAAGACAATTAATGACTCTTATTATAGCAGTACATGTGTAAGTTCTGGCTTACCCGACTGGAAATGGAACTTGTATAGCTTCTGTCTTATGTGGGGGAATGGTAACCTGCCCTGCAAGCTGCTGGTACATGTTACTCCAGCTCAGACAGAGCGGCTTACAAAGACTTCAATGTTTTTTCAGTATTACCTGGGTCAAAGAGGAATATGTTAGAGCAACTGAACCATACACTATAGAATGAATGCTAGGCAATTCTATGTGGCTATTTTTCATGCATACATACATACTCTCATCAAGTTGTAATTAATATACTTCAGGATTTGTATTATCTCTAATAATTCCCTTAACGCCAAATTAAAGAGCTGTTCAATATCTTTGATCAGGTATCTTCCTTGTTCACTCAATTTTCAATTTTTATTTTCGTAGATTGGAAAGGCAATGTAGCCTTTGAGGGCACTGAGACCAGAGCTCAGACCCTGGGTATGCCATTTACTAAGTGTATAGCCTTAGGCAAATTGTTAAATTTTCTAAGTTCATTTCCTCCACCAGAGATCCAGAAAAGTAATACTCACCACCATAGGATTAGTATAAGGATCAGACAAATTCGTGGAGGCAAAACATTTTACACCATGACTGGCAAGAGTGAGACTAAGTCAATATTAATTCTTCTTCTTTTCTCTTTCCATATTCTATGCACATTGGACTAATTTCATGTTTACTTCAAAGTTTTATGCAAACTACAGAGAACTTTTCAGCTTGCCCTTTCAGAAAGTTTGGACTTTAATCCAGAATCTTCATCAACCATGTACAAAGCTCTAGCTACTGCTGTTTCTAATCTGCTACTCTCTAGACCGGTGCACTGCTTGAACTTTAGGAAGTCTTTTCTTCCCTAATTCTAAATTGATCATTGGGAATAAATTTGGCTTCTCTTTTTCTATCTGGTTCATGTGGGGAGGAGGAATTCTGAGATTATCGTGACTTTTCATGGTAGGAAAATCACTTCCAAATTAAGTGTCCATTTGAAATATGCCCTAGTTGACTAAGTCATTGATTTTGTTATCATTCCAAACATAGTTCTAGGTAATATAGTCATTTCTTGCACTGTCATAGTGGCATGGACAAAGTGAGAAGTAGCTTCCATTCACACTGATTTTGGATCCGAACCCTCCTGTGCTTGGAGCTGAGAAGAGAGTCCATATGTTTGGACTGCAGTGGCAAGGGCTTTGGAAATCATGTCTTGCAGTTGGCAGGGGAGTGGGTCCCTGTGCTGGTCAGGGCAGAGTGTTAGTATAATTGAAAGTAATTATGTTGACAAAAAGGGGAATTGTAAGGGCACCTCATAATTACAAACAGATGCATTTGGATAATAGCAACCAGTCTTTCAGGGGTCCAACAGACTGATGATTCGGCAGGGACTCATATCCCCATTGGGGCAGAGATGCTTTGACACCTCTGATAACCCAAATATGGCAAGTCAAAGTGATGGAGCTATTTGCAGAGAAAATGGCACATAAAGAAATCAGATGAAGAGGTCAGTTTTGTAAGAAAAGCTTAGGTTTTAGAGCCAAATAGACTGATTTAATTCCAGATATACCACTTAATAGCTGTATGCCTTCATATTAACTATCTAAGCAAACTGTGTCTCTTTCTTTATCTCTAAATTCCTGAGATAATATCTGTTATATCTCTTGAAGTTATTAGTAGAACTTAGGAAGTATATGTAAACTGTCCAGTGCATAAAATACACACAATAGATGCTAGTGCAACCCGAAGTCATTGTTTGCATAGCCTCTTAACTGACCACCTTGCTACCATTTTGACCCCAGGATTAGCTGTTCTCCTATGAATTCTTTTATAACGTAAGTCAGAGCACACAACTGCTCAAAAGTTGCTAACAGTGTCCCACCACACTTTGACTAAAATCCAGGATCCTTAGCTATAAGATCTGGGATCAGGTCTTACAGCTCTCAGACCTCCTCTTCTCACACTTCCCTCCTTTCTAGTGCCCTTTATCCAAGATGATATCTTGGTTATTTCAGCATGTCAGACTTTTTCCACCAGAGGTTTGTGTGCCTGGTTACTTGTCATCACTCATGTCCCAGCTTATATATCACAACTTGGAAGAGGCCTTCCTTGACTGCAGTATCTTGGATTGCACTTCCTAGAAATAGAGCCTGAGGGATGGGTTTGGGAGACATGATTTATTGAGAGTGTACGCTTAGGAAAAATCTGTGAAGGGATGGGGGAAGCAGGGAGGGGAAGAGGAAAAAAGAGCAAGGATTTGGTCTTAGATGTGGTCTTAGGTAATGTCTAACCTTGGACCAACCTGTGGATGGGGGTGGTGAGTGGATCTGGAGCATAAATCACACCTCACAGGTGGCCTGCCTTGAAGGAAGGGGCCAGGCTTTCACAAACAGCATCAATCAGTCATTGGCTGCCCTGCAGGTGTCTTCTATCACCTGAGGATATTTCTCCTGAAAAGGCTGTCGGTTTAAGCCACTGGCCATAGACTTATCCTCCAGTAGCTGGAGGAGGAGGGCACCAACTTGTAATTAGGATCTTGTGGGGCATCTGCTCACCTGCACAACCATCTGGCCCAATTTTGCCATCTATGGACTCTATTCCATAAACCCATTTCAACTCTTTGGTTGACGTTTATTCTCGCTTAATATTTTTCTTGCTAATTATTTGTTGATTTTCTGTCTCCGTGACTACAGTATATGATCTTACGAGCAGGGCCCTTGTCTGTTTTGTTCATGGGTATATCTCCAGACTCTAGAACAAACACTGGTTCAAGGAATGAATGTGGATTGCCACGCACCTTCTTATTCTGAAATGGAAAAAAAAAAACAGTTTATGTTCAGACAAAGAATATTAAAACTAAAATGAAGACAAGGACCATTCAGACCTTGTCATGGTCACCTGCTCCCCCAGGTTCCTCTGTTTTCTTTGTTATTTTTATGTTTCATCGGTGAAAAATCAGCTGACTTTTTTTAAGCATTCCAAAGAATCTTGCTTATGAACTCTGTTTTCTAAAACAAAGATATCTGCCACCAGGGAGGCAAAGTCATCTTTCAGCATTTACCCTGAAATATTTACAGAACAGATTTGAAGAAATGGAAAGGAAAAGCTATTTCCAGAAGCTTATTTCCCTCACTTATTTAATATGACTTTCCCCCAAAGATATTTCCCAACCAGTTAATTGCTACAGGGACCAGATTTTAAGAAAAACATGTTTTCTACAGATGAAGTTATTCCCCTCCTTCCCCAGATCTTTCACGTGTATCAAAGCACAATATGTTTTTGTGTTACTATTGTCTCCCTCTCCATCCTTTTCTTTAGGGAAAGGAGATTATGGAAAAATAGTAATATGTTAGAAGATTAATATAATAATGAGATGCATGCCTCTGCTTCATACTGTGTCTACACAAACCATATGTAAACATACCTTGTTGAAAAATAAGGGAAGCCAACAGTTTTTGTAGCAGCCTTTCTGAAAGTTCCAGCTTTCCATGAATCTTCTGGTCATCAAAAATTCCAAAGATTGAGGTATTCTGAATTATTTAAATAAGGAGCCAGAGGCAAGAGCAAAATAAGTTGCAGCTAGGAATGCATAAGAAGACAGTCCGGAGGCCTGTGCCATTATAATGTAAAGTAATAATATGCTATTTGATGTATTTACAAGGCACCAAGCATTGGGCTATGTGATTTCAAACATTATCTCATGGGATCCTTCGAAAATGCTGTGAGATGCACAATAAGTTTTACAGATAAGGAAGCTGGTACACACAGAGGATATGCACTAACCACAGATGGTTTAGTGTCCATTTGTTGTTTTTCCTCTCCAGCCTCCATTTACCATTCTTCTGGCCATGACACCCTGACTTGTCTTGGGAATCCCTTTCTGGGACTTTAAGTACATATATTTCCATGACCTAGGTCTGGATAATCAGATTATTTCATTGTCTTTGCGGCCTTATGCTTTTGGAGATAGACACATGGCCTAAGCCAGGCAAGTGAGATTAAGCTCCTGGATTTTCCTGGAAATGTTGGGAAAGAAAGTATCTGTTTCTCTTGGGATTTTCCAGGCAAGATAAGTATAGCTAATTGTGATGAACTTGCCACCTCTAGGGGAGGAGGAAGTTGTTGACAAAAAACTGACATTAAGGAAAATAAAGACATGAGATAGAGACATAGTCCTAAGGTCATAGTTGAGCACCTATATTCCACTAGTGCTGAAGTCGTTTCGAACCATGGGATTTTGGAGGGACCCAATACATTTCCTTTATTCTTTAAGACAGTTTAAAGTAGAATTCTCTCTCTAGTAATTGGATGAGTCTTAACATAGAATTAAATAGATAATGGTGACCTTGAGTATTAACTGAAGCATGGCTGACCCTCCTCCCCACAATGCTTGTGTACATAGCTGGAGAGCAGCCACACTCCAAGCATCAAGCAAAGGAGAAGGAATTGAATGTTTAATCTGCTTTTTCTTCTGTGCTGTTAGCTATTTTAAAATCGCTCTTATACAACTGGCCACAGAACTAACCTAGAAGAGGATGAATGAGAACCAGAATTACAGATTGAAACACTAAAGGAATATGGGCTTAGAATTCAACGGTACTTGGTTAAAATCTAAGCCCTGACACTACGTATCAAGTGACTTTGGAGAACTGCCGAACCTCTCCACTCCTGTTTCCTTGTCAGCAACATGTGTTAATAAAACCCACTGGTAGGGCTATTCTGAGATATACATAACAGCATGCATAGTGCATTTGATCCCAACCCCAGCCACTATCTGATCATGACTGTTGAAGTTCACAAATACTGGCATAGAGAAGTGTTTAGGAGTTTTTCCTCCATGTCTGCCTTCAAATGTTACTTTCTGGTTTTAGGATAGGTAAATTAGGTAAGTTGCGCTCATTCTTTAAGTGCTTGAAGAACTAGTTATATGAATACCTTAGAGAGTGTTAGAAGGAGGGCATGTGTCTAAACAAAACCAACCCAATTGTTAGGGAATTTCATTTCAAATAACTGATTGTGTCTTTGATATCTTGTCAAATAACTAGTTTGACCGATTTTCCTCTTCCCTCTGAATAAAGGCTTTAAGCCAATGCAGTTTCCTGACAATGTGTAATCATACCAGGGACATCATTCATCTCCATGATAGCCACCTGTCAGCAAGTAGAGCATGCACCCTGTACAGGAATCAGGTGTGTACAAGTCCATTTGCATGCCATAGACTCCCTTAAAGCCAGTGGCTTACAGTAATAAAAAATCTAGTTAGAGTTAGGGCATAAATAATGACTTTAAAAGAAGTCTGGATAGATTTGCCTCCTGAAGAAAGAGGTCATGCCTTTATGATCTTCTTGCTATATGCAACCTATAGGGCCAGTCACAAGGCCATGTACACTGTAGTGAGGAATAAAACTGCAAGAAAATGGATGGAGACTCATTCTTGGCTGTGGTTATTAGAGTCCATTTATTCAATGTGCATTTATTGAGTCCCCGCTAGGTGCCAGGAAGTGTTCAAGGTGCTAGGATACCTATAAAAACCCTCATTCTTGTGGAGCTTAAAATCAACTGGGAGGACACAGATAAAAATAAGTAAATTTTCCAGTATAGTGTGTTGGAAAATGGTAAGTACTGTGAAAATAAAAACAATAAAGCAAGGAAGGAGAATAAGAACGATTGATGCCACAAGGCAGGAGGTATGGATTGTAATTGAAAAGCAGGTACTCCTGGCCAAGCATGGTGGCTCCCGTCTATAATCCTAGCCCTTTGGGAGGCTGAAGCAGGAGGCCAGGAGTTCAAGAACAGAGTGGCCAATTTAGCCAGAGTCTGTCTCTACAAAAAATTTAAAAATTATCCAGGCGTGGTTGTATGAGCCTGCAGTTCCAGTGACTTGGGAGGCTGATGTTGGAGGATTGCTTGACCCTGGGAGGTCAAGGTTGCAGTGAGCTATGGTTGCTCCACTACACTCCACACTGGTCACAGAATGAGACTTCATCTCAAAAAGAAAAATTTAAAAAGCACTTCTGAAGGCCTCAATAAAAAAAGATGATGTTTGAGTCCAGGTGCGATGGCTTATACCTATAATCCCAGCACTTTGGGAGATCAAGGCAGGCAGATCTCTTAAGGTCAGGAATTTGAGACCAGACTGGCCAATATGGTGAAATCCCATCTCTACTGAAAACACAAAAATGAGCCCAGCATGGTGGCATGTCCCTGCTACTCAGGAGGCTGAGGCAAGAGAATTGCTTAAACCTAGGAGGTGGAGGTTGCAGTGAGCCCACTGCAGTCCAGCACTCCATCCTGGGCAATAGAGCAGGATTTCATAGATTTCATATATATATATACATATGAAGAAGAAGAAGGAAATGAAGAAAACCAAGTGGGTTTTTGGGAGAAGAGGGCTCCAGAGGTGTGCCTTCCCTTTGTGAGGACAGCAAGGAGTAGTAATGAGAACGGGTAGGAGAAAAAGTCAGAGAATGGGCAGAGGCAAGACGGGATGGTGAGGACTGAGAGGCTGGAGTGCCAAAAACCTCTCCTTTCAGAGAGAGGAAACACCACCAGAAGTTCGTGAGCACTTGTGTTTGGAGTGTCCCCCTGCTGCTGCTGCTCTGAGACAGACTCTGGAGGTACACAGGGAGAGGGCGGGATATGAGCATACAGACCAGGTGCCCTGTTATGACAACGTAGGTGACCATGGACAGCGAGAAATGGCTGGCTTATGGAATAACGTCACAGATTGTGCTCGGGCTTCACATATGGACTTGCGTAAAGTAAGCAGCCATCTAAAGACCTGAGCAACATGGACAGCCTCTCAGGTCAAGGAACGTGAGGCAGTTTAGCAAGGTGCCACGTTGGGATCATAGACAGGGCTACAAATCTGCGGCTGGGAAGATAATTTCCTCAGCCTTAAAAGTGAGGCAAAGAGGGACTGCGGGAGTAGTGGCTATCACGGAGGTCCCGAGAGTGGCAGGGCTCAGCAGCGGGGCCTGCAGTGGTGCTGGCGGTGGTAGACGGGGACTTGTAGAGCCCCTCAGAGGCCAGATGAGGGGCAGGAGGCAGGCACGCGAAGCCCCACGGTGCCAGACAGAAAAAGAGTGCCTCTGAAACAAGTGGAAACGGGGTTAGAGTTCGCCTCCCCCAGCCGGGGGGCTGCACCTCGTTCATATCCAGAGGAGGTGAGGGGCCCTGTGAATGGGGGCGGTGCGAATGGGAACAGTAGAGGCACAGGGACCGCCTCTTCAAGGCTTTCCTTTTGTGCGAAATCAGAGCGAACACAGAAAGTGGCTGCTTCTCTTCCTGGGACTGACACTGATTGAAGATGATGCCCCCAAGTTGTATCGCAGAAAATGAAGCATGGCTCCTGGTGAGTGTGATTTTCTGCCTCCCTGCCCTCACCCTGAGCGGCGCTGAGGTGCAGCTGCCTCATCCTTCACGGGCTTCCTCTGCGCAGGAGGCGGCGTGCACCTCGAGCGAGGAGCATCTCTCACCGGCACAGTCCTGGATCCAACAGCACTCAGGGCTCGCTTTGTTAACCTGCCAAATCCTTCAGGCCAGAGCACACTCCGTTGCAGAGACCTGAATCGGAGCATGAACAGGAAATGAAGGGGAAAAGAGAGCCCCACGCAATTACCTTTTCCTCTCAATCAGGCCAGTACCAAATACTTCTCGCCTGTAACTCTCAAAGCTCTCACCGAATCAGCGACTCAGAGACGAGTAAATGAAGGAGCTGAAAACAGTTGAGTGACTTGCCTGAGGTCACCCCACCCTAAGTTTCTGGCCCCAACACTGCAATTCTCCCATTTCATCCTCTGTCTTCAGTAAAGGCTCCAAGGAAGGAGATATTCAGCCTGCCCCTACTCTTTTGGTTTGAATAACAGGTCACAATTTCTTAGGCATCACTGTGGTTGCACCTTCTTCCCCCAAATAATAATGACAGGGACTTTTATTTTCTGAAAGTGAAACCCCAACTTTCTCTCCAAGATGGCAGAAGGAGCATGAATGCCCAGCAATGACTACACAGAGCCAGACCCTCCCAGGAAGGAAACCGCCCTGTGAGCCATGACTGGCCAAGCATCTCTGAGGGCCATGAGCCCCTCCTTCTGGCCATGCCACAGGAAAGCATTCCACTCCCCATAGAGGCCTGCAGGTTACTGAGAAAAAGGAATGAGGGAGAGACATGTTTTCTGGACACACCGTTTGTGACAAGTGTCTGCTCAGTCTTTTATATACCTGATTTTCTTTAAGCCTCACCACTTTAGGAAGGTGTTATTTCCCTGAGGAAACTGAAGCTCAGAGTGTTTACCCAGCCTGTGAGTAGCTTTTCTGGGAGGCAGGCCCCACCCTGGGTGCACCTGAAACCCATGTTCACTGCAGGGTGAGCCCTAGAAAATGCCCCTCTAGTTCTGGTTCTGGCAAGCTCTGGTGGCACCTCTCTCATTCTTTTCATCAAGAGTCACCAAAATTAAATCCAGAAAATCAGACTTGTCAGAATGACCGACGTCAAAGGAAACCGGACGGGCATCTTGGGCATCATGTCCACTTGGGCGTGTGATCCCTGCAAGGGGTGGTTTGTAACCTGCCTGCTGTCAGGATTCCAGTGTGACGATGTACTGAGATGGCTTAGAGTCAGGACACCGGCTCCCAAACCTGGTTGTGCCACTCACCAGTGCCACCACTTTGGGCATGTTATCTAGCCTTTCCATTCCCTCAACGACGAATGGATGATAACTTGTTTCCTCCCAGGTTTCTTATGAGAATAAAACAAAGCACTGTATTAATGCATTTGGTGCCATACTGGTTAAGTGTTGGATAAGTCCTAGCAGGAGTACTTGTTGAATAACTAATACTTGTACCCATGGACATGTCACTGCCTTGAGCAGTATGCTCTGCAGCGTCATATTTTTTTGGAATTATTAAGAGTCACTATTGGAGGCAAAAGATGAGAAGGAAAGAAAATGACAAGAGGCAAAAGATAGGGAAGCTGGTGAGTAAAACTTGAGGAAGCTGGTGGAACTGTGTTAGCACATGAGGATCACCTTCCAAGAAGGCTGCAGAGCCCCGTGGGTGAGGTGATGAGCCCCAGAGCATCTAGATGGTCATGATGGGTAAAGGAGGGGAAGGGGTAGCTGGGTCGGGTGGCTCACACCTGTAATCCCAGCACTTTGGGAGGCTGAGGTGGGCAGATTACGAGGTCAGGAGTTCAAGACTGGCCTGGCCAATATGGTGAAATCCCATCTTTACTAAAAATACAAAAATTAGCCGGGCGTGGTGGTGCACGCCTGTAGTCCCAGCTACTCAGGAGGCTGAGGCAGGAGAATCGCCTGAACCTGGGAGGCAGAGGTTGCAGTGAACCGAGATCATGCTACTGCACTTCAGCCTGGGTGACAGAATGAGGCTCCATCTCAAAAAAAAAAAAAAAAAAAAAAGGAGGAGAGGAAGAGGAGTCTTATTTGTGAGGTCATTTTCTTATGAAAAGTGTTACAAGCCCCGTGTGGGGCAGGGCTCAGGCATGGGTGGGTGTGGCACAGATGAGGGACCTCATCTTCATGTCTGCTTTCTCATGATTCCACACCATCCCTGTCTGAGCAGCCAGTCCTCCACTGCAGCACATGTGGTAGGGCCAGGCTGCCTGGGTGTGTTCATCATGCAGATGAATTGCAAATTTTCTGCTTGGCATTATCCCCACACTGCCATCTTTTCTGGACAATCCTTTCTTGCTCTGATGGCTTTAAGAATAATTATTTTTCTGGTTCTTTCTACTGAAAAAGACAAGGAAAGAAATCTATTCCTGGACTCAGGCTGTGGCTTCTAATTTAGTCATTAAAACTGTTTGGGGGTCCTTAAGTCTTTTATGTTGATGGCCCTAGGACAGCCTTTTCCCAATTTCTGAAGTCAATTTTCGGTAAAGTTATAATACCTCCTAATGAGCATGTGATGTGAGGAGAATCTTTTTTAAAAAAAATTATCAGAACATGATTCCGACAGATTCTCAGTTTTAAGAGGCTTGCAAGGTAAAGGGACAGTGGTTTGCAGTGTTTACAGTCCACAATGGAAGCTTGCCTGAAATGTCACAGATTTAGAAGGCAGGAGGATTTGCTAAAGCTAAGCTCACTTCTGTAATAACATTTTTTTAACTGCCTTTGTTGTTAGGCTGAAGGCATTTCACCTGCTCATTTGTCAAATTTGTGATTCTATTGCCAACAAAATGAGAGAAACAGGCAGAAAAGAGAAGAGGGAAACATTTGTTTCAAAAGGAAAAATAAAGGTCTTTTTCTGACATGATTTGCCATGCTCCATCTCTTAGATGGCAGACAGCATACCAGTTGTTGTATGGTAGCCCCTTAGATGCATCATACTTGGATTACCTAAGATTACCTAAGTAATGTGGGTTTTAAAGATGTGAAAATCATGCATTAGAAGTCTCCATGGTCCACAGAAGAGACCACCCCGAGAAGAAGTGCAGTTCCCCCCAGGATGCTACTCACCCCTTAGTCTGCCCTGGAGGACCATCCCAATCACTCATTAATTTTTATAGCCTTGACTCCGTCGCTTTAACCTCTTTCCTTCAAAATCTGTGCTCAAAATTGACTTCTTTCTTCAGCTTCTACAAACCATCTCATTCCTAACACTTCAACTCTGCCAATGCTCTTCACTCTCACCTCCTGCCCCAAGCCTCTACCCACTTAGCAAATTCAGTACAAATAACAGCTCCTCTGCTAAACCTTTCCTGACCCCTCACAAGCTGCCTTATAGCCTCCCTGCTGTTTCTGCTCAGTTCCATTGAGCCTCGATCATTACCAGTCAATGCCAACAAGTGGCAGAAAGGGCAGTGTCACAAAACATTCTGTCCTTTATACATCCCCACATACTCACCATTTTTAGGCTCATGGAATCCTGGGGATTCATTTGGGTACACATGGAGAAACTGAGGCACAGGGCTGTTTTTAGCTTTAAAAAGTCATGTACATCAGGAAACACAGGTTAAGATTGGGGAGTGCTGGGCAGTGTTTACCTGTGGATCAACAATACTGAGTGAGCTCAAAAAGAATTTTAGGAGAAATTGCCATGCTGGACACAAAGCAAGAGCAAAGCAGTGAACTCACTCACTCATCCCTCACTAAGAGCCAGGCACGGTGCTGGATGCAGATAAGATGAGGTCTGGTCATTGAGGAGCTAGAAATTAACTGAGGAATTCGACAAAGCAGCAATATATTCCATTTGGGGAAAATGATAATATCTGCATGATTTTTTTTTCTAATAAAACTTAACTGGAATTTTTTAGTTTCCATCCACTATCCTTAGTTCTGCCCCCTGGTGGGTCCCACAAAAAGTTCAAATGTATTCATCATACAATGGGATAACATTATTTATGAGCACCCTTAGGCTACTCTCTCCTTGTTGCCCCACTCCACCTCATTCCTTGTGAAACAGCAGAGTCTTTCACTGTTTTCTGTTCTAAAATGATGGCTCCAGCATCCTGGACACTCTTCCCTGGACTCTGTCCGTCTCTCAGTGTTGCTCTTGGAGTACACTGGCCTGGTCTAGACCCAGTGTCTAGCCATGATGTGAACCATGCTGCCTAGACCTGACCCACCACCTTCCTCTGTGTTGTCAGCCATTTCCATAATCCATTTATTTATTTATTATTTATTATTTTTTATTTTTTTTCTAAGGAATATAATTTTATTTTTTTATTTTTGTTTTTATTTATTTTTTTTTTATTTTTTGAGACGGAGTCTGGCTCTGTCGCCTAGGCTGGAGTGCAGTGGCGCGATCTCGGCTCACTGCAAGCTCCATCTCTGGGGTTCACGCCATTCTCCTGCCTCAGCCTCCCAAGTAGCTGGGAATACAGGCGCCCGCCACCACGACCGGCTAATTTTTTGTACTTTTCTTTTTAGTAGAGACGGGGTTTCACTGTGTTAGCCAAGATGGTCTCGATCTCCTGACCTGGTGATCCACCCATCTTGGCCTCCCAAAGTGCTGGGATTACAGGCGTGAGCCACCGTGCCTGGCAGGAATATAATTTTATTTTATTTTATTTTATTTTTTAATTTTTTTTATTTTTTTTAAAATTTATTTATTATTATTATACGTTAAGTTCCTGGGTACATGTGCATAACGTGCAGGTTTGTTACATATGTATACTTGTGCCATGTTGGTGTGCTGCACCCATCAACTCGTCAGCACCCATCAACTCATCATTTACATCAGGTATAACCCCCAATGCAATCCCTCCCCCCTCCCCCCTGCCCATGATAGGCCCCGGTGTGTGATGTTCCCCTTCCCGAGTCCAAGTGATCTCATTGTTCAGTTCCCACCTATGAGTGAGAACATGCGGTGTTTGGTTTTCTGTTCTTGTGATAGTTTGCTAAGAATGATGGTTTCCAGCTGCATCCATGTCCCTACAAAGGACACAAACTCATCCTTTTTGATGGCTGCATAGTATTCCATGGTGTATATGTGCCACATTTTCTTAATCCAATCTGTCACTGATGGACATTTGGGTTGATTCCAAGTCTTTGCTATTGTGAATAGTGCTGCAATAAACATACGTGTGCATGTGTCTTTAGAGCAGCATAATTTATAATCCTTTGGGTATATACCCAGTAATGGGATGGCTGGGTCATATGGTACATCTAGTTCTAGATCCTTGAGGAATCGCCATACTGTTTTCCATAATGGTTGAACTAGTTTACAATCACACCAACAGTGTAAAAGTGTTCCTATTTCTCCACATCCTCTCCAGCACCTGTTGTTTCCTGACTTTTTAATGATCGCCATTCTAACTGGTGTGAGATGGTATCTCATTGTGGTTTTGATTTGCATTTCTCTGATGGCCAGTGATGATGAGCATTTTTTCATGTGTCTGTTGGCTGTATGAATGTCTTCTTTTGAGAAATGTCTGTTCATATCCTTTGCCCACTTTTTGATGGGGTTGTTTGTTTTTTGCTTGTAAATTTGTTTGAGTTCTTTGTAGGTTCTGGATATTAGCCCTTTGTCAGATGAGTAGATTGCAAAAATTTTCTCCCATTCTGTAGGTTGCCTGTTCACTCTGATGGTAGTTTCTTTTGCTGTGCAGAAGCTCTTTAGTTTAATGAGATCCCATTTGTCAATTTTGGCTTTTGCTGCTGTTGCTTTTGGTGTTTTAGACATGAAGTCTTTGCCCATGCCTATGTCCTGAATGGTACTACCTAGGTTTTCCTCTAGGATTTTTATGGTATTAGGTCTAACATTTAAGTCTCTAATCCATCTTGAATTAATTTTCGTATAAGGAGTAAGGAAAGGATCCAGTTTCAGCTTTCTACTTATGGCTAGCCAATTTTCCCAGCACCATTTATTAAATAGGGAATCCTTTCCCCATTTCTTGTTTCTCTCAGGTTTGTCAAAGATCAGATGGCTGTAGATGTGTGGTATTATTTCTGAGGACTCTGTTCTGTTCCATTGGTCTATATCTCTGTTTTGGTACCAGTACCAGGCTGTTTTGGTTACTGTAGCCTTGTAGTATAGTTTGAAGTCAGGTAGCATGATGCCTCCAGCTTTGTTCTTTTGACTTAGGATTGTCTTGGAGATGCGGGCTCTTTTTTGGTTCCATATGAATTTTAAAGCAGTTTTTTCCAATTCTGTGAAGAAACTCATTGGTAGCTTGATGGGGATGGCATTGAATCTATAAATTACCTTGGGCAGTATGGCCATTTTCACGATATTGATTCTTCTATCCATGAGCATGGTATGTTCTTCCATTTGTTTGTGTCCTCTTTTATTTCACTGAGCAGTGGTTTGTAGTTCTCCTTGAAGAGGTCCTTTACATCCCTTGTAAGTTGGATTCCTAGGTATTTTATTCTCTTTGAAGCAATTGTGAATGGAAGTTCATTCATGATTTGGCTCTGTGTTTGTCTGTTACTGGTGTATAAGAATGCTTGTGATTTTTGCACATTAATTTTGTATCCTGAGATTTTACTGAGGTTGCTTATCAGCTTAAGGAGATTTTGGGCTGAGACAATGGGGTTTTCTAAATATACAATCATGTCATCTGCAAACAGGGACAATTTGACTTCTTCTTTTCCTAACTGAATACCCTTGATTTCTTTCTCTTGCCTAATTGCCCTAGCCAGAACTTCCAACACTATGTTGAATAGGAGTGGTGAGAGAGGGCATCCCTGTCTTGTGCCAGTTTTCAAAGGGAATTTTTCCAGTTTTTGCCCATTCAGTATGATATTGGCTGTGGGTTTGTCATAAATAGCTCTTATTATTTTGAGGTACGTTCCATCAATACCGAATTGATTGAGCGTTTTTAGCATGAAGGGCTGTTGAATTTTGTCAAAAGCCTTTTCTGCATCTATTGAGATAATCATGTGGTTCTTGTCTTTGGTTCTGTTTATATGCTGGATTATGTTTATTGATTTGCGAATGTTGAACCAGCCTTGCATCCCAGGGATGAAGCCCACTTGATCATGGTGGATAAGCTTTTTGATGTGTTGCTGAATCCGGTTTGCCAGTATTTTATTGAGGATTTTTGCATCGATGTTCATCAGGGATATTGGTCTAAAATTCTCTTTTTTTGTTGTGTCTCTGCCAGGCTTTGGTATCAGGATGATGTTGGCCTCATAAAATGAGTTAGGGAGGATTCCCTCTTTTTCTATTGATTGGAATAGTTTCAGAAGGAATGGTACCAGCTCCTCCTTGTACCTCTGGTAGAATTCAGCTGTGAATCCATCTGGTCCTGGACTTTTTTTGGTTGGTAGGCTATTAATTATTGCCTCAATTTCAGAGCCTGCTATTGGTCTATTCAGGGATTCAACTTCTTCCTGGTTTAGTCTTGGAAGAGTGTAAGTGTCTAGGAAATTATCCATTTCTTCTAGATTTTCCAGTTTATTTGTGTAGAGGTGTTTATAGTATTCTCTGATGGTAGTTTGTATTTCTGTGGGGTCGGTGGTGATATCCCCTTTATCATTTTTAATTGCGTCGATTTGATTCTTCTCTCTTTTCTTCTTTATTAGTCTTGCTAGTGGTCTGTCAATTTTGTTGATCTTTTCAAAAAACCAACTCCTAGATTCATTGATTTTTTTGGAGGGTTTTTTGTGTCTCTATCTCCTTCAGTTCTGCTCTGATCTTAGTTATTTCTTGCCTTCTCCTAGCTTTCGAATGTGTTTGCTCTTGCTTCTCTAGTTCTTTTAATTGTGATGTTAGAGTGTCAATTTTAGATCTTTCCAGATTTCTCTTGTGGGCATTTAGTGCTATAAATTTCCCTCTACACACTGCTTTAAATGTGTCCCAGAGATTCTGGTATGTTGTATCTTTGTTCTCATTGGTTTCAAAGAACATCTTTATTTCTGCCTTCATTTCGTTATGTACCCAGTAGTCATTCAGGAGCAGGTTGTTCAGTTTCCATGTAGTTGAGCGGTTTTGATTGAGTTTCTTAGTCCTGAGTTCTAGTTTGATTGCACTGTGGTCTGAGAGACAGTTTGTTATAATTTCTGTTCTTGTACATTTGCTGAGGAGTGCTTTACTTCCAATTACGTGGTCAATTTTGGAGTAAGTACGATGTGGTGCTGAGAAGAATGTATATTCTGTTGATTTGGGGTGGAGAGTTCTATAGATGTCTATTAGGTCTGCTTGCTGCAGAGATGAGTTCAATTCCTGGATATCCTTGCTAACTTTCTGTCTCATTGATCTGTCTAATGTTGACAGTGGAGTGTTGAAGTCTCCCATTATTATTGTATGGGAGTCTAAGTCTCTTTGTAAGTCTCTAAGGACTTGCTTTATGAATCTGGGTGCTCCTGTATTGGGTGCATATATATTTAGGATAGTTAGCTCTTCCTGTTGAATTGATCCCTTTACCATTATGTAATGGCCTTCTTTGTCTCTTTTGATCTTTGATGGTTTAAAGTCTGTTTTATCAGAGACTAGTATTGCAACCCCTGCTTTTTTTTGTTCTCCATTTGCTTGGCAAATCTTCCTCCATCCCTTTATTTTGAGCCTATGTATGTCTCTGCGTGTGAGATGGGTCTCCTGAATACAGCAGACTGATGGGTCTTGACTCTTTATCCAGTTTGCCAGTCTGTGTCTTTTAATTGGAGCATTTAGTCCATTTACATTTAAGGTTAAGATTGTTATGTGTGAACTTGATCCTGCCATTATGATATTAACTGGTTATTTTGCTCGTTAGTTGATGCAGTTTCTTCCTAGCCTCGATGGTCTTTACATTTTGGCATGTTTTTGCAATGGCTGGTACCAGTTGTTCCTTTCCATGTTTAGTGCTTCCTTCAGGGTCTCTTGTAAGGCAGGCCTAGTGGTGACAAAATCTCTAAGCATTTGCTTATCTGTAAAGGATTTTATTTCTCCTTCACTTATGAAACTTAGTTTGGCTGGATATGAAATTCTGGGTTGAAAATTCTTTTCTTTAAGAATGTTGAATATTGGCCCCCACTCTCTTCTGGCTTGGAGAGTTTCTGCCGAGAGATCTGCTGTTAGTCTGATGGGCTTCCCTTTGTGGGTAACCCGACCTTTCTCTCTGGCTGCCCTTAAGATTTTTTCCTTCTTTTCAACTTTGGTGAATCTGGCAATTATGTGTCTTGGAATTGCTCTTCTCGAGGAGTATCTTTGTGGCGTTCTCTGTATTTCCTGGATTTGAATGTTGGCCTGCCCTACTAGGTTGGGGAAGTTCTCCTGGATGATATCCTGAAGAGTGTTTTCCAACTTGGTTCCATCTTCCCCCTCACTTTCAGGCACCCCAATCAGACGTAGATTTGGTCTTTTTACATAATCCCATACTTCTTGCAGGCTTTGTTCATTTCTTTTTCTTCTTTTTTCTTTTGGTTTCTCTTCTCGCTTCATTTCATTCATTTGATCCTCAATCGCTGATACTCTTTCTTCCAGTTGATCGAGTCGGTTACTGAAGCTTGTGCATTTGTCACGTATTTCTCGTGTCATGGTTTTCATCTCTTTCATTTCGTTTAGGACCTTCTCTGCATTAATTACTCTAGCCATCAATTCTTCCACTTTTTTTTCAAGATTTTTAGTTTCTTTGCGCTGGGTACGTAATTCCTCCTTTAGCTCTGAGAAGTTTGATGGACTGAAGCCTTCTTCTCTCATCTCGTCAAAGTCACTCTCCGTCCAGCTTTGATCCGTTGCTGGCGATGAGCTGCGCTCCTTTGCCGGGGGAGATGCGCTCTTATTTTTTGAATTTCCAGCTTTTCTGCCCTGCTTTTTCCCCATCTTTGTGGTTTTATCTGCCTCTGGTGTTTGATGATGGTGATGTACTGATGGGGTTTTGGTGTAGGTGTCCTTCCTGTTTGATAGTTTTCCTTCTAACAGTCAGGACCCTCAGCTGTAGGTCTGTTGGAGATTGCTTGAGGTCCACTCCAGACCCTGTTTGCCTCAGTTGAAAATGCAGAAATCACTGTTCTTCTGTGTCGCTCGCGCTGGGAGTTGGAGACTGGAGCTGTTCCTAGTCGGCCATCTTGCTCCGCCCCCTATAATCCATTTATTGATGGAACTGGCAATTTTTTCAGAAAATTTGGGATCCTGATTCAGCATGTCAGACGATAACATACTAGACATCCTTCCTTATTCCTATCATGCAGAAACTTGATGGGAATGCCAATATCGCTTTTACAAGTCTACAGTAAACATCTGAACAAGACAAAACCATTTATATCTGAACAAGATAAAACCATTTACAACCTTTTATTTTCCAAAGTAGTGATTTCTACCTCAGTGTCATGGGCCAGGGAGGGAGGGACGGCATTAGCATAAAGTTGCCAGTATTTTATTTTGTTAAGTAAGGGAATTTTTTTATATAAAAAGAAAGAAAAAGATAAAGAAAAAAAGAAGGAAGGGAAGAAGAAAGGGAGGAAGGAAGGAAAGAAGGAAGGAAGGAAGGAAGGAAGGAAGGAAGGAAGGAAGGAAGGAAGGAAGGAGAAGGGAAGGGAAGGGAAAGGAAGAGAGGGAGGGAGGGAGGGAAATGAGGAAGAGGGAGAAAGAAAGGAAGAAAGAAAAAGAGAAAGAAAGAAAGAAGAAAGAGAGAGAAAGAAGAAAACGAAGAAAGAGAGAGAAAGAAAGAAGAAAGAGAGAAAGAAGAAAAGAAAGAAAGAGAGAGACAGAAAGAAAGAAAAGGAAAGAAAAGAAAAAAGAGACTACCATCTGCAGTCACTATCATTTTATTGGATAAAAGAAAAACTAACCAACAACAGGAAAGATATCTTAAAATTAAAAAAGTCTTTACATGACTCATATATTTTGTTCTCTGAAAAGCTCACAAAATGGTCCTAATTTTTATTATTTTACCATGGACACATGGAGACTCAGCCTGATATGTGGGCCCTCTGTACTACCAGGACCTACTCCCTAAAGGATTTCCTGGCATGGACACTGTTTTCCTTCCCAGCTCACCCTGACCTTCACCACCATCCATGTGCTGCATATCCTGGGGTAACAGCACACATTTTATCCAATATTTGTAAATAAATAGATGTAAAAATAAGCATGATTAATAGAAAATAGGCTCCACTGAGTTAAAAATTATCTCCAACAGTTCTTTAACTCAGTGACTATTGATCTGGTGGCAAGAAATGGCTCATTTGTCAGAGCGAACACGGGCAAGAGAAGAGTTTACTGCCTTTGTGTGACCAAGTACATTCGTCTTGTGTGACATTGTCTCCTAAGTCTTGCATAGTCTCTGCCTTCCAACAGGCCTTAAAACCCTGGCTCTAGAGTCTTGAAGCCCTAACATCAACAAGATGGCACGACAGTCCCCAGGACCTCTCATGCCTGCAGCTGTGGAAGCTCAGAGATATCTGCGGGCAGCCCTGGGTCATGTACACCCGAGCTCTGAGGTTTATTTAACACATGATTCAGTGATGGTTCTCCCTTCCTCAGCCCCCAACTAGTAACCGATAAGCCTAACTCCAGTCATCCCCATTTCCTAATGTTTCCATGGCATTGCCTTATAAATTTTCCTAAAGTTCAACTCTTACCTTAGCTTTCCCCAGCTCAAAAGTCTTTAATGACTTTAAATTAGGCCCCCAAGAGGCCCAAGACTTTAGACAAACATTAAAGGACTCCTATCATCTGGCTTTAATGTATCCTTTAAACTATAGTTCCTTTTAAATGGCCTTTGAAATATCTACTTTGCTTGTTAGTAAGTGTTGTTGTCTTATGTACTTTGCAAGAAAGTGAGCTGGGAGCCTCCTCAGCCCCAGCACAAAGTCCTGCAAATACTACCTCAAAATGTTGGATCAAGGGAGGCAGACACAGATAAGTGAAGACACAACTGTTACTCATATTGTGATCTGCCCCAGTACCTAGCACAGGGTTAGGTACATCATAGGTAGTCTTTATCCAATTTAGGCATTGGATAAAGAAAGGACAGAAGGCAGAAAGACAAGAAGAAAGGGAGGGATGAGGGAAAGGAAAGGGATGAATGAACTCAAGGGAGCTCAGAATTTAAATTATATTCAGTTCTATTAACTAAATTTTATCTCCGGGACCACAGGCAAAAGTGCAGGAGGCTAAAGTTAAGAGAGTAAGAGTGAGAGGCTTTGAATCAATTCTGTCCACAAAGAGGCAAGGAAAGAAGAAATAAAGTCTCACGTCGCAGGCCTGGGAACCCCCAGTCTGCAGCAAAGCAGGGGAAATATGAATGTTTAAAGTAAAGATAAATGGGCCAAAGATTTGGTGAAAATCTATCGCAGAGGTGTCTGGTGACTTACTTACAACTGCCCCTCTGCACTGTGTCCAGGTCTTCTTCCAGATGCTAGCTCTGCTAACCAAGAGTGGTCCCAGCCACCCATCAGGCACTTGCTTGCAGTTCCTCGAAGACAGAAGCCACAAAAATTCAACAACTTTCCATAGACATCCCCTGCACGTTCTCTGCACAGTCTACTTTGTTGCTTTCTCAGCAAGCTGCATCCTGTCCACCTGCTGCATTTCTCCAGGAAACCCAGTTTGTGACTCTCCTCTGATCAACCAGCTTCCTCTTCTAGACCTTCACTTACCATCCAGACCTCCTACAGCTGTGGCAAGTCTACATCCTATAATAAATTCCTTATTCCACAGTACTCATCGTGAATTTCCTTCCCTGATTGAACCCTGACTAGTAGGAAATGAGGAGGCCTCCATATGCCCAAACTTTTATAGACAGGAAGCAGCCTGAGAAAGCTATTTCTACAGTAAAGATGAACTATTTCTTTCTTTCTTTCTTTATTATTTTTTTTTAGATGGAGTCTCACTCTGTCACACAGGCTGTAGTGCAGTGGTGTGATCTCAGCTCACTGCAACCTCTGATGCCCGGGTTCAAATTAATCTCCTGCCCTGTAGCTGGGATTACAGGCACCTGCCACGGCATCTGGGTAAATTTTGTATTTTTAGTAGGGACGAGTTTCAACATCTTGGCCAGGCTGGCCTTGAACTCCTGACCTCGTCATCCAGCCGCCTCAGCCACCCAAAGTGCTGGGATTACAGGCGTGAGCCACCGCGCCCAGCCAACATAAACTATTTCTTAGTTAAAAGGAAATGTATTCAAATGTTCCCAGAATTTGTTTTAATCAGGTATGATAAGACAGCAGACACAGGAATGATCGTCATGAAGGAAGGGGTTTATACTCACAGATTCCTAGAGACAGGAGGCATAGCATGTTATGCAGGGCCACATGGAGAAGCATCAGGGACAGTCAGGAGGTTTGAGAAGGACAGGATGGGGAGCACGGCCCACAACCTTTTTTGGGGGTTTCTGCCGGAAGGAACAGAGGAGACAGGGTAGTTACATTAAATAAGCTCAAGATTTGATAGCGTGAATCAATTTGGGCAGACTCTGGGCTGCAGGGGTGGTTCCTTGTTGTCTGTGATGTAGTTCTGGGATGATTTGTGGCAGGGGGAATGTTGGCCTGGTGTGTAAGCGTTTGATTAAAAAAGATGGCTGGTTGGTTCATATATCAAAGGCATGTTCCCAGGGAAGTTATTTGCAGTCACTAGAAATTACCTTGCTGTGGGAGGAATAGTTTCTCCAGGACTGAGTCCCCAGATGCCAGAGCATCAAGAATACAGTAAATAATAAAATATAGTCAATACAGAAGAGATGATTCAGAGAAATGGAGGGCCAAGTCAACAAAGTTAAGATCTAAGGAGAACTATCACCAGGGAGCAAGACTGAATTCTAATCAGTACACATCCCCTGCCCCCAGAGCATGGGGACTTAAGACACATGCCCAGCGGCTGGGTGCGGTGGCTCACACCTGTAATCCCCGCATTTTGGGAGGCCAAGGCAGGTGGATCACTTGAGCTCAGGAGTTCAAGACCAGCCTGGACAACATGGTGAAACCCTCTCTCTACAAAATATACACAAATTAGCTGGGAATGGTGGTGTATGACTGTAGTTCCAGCTACTCGGGAGGTTGAGGTGAGAGGATCACCTGAGCCCAGGAGGTGGAGGTTGTGGTGAGCTGAGATTGCACTGCTGCACTCCAGCCGGGGCGACAGAGGGAGGCAAAAGAAAGAAAAGAGCGAAAGAGAGAAAGAGAGAGAGAGAGGGAGGGAGGGAGGGAGGGAGGGAGGAAGGAAGGAAGGAAGGAAGGAAGGAAGGAAGGAAGGAAGGAAGGAAGGAAGGAAGGAAGGAAGGAAGGAAGGAAGGAAGGAAAAGAGGGAGAAGGGATGGAGAGAGGAAGGGAAAGACACATGCCCAGTTGCAGCCACAGTCTAGAATTGCCGTGGACCAGTGATGTTTGTGTGCCTCCCTTTGAACATGAGTTTCTATTGCAGTTGTCCTATACTTGCCCCATCGTTGTATGTTTGGTTATGTCTTTTTATTTCAAAGGTCAACAACTAAAGAAAAAACATACTAAAGGACCTACCCCCGCAGAAAGACACCTCAGGGTCAGTTTCTCATAAACTCTTGGACCTGAATAAATGAAAAGATCCTGGCCTTCAAGCCTTAATCTGATGTCATAATTGGATACAATTTTTTTGTTTTTTAGGGTGTGGGGGAGTATGTTTTCCTTTGGAAGAAGCATAAATAATTTGTGGCCACAGTGTGGACTGTGAACAATTAAAGGTGGTCTTAACTTCTTTGTTTTCTCCACTCTTCTCATCTAAAGGTGAGCCATATTCCCCTCCTTTTGAATGTGGGGTGGCCTCTTGATCTACTTTGACTAATAGAATACGGTGGAAGAGACCCTGCATAACTTGGAAATCTAGACCTTCAGGAATATGCAGTTTTTGTGCACTGAAAACACTCTCTCAGAGCCCAGTTGCTACACAGAGAGAAACTCAAGCAATATGGAGAGTTCAGGTCAATGATAACCATGCTCCCTAGTTGACAGCCCAGCTGAGGTCCCAGCAAACAATGCTACCAAAATCAGCCATTTGAGTGACGCAAGTCTGCAGATGATTGCAGTCGCAGCCAACCAAAATGAAGAACAGAAGCACCCTGCACATTAAACCCAAGTGAGCTTTAGAATTGTGAGAGATAATAAATGGTGATTATTGTTTTTAAGCCATTTGGGGAGGCACAGAGGGAGGGTTGTCACACCACAGTAGATCTGAAACAACAAGGGAAGAGCAAACTTGGAGATGCTTAAAATAACCTAGAGTGTGGTGTCCAGTCTATGTTCTCAGATTTTCCCATTAGATATCCTTCTAAATGTCTATTTGCTTTTCTCTCTCTCTCCAAAGAACTACCTTCCTCTAAAAGGAAAATAGCCACAAATCAGACATTTGGGACATATTTAATTATCTATTTGGACAACTCTTATCTGTCCTTCTGGAAGTTTTCTTCTCCACTCTCTTATGTTAACATAGACAAAGACTCTTAAAACAAACAAAAAAATTAAAATTTCCTTTAGAGATTAACGCTCTTGTATATAGAAGTAGAAGTCTTCTATGGGTTCTAGCCACTCTGTATTCATTTTGCTTTTATATTGCTGCTGGCAAATCTACATAACATAAAAATATATCTCTGTACTCTTATAACAAAAATTTTAAATTTCCTTTACAGATTGATGTCTCTGAATGAAGAGGTAGCATAGTTTATTTACGTGGTTCTAGCTGCTCTGTTTTTGTTTTGCTATTGCATTGCTTTTGGCAAATCTACATATCATAAAAGGATATTTGCGCCTGCTTGCCTGAAGCTTGTTAATATGTTTCCAAAGTTGCCTAAAACATGATTAAGATTACGCAGGACAGTCATCAGGCCTTGGGATCCGAAGTAGGTCAACCTAATTTGGATGGTGCCCTTGAGCTCTTCTATTCCTCAACCTGGCAAAGAAACTTGGAGTACTGAGATACATGCACACATAGGTTGCCTGACTTAGTAAATAAAAATACAAACCATTTAGTTAAATTTGAAGTTCAGATAAACAACACATTTTTTAATAATGTAAGTACATTCTATTCAATATTTGGAAACACTTAACTAAAACATATTCAACTGGATATCCTGTGTTTTACCTGACAGCCCTATCATAAGGTCACAGCAAGGTGTAAGGAGACCAGGTAGGTTTCCTATAGTCATACATCCTTCAACAAAATGTGTTTTTCTACTTCTAGGGGATTCATAGGAATGTGGTATGAAAAAGATAATATAGACTTCCCAGAACCCAGCGAGGTAGAGCAAGAGCCTTCACATCTATTGGGCACCAATAATACACCCCAAATTTCACATATATTATTTCACGCACTTTTCACAACAATCTGGACAGGTGTGAGTGTTGTCACTTTGCTAATGAAGAAACAGACACTTAGAAAAGGGTTTGCCCAGGTTCCGTAGCTCATAAGTTGAGACTCAGTTCTCTGACTCAAATCTCTCTGGTTCCTAAGCCTATGTTCTTATAGCTCCACAACATGCTGACCTCCAGGGAGCAGGAGGGGACAGTGCGGACTGTAAGGGGGGCATGAAGTTCTTTCTATTTTTCTGTCACTCTTGTGCCTTTTGTGTGCTCCCTTGCTGCATGACATTTGTGAGGTTTGTTGATAACTGTATACTTTATTGAGGACAAATAAAAGTAAGAGAGAAACAGGGAAGATGTAGAAAAGACATGAAATGTGCCCTTTTTTAATCTCTGAAGGCAGAATAAATTCTTATATAGTGACTTAAACAGTCCCTTAGCCACTTTTTCTTGTCACCATACAGATGGCAGCAGGTTCTTCTTGCATGGAAAGGGAGCCAAGCAGGGGGATTGCTCTGCGGTAAACTTATGGCTAAGTTGTCCCTCTTTGATCACTCAGAGTCCTAGCGGTACAAAGTCTATTGTTACATGGCACAAAGTAAAAATAAGAGGGCTACTCTTCTGAAGGTGCAGAGGAGGTCTCTGTGTCTTGGAATATTGCAGGAGGGAATAAAGGGAGAAGAAAAATGAGGACACAAGGCAATGTCAAGTAAGTTATGAGTCCCAGTGCTGTGTAGTTATAACCTATGCTGATTGGTGGAGAAGACGAGTCCCTGCAAGAAACATATAGGACTTTAATTGTAAAAAGGTAGTGAATATTATAATCACCCCTATGTGGAGGTTTATTTTCCACAAAGGAACAAGCCAAGATTTAGATTCAAGATGTTAGCAGATTGGTTTCTTTTTCATGGAAGACTGACACCTCTTAGCCAGGTTAAGTGTCTTAGTCCTTCTGGGCTGCTGTGACAAAATACAATAGACTGGTGTCTTATAAACAATAGGCATTCATTGTTGGAATGATTGGACACTTCTTAGCCAGGTTAAGTGTCTTAGTCATGGAAGACTGACACCTCTTAGCCGGGTTAAGTGTCCTAGCCCATTTGGGCTGCTGTAACAAAACACAATAGACTGGTAACTTATATACAATAGACATTCATTCCTCAAAGTTCTAGAGCCTGGGGAGTCTGAGATCAAGGCAGGCTTGGTGTCTGGAGATGGTCTACTTTTTGGCTTATAGAAAGCACCTTCTTCCTCACACAGTGGAAGGGGTGAGAAGTCTTTCTCAGGAATATTTTATAAGGGCACTCATCGCATTCATGAAGGTTCTTCCCAATCACCTAATCACTGTGAATCTGTTTAATTTGTAAAGAGACTGGGTAATTTATAAATAACAGAAATTTATTTATTATAGTTCTGGAGGCTGGGAAGTCCAATATCAAAGTGTGGGAAGATTTGATGTCTGATAAGGTCCTTCTCATGGCAGAAGCCTCATGTGGCAAAAAGCAGAAAGCAAAAAGGAGTGAACACAGTGTCCTCACATGGTGGAAGAGCAGAAGCAAACTTGCCCCCTTGAACCCTGTTTATAAGAGACTTATCCATTCATGAGGGTATAGCCCTCATGGCCTAATCACCTCTTATAGACTCCACCTCTTAATATCACCACAATGAGGATTAAGTTTCAACACACGAGTTTTGGAAGGGACACATTCAAATCATAGCACAACTTAAGGGCCACACTTCCTAATACCATCACCTTGGAGATGAAGATCTCAACATCTAAATTTGAGGGGTATACAAACATTCAGACCATAGTATTAAGAAATTCCAACCTTGGCTTCTATTTTCTATCACTTCTTTTCTTATACCAGAGAGCTGAAAATAAACTAGTCAGCATTTATCCTTGAGCATGACCTAAATCATTTTCTGGAAGGATGCTGACATGAAGGGAAACCAATGGCCCAAAGCTGAACTGGGCAGATAATTTACAAATACTTTTGTCCCATTGAAGCATGTGGCCCGGATGCTCCCGGGAACCATGATACAGAAAATAGGTCCTAACTGGCCCTCAGTCACTCTCATACGCTATTCAGAATGGTTCTTTTCCAAGGTCCACACAGGCTTACATCACTGTCAGCATTACAACTTTGGAGAATTCTCACAGCAGGCAAGATAGAGCAAATTCACTAAATATACTTCTAATTACACATTGATTCCCCAGATAATCGTGGAAGTACCTCTTCTGTTTCTTCAAGAAATGCCTTATGTGTGTATTTCTGGAATGGGAGCTAGTAGATTTCAATTGATTTTCAAAGGAACCCATGAACCCCCAAATAATATTTACTGATTTAGAGTCTACAAATGAAGAATTACTTGAGGCTTTGACTAGAACAGAAACCACCTCTTATTGTTGGTTTAAGGCAGTTTTCAAGGGGCAGGTGAATTAATATATCTTGAGCAGCAACTGCAGGACAGGTAAGTGCAGTGTTGAGATCTGACAGATGTTATCCCCCGGAGTCTTCTAATGCCCCCTGTGATGTATGATGTCCCCCCGACATCCCCCTGTGATATGTGATGTCAGTTTCCCTGGCTCACCGGTGTGTTCACCTACACTTAAAGAAGATTAGCAAGTTAGCCCAAGTCCATTAGAGCCAGCAAATGGCCCAGCAAGTATGCCTAGCCAGGACCGTCTGATTCCAAAGCTGTGCTTTCTGTTGCCTCCTCTTTACTTCTTGGCTTGTAGAAGGTCAGTTTGTTTCTTCGCATGTTGACTGGTACTCCACCCCATCTTTACCACTTCTCAGTGCCTGAATTCTGTAGCTGAGGGCCTTTGCTTGCTCTGGAACTCATTTTGCTCTCCTTGTCACAAACTCTCCTTGTCACAAGCACAGGAGAATTGACTAGCCCACCTCCATGACTCCTCAATTATGACTGACGAAGTTGGTAGATGAATACCCACACTGTTGTCCTTTTGTGAGGTAATGCTGATGAGGGTTCCTATTTTTTTTAGTTTTCCTGAGGCCCCAGTCTCCTGACTCTGACATTAGTAGCTGGTTTGCTAACTTATCCTTTGTTGATTGACATCCTTCCTTGTGTAATTTCTCCATTCACATGGTGGTGCTTTTAAGACCGTCTCTCGTATTTTTGTCTAATAGCCTGATTTTGAGAGAGCACAAAGACATGTGGCCTCCACTACTGGAAAATGTATTCAGGAATGGAAGAAGTGTGTGCATACGTGCATGTACATGTGCGTGATAAGAAAGGTGGAAGAAGATGATAGTCTAACATGAGAACTATCACTTCTATCCTAATTCTACTTTTTCACTCGTAAATGTGATTTTAAAAAATACCTACCTTACATAGCCATTGAAAGTATTGAGTAAAGCTGGGCATGGTGGCTCACACATGCAATCCCAGTGATTTGGGAGGCCGAGGCAGGAGGATTGTTTGAGCCCAGGTGTGTGAGATCAACCTGGGAGACATAGCGAGACCCTATGTCTACAAAATATTTAAAAATTAGCTAGGCATGGTGGGGCACATCTATAGTTCCAGCTGTTTGGAAGGCTGAGGAAAGAGGATCTCTTGAGACCAGAGTTTGAGGCTGTAGTGAGCCATGATCATGCCACTGCACTCCAGCTTGGGCAATGAAATGAGACCCTGTCTCTAAAAGGAAATTTTTAAAAAAGGAAAGTATTAAATAGCATGATATATGAAAAACTTTTGTCCAACAGTAGCTGTCCAACAAACATTGAATGATTAAGTAGATTTGAAAGGTCATACACTTTGGGGGTTAAAACACCTGGATTTAAATTTGGGATCTGTAACTTCCAGCTTTATGGGTTTGGGTAAATTACTCAGTTTTAGTGTTTTTGCCTGTGCTATCAGCATAAAGATATGCTACACACAAGGCCGTTCCGAGGATCAAAATAGGCAATGTACCTAAAGTGGCTACAGACAGGACACTGCATTCTCAGATCATAGGAGCAACTGTACTTCTGTTTCTCCCCCTTCTTCAAGGACACAGACAGAACCTTCTGGGCAGGGTGAGGTTTCCCAGGCTTCTCAGTCCTACTCTAGCAGGAATTAAAAATCACACTTGCAATTTCTCCTAGTGATTGATAGGCATTTCATAATGATTTTATCACTTGGTGGAGGATGAAAGCCACTCAATGATTAGCTGGATTCCTCCATTAAAACCCACCGCACAAGACATACTCTAATTACCCACAAATTCCTGTTAGGCTTTATAGTGTAATTGCTATTCATGGTCCAATTAAGGGGCAATTGCAAGCTGAGGGAAAAAAATGTGCTTTATTGCTTCAATTTTGAAATCTGTGTATCTTGGAACCTTAATCTACTGCTGGTCTACAGGGTTCCACACAGAGCAATGCCCATGCTGCTGCAATGAGGCTTACGGGACAGCCTTCTCCTTGCCAGGCTTCTACAGGAGAGCTCCCTGGCTGATAGTTGAGGCTCCAACAAGCTCCAGTGTTCCACATTCTAAAAGACAGTAGGACAGGCAAGGGGATCTGCTCTTTCTGGTATGTTTAAGATGTTGAAAGAAAATCAGGCTCTTTTAGAAATGAGCTTCTAGGGTAGGTATGGCTCTGTGAGGTTGGAAGATAGCCACCTCCAGAGGGAAGGCAACCTGCAAATGCTTAGAAGAAATGCAGACCCCGTCCAGAGGGCTGAAAATCCAGGCAAGATTGTGTTCAAATCCTTGTTCTATCATTTTCTAGTGATGTGATCTTGGACAGGATGGTTCTCAATGCCCAGTGTCCTCATTTACTCAATAGGGATAATAACAGAGCTCACTCTTCAGGATAATTGTAAGGATCAAATGAGATAATGCATGGAAAGCAGCCAGCAAATAATAGTTTCATAATCGGCATCATTTTCATCACCACCATCAGCACCAACACCAATGCTACTAATCCCACTGCACATAGTTATTACATTCTGAGCAAGTGGGTCAGGAAGAGATAAACCTTCTGATTGTGGCAATGCTACATGACAGAGGTTAATAAAGGGTTAAACAACATTAAATAGGTTTCTTTACTGAGTACTGCTCTGTGCCTTTCGCTCTCTAATTTGCCTTGTAAGTCTCAAACAAAAGTGGCTATGAAGCAGCAAGGAGCAAAGTGTCCAAGAAAGTAGGCTTTGAAGTCAGAGACAGCTGGATGCAAATATCTGGTTCTGCACTAACTGGCCTCTTGACTCTCAACCTCTGCATGTATAAAATGTGTATAATTGTGATTCCTTCATAGATTTATTTATATGAGATAATATAAATAAAATTTATATGGGATTATATGAGATAATAAATAAAAAGTACTTCCCACAGTATGTGCACTTACACATTCAATAAAATTTCTCTCACTTATTATTCTCTTTAAAAAAAAAAAAAAAGAAATAGTATACTATTTCATGGAAGCTGTCCAGAGCTTCTCTTCCAAAATTTATGGAATTCTATGAAGAGGACAAACATCTCTTTTGAAGCTTTCTCTCAGAACATCACAGTGCTATTGTACAAAGTGAGGATGGATGCTGGATGCAGAAAACCAGATTTGACTGGTTTTCTGTACAATTCACACCTCCCAGTGGATGCATAATGGAGAGGTGGTTGTGTTGCCACCAAGGGATCAATCAAATCTGCGTGAGAGAGATGTTTTTCTGAGGAGAAGCAGAGCAAGTTTCCAAGAAAGCTGGGGTTTGGAGTAAATTCAGAGTATGTCCAACTAAGCACAGAATGGAATCACTGACATGAGGATGAAATATACTCCAGTGATCAAATCATTCCTTGATCTACTAGGAACTGTCTGTTTGTCAGAAAGTGTGGGGGCTTCTCCAATAGTCCTTGCTCTAAGAGGCATTGTGGAGGATGCCAAGTCTGAGGTTCTCAAGGTGCCCTTGTTTCCCAGTTCCCACCTTTAGCAAGACCCTTGGAGTGTGGAACAAGTTCTGCTTTCCAAGCACTACCGAGGTGGCGGGGACATTGCCAAGGTGCTTTCACCCACCTGCAGAAGATTCCACCAAGTCTTTGTCTGTATGCCCAGAGGAATAGACTTAAGGATTCCTTCATCTTCCAGAAGTTAAAACCCAGATACATAGATCTTATAGTCAAGGAGCAGGTGGTTAAGCTGCCTTTTACTATTTCACCAGAGACTTAACATCATGCTAAACAGAATGAGTCATTTTTCCTCTGAGTTTGGCCCCATGGTTCCCAGGTTCCCATTGTTTCCTCTGAGTTTGGCTCCATGGTTCCCAGGTTCCCAAGGTTAGCCAATAACCTAAACCTTCTCACACTCTGGTCTGGTCCATTTGTTTCTGCTTCAAATTTCCCAGAGCCTTATGGAGGTGAAGTTCATAGATTTTCCCGTTTATATAATTTCCTCACGCTTAACAACGATCTGTTGGCTTTCATTCCCTTTAATGACCTTCTGAATGGGGACATGTTCCCTTGGCATGTCACATATCTCATGCTGGCCTGATGTCAAAAGGTGAAATAGTTTTGCATGTCAATAACCTAAAAAGGACTGCTGTCCACCCTTTTGCATGTAGGAGGCAAGTCCCAACCCAAAAGGGGAGAGTATCAGACACAGGCAGACTGGAAAAAGGTAAAGAATGAAACTTTTAGAGCCAGATAGACAAAAATTTGATGTATAGCTCTGACACTTTCTAAATATCTAGCCTTGGGCAAGTCACTTAAAGGCTTTCTGCTTCAGCTTCCTCGGCTGTAAAATTGAACTCGTGCCTGTAGACATTGTGAGATAGTGGTAAGGGTTGTGATATTACTGCCAGTATCAGTAAGAATATGAGATCCCAGGAATTAAGTATCAGGTTGTCTGTTCCACACTGGCTTCTCCAGAGATGAGTGGATATCAGTAAACGCAAACATCCCCAAAGTTTAAAGGATGATTAAAACAATCTACCATACTTATTTGTTTGCATATCTCTCTCTCCATTAGATTGTGGGTTTCTTATGGGCAGGAACTGTGTCTTATCTTCATTTGCACACCCAGTAATCAGTAATCAGTAAACATTCATTGAATGAATGCAAATGCCAGCTGCATATGGAGGCCGAATCAAGGACAGTGGCCCCCACTGCAGGAAACAGGCCAGGCTAGAATGAACACCCTCTCAGTCAGGAAAAGCCATGAACCCTGGAGAAAGGCAATAAGCTAAACTAACTGAGGACTGGGAGAAGGGCAAAGCAGTTCTGAGAATAGAGGAGCCAGTCCTGGGTGGATGTCCAGAGATGTGCAACTTTCTCAAGGGTTCAAGGATTCGGTCTAAGAGAAGGTGACAGCTGAGCTCCAAGGGGCTGGACAGGGACTGCCTCATCAGTAGGGGGATGAAAGGAAGACACTGAACAGGACCCATCACGGTTTACACAATTTGAGATTGAGCTATTTTGCTGTGGTCCTTGTAGGAGTCTTGATATAAATTCCTTCACAGCAAATGAGTTTCCCAGTGTTTGCAGACTCCTCAGGAACCTCAGGGGACTCACAGTACAGTGAGTTGTTGGAGCTGGAACAAGTTCTACAGAAGCTTAGCTGGGGTAAAATCTCAGCAGACCTTGCAAGGCCACAGTGCACACACATGTACACACATATAAATGCACCATTATTCCAAGGGCAGGAGGAGCCACCCATCAACCTGCCCAATCCTACTCCAAGGGGAAGAAGCAGGTAGGAGTGTGACTGCAGGCTTCCCATCACTCTCAGTCATAGCACCCACTGCAGAAAACCACTGTAGGGTGACTCTCCCTTGGAAGGCCCCAAGTTGATGGGCTCCAAATGTGTCAGGGTACGTGCCTGAGGAATTTCTTTCAGTAAGAGATGGGAAAACATGAGGCACAAGAGGAGGAGGAGAAGCATAAATGGGAGGGAGGCCTAAAATAAGGTAAGGAAAGAAGGAGTTAATCAGCAATAAGTAAAATGACTGCCACGGTGTAGTGTGCCCAGCCTAGCCCTAAATAGGCTTCTGTTTCCAAAGCCCACTGAAGAGGAATTTATCTTAAGTTCCTGTTAATGCTCTGTACGGGGAATGCTCCTGCTGGGAGTGCCTGTGTGCACCAGGAGACAGCTGCCTTGTGCGGCTGGATGATGGTAGAATAGATGGTAATGACGTCATCGCCATCTTTGCTCCCATTAGAATAGATGGCGATTATTCCCTTTCAGCCACTGAATCATCCGAGGCTGTGTGCCTTTTCTCTGATGATGTACACAGCTTTGCCTAGCAAATCATCCTAAATGAGAGACACATTAAGGGCACTGTTGGAAAGGGTGGTCCCCTGGGAGGCTCACTCAGGCCTTCTACAGAGCCCCAGGCAGGTGCAGCTCCAGGGCCTTCCATCTCCTCCTTTGACCGTCCCTCTGGAGCAGCCAGATGCTGTCATTCAGTTATTGGGTCACATTCTATACAGGGAAACCAAGGGTAATAAAAATAGCACCTCACATTTGAAAAATGTTTTACAATTTCCAAAGTGCCTTTCATACCTGTTATCTGACTCAATCCTCAGAATACCCTTCTCCATGAGGCAGGAAAGTATCCCATTTGACAGAAAAGAACACTGCATGGCAATATCATCTACCCAGCATCCCAAAGCAGGTCCTCTTAAGCCTGCCTCAGTGGTCTTTCTTCTGCTAGGTTTTTCTCCTGCTCAACAGGAGGTCGGGAGAGACGTGTCCTCTTATTTCATTGCCAAAGCCCCTCTGCCCTCCACATCCAATTGACAGCTGCATTCTGTTCATTTTTAATCATGCTGTCTGTCACCGCCAGCCCTACCATTCTATCTTGGTGCAGACGTAACCCCACAGTCTTGCTCACTTTCCCCCTCCCCAGTGCCTCCTGCAGAAGAGAGACAACTGGCAGGCACTCTCCCCAAAATGACAAGTATGACCATGCCCCATTGCTACCCAGATTTTCCCAGTGGCTTCTGAGGACAAAGTCCTGGATCCAGCTTGGCCCACAAGATCTGTTACTGGGCTGTCAGTCACATCTCCCTGATGCTCTGTATTTCAGTGACCTATGACCCTTTCCAAATATGGAGGCCTCTCTTCTCCAGGTCCTTGATCATGTGTCTGTCTTCCTGGAATTATAGCAATTGTAATCACTGTAATAATAATAATAATAGTGAGGACAATAAGGAAGTTGATGATGAGCAGATTGATGGCTTACTATCAGTTATCAAATGTTACCTCCTAAGAGCAACCTTTCCCAATAATCCTCCCTAAGATTTTCTACCTTCTCGCATCACTCACTGTATGAGAACCCTGTCTTTATCTTGCCACAGCTTATCTTATGTATGTGTTTGCCTGGCAATGTCCTGTCTCCAATCCCACCACCACTGGCGGAGTGTGAGCTACTTAAGAATGGAGACAGCATGTCAGGTGCAATGGTTAATTTCAGATGTCAACTTGACTGAGTGAAGGGATATCCAGTTACCTGATAAAGCATTGTCTCTGCGTGTGTCTACAAAAACGTTTCTGGAAGAGATTTATATTAGAATATGTAGACTAAGTAGAGAAGATCCACCCCCACCAATGTGGGTGTGCATAACTTAATCAGTTGATGGCCCAGTTAGAACAAAAAGGCAGAAGGAGGGGGTGTCTGCTCTTTGCTTGAACTGGGATGCCCATCTTCTCTTGCCTTTACATATCAGTACTCCTGGTTCTTGAACCTGCAGAATCTGGCCTTCCTGGGACTCTGGTTTACCTGGGACTTCTCAGTCTCTGTAATCATGAAGCCAGTCTCTCATAATTAATCTCATTCTACATATCTATATATGTTCTACTGGTTCTGTTTCTCTGGAGAACATCATGTGTGTTTACTCTGTGGCCTTATGCCTAGAACATGCCTATGGTCATGGGGCTAAGTGAGTCAGGACCATTTGACTGATGAGGAATATAAGACTCAAGTAACTTAATTAACTGCTTAAGTTCAACCAGGTCTGAAGGGTACAGCCAAGAGTTGATTCATGGTTTGCTGTCCCTAAAGCCAGCTTCTGGTCTCAAAGTCGTATAGTCCCCTTCTCTACTGTCCCCAAGACAGTGTGTCTCAGCACACATGACCTCACATGCTCCCTGTCCCCATTAAGGACCCCTTGGTACTTAACCTGTCTTGTAACTGCGCATTCATGTATGTCTAGACTACAAGCCACTTGACATCAGGAATGGTGTCTCATTTACTAGAATATCTCTACTTCTTGTTATGGTAATTGAAACCAAGAGGGTGCTGTCTATGTTGAATAAATACAGAAGTAAGCATTTTACCAGGTGCCCCTAGACTTAACATTATTCTAAACCAAAGTGCTGCTCAAAGTGTGGTCCCTGGACTAGTGACATTCCCTGAGAACTTGTTATAAATACAGATTCTCAAGCCTCATCTAGATATACTGAATCAGAAACCTGGGGTGTGGCCCAACTATTTGTGTTTTAAAAAGCATCCCAAGTTATTCTGACACACACTAACTTTGAGAATCACTGCCACAGACCAAGGACTGACACACCTAAGCAAACTTAACACAGTCCTGGCTGATTCCCAGATGCCCTTGCGCCATGGGATGCTCTGGTCTCTGAGTTAAAGGCACTGCAAAGTGTAATCACTGAACCCATTTTTGAAGTCAGCCACAGCACATCCTGCCATAGAGGGCACGCTCACACAAGCCCTTCTCTACACAGTGTCTTCTTGGTCTCCTGGAAGAACCTCCTGCCATGGAAGGAGCCCTGTGCAATGGGGTTTTCCCCACCCATGACACACCTCCAGACCTCCCCAACACCATTTGTGTCTATGGCATACCATGCATGTTCTCCAGAATCTGACTTCCTAGCTGTACCTCAGAGCCCCCTTTGCAGGATCTGTGTTCCTACCTTGTACTCAGTGAGAATGCCAGGTTGGCCCTACTCCTTCAGGTGCTATCAAAGGTCCTGCTGCCTTCATTTGTTCTTCTGCTCCTTAAGAAGCTGGATAAGTCCAATCTCGTTTCCCAGATTCCTGATGCTGAGAAACTACTATCCTCCTCCCAACACCAGTGCAGATTAGAGTGGCCCTCTGGAGATGAAGCGGTTTTACTAATGGCTTTCTTCATAGTCAAGCACACTAACTAGTATTTCCTTGTCCTCACCTGTGTTCAGCTATGCCCCTAATATTTCAGGCCTGACATCACTCAACCTGCCTGAAGACTGGGTTTTGCAGAAGCTAGCACTTCCCTAACAACATTACATGCTCTTCCAACTTCACCCCGCTTGACAAGAGACTCACTATCTTCTAAAGTGGTCCATTTCATTTCTAAAGACTTCTGGCTGTTAGAGTGTCCTCATACGATCACATTCTTCTTCTCCATAACATCTGCCCACAGCCCATGGATCTACAGGCCCATTTTTAGCCTCCCTTCTCTACAACCTCCACTCAGAAGTATTTGCTGATGGCTCCCAAAGCACCACCATAACTCTGGGGATGCTTCAAGCCTTATCTGCCTTTTTTTTTTTTCCCTCACTAATACATATTTTATTTGTAATGAAATGGAGGCTATGAGAGCCTGCATGAGTCATGCAGTGCTACAAGGCCAGGTAACAGTGTTTCCAGGTTAGGGAAGCAGATGCCAGTGCTGATAAGAGAGAGAAGCAAGTCTCTAAAAATGTGTCGGTGACTGCCTGGAGCTTCCCAAAAGCTTAGCTCTGAGCACAGGAACATTCCTACTTCAGAATAGCATCATTTTATTTTTAGAACATGCCCTGTGGAACTACAAGCTTTGAGGGACACGGAAAGAACATGAACCTTCTCAAATTGCTGCAGACCTGTTATGGGAGCATGAGAGAGGAAGCTTGCAAGAAGAGGGAAATGCCAAAGACTGGGAGGATAAGGGGAATGGAGGTTACTGGCTAGGCCCAAGCAGCCCTGGCGGGAACATCTAAGCCCAGGTCAGGAACTCTGGTGCAACTCTTAGTTCAGGTGAATGAAATTCTACAAGTTCCAGCGCATCTCCTCTGACCATACCTTAGTCACTTTAATAGTATCACTGCAAATAAATCTGACTGGGCAATAATCAGAAACTTCCTGCCTCATCCATTTATTAGTTTCTTTCTTTCTTTCTTTCTTTTTTTTTTTTTTTTTGAGAAGGTGTCTCGCTCTGTCGCCCAGGCTGGAGTGCAGTGGCCAGATCTCAGCTCACTGCAAGCTCCTCCTCCCAGGTTTACGCCATTCTCCTGCCTCAGCCTCCCAAGTAGCTGGGACTACAGGCGCCCGCCACCACGCCCGGCTAGATTTTGTATTTTTTAGTGGAGACGGGGTTTCACCGTGTTAGCCAGGATGGTCTCGATCTCCTGACCTCGTGATCCGCCCGTCTCTGCCTCCCAAAGTGCTGGGATTACAGGCTTGAGCCACCATGCCTGGCCCGTTTATTAGGTTTGAAGATCAACTGACCTTCTAGTGATAATTCTGAAGTGTAGCCCTCGAATAACTCAGGCATATTAACATAAGTCCTGGAATCAAACAAACCTACTTTTAAATCTTTGCCACTCATTAGCTCTAGGACATTGGACAAATTACTTTACCTCCTTGAATCTAAAATTCCCATATTTTAAATGGGCATAGCAATAAATAACTTATTTAGAAGAGGAAAATAAACAATACATGGGAGGTTGCAGCAAATAGTCATGAGTATCAAATGGAAGACTAGACCTTTTCTAGTCTAACTTCTTTTGCACACATCTGTAGAGTTTCTCCATCACTGCCTCCTTGAATAATAAGCCCTTCCTTGATTCCCCAGCCACATGATCTGGATTCATGTTCTTGCTTCCACATACATTCCTGGTGGCTGGTCCCAGGTGCACTTTTCCTGCTTTCTTTTAAATTTGTATCTTGTGTACCTGGAAGCTCCAACATCTCCACCCAGCACTTTGATGTCCACTTTTGTTTTGCAGCCTTAGATCTGACTCTACCTACCTGCAACTGGATTGGGCTTGAACTGACCCTATTTGGTACTGAGAAAAGAAAGGTTGAAGGGTTAACTTAGAAAGAAAAAAAACACCACAGTGGAAGGGGAGATAAAATATTTTCCTGCCATAGGAATACCCATTCCTGCCTATCTTTTGCAAAGTAACATCATGCCTAATTCATATAACCTAAAATGCTGAAATAAGTTCCTCAGATTCCTAAAATAAGAAAATCTGTGTTTCCTGGCTTCCCATGACAACTTCAGGTTTGACTAGAGTACCTGACAAGGCAGGACCTAAGGCATCAGAGTGTTTCAGGATGGCAGAGAAGGAAGAGTCCCTCTGGGACATAGACCTGAAACTCAAAATGAAATATCCACACGTAATCTAGGTGAGACCTGGGAGCCATAACATGAATAGGATCCTCAAAGGAGGAAACAGAACTGGGAAAGGGTACCATTGAGCCTTGGGGCAAAAAACTATTTATGCATAGATGGCTAAGATCTAGGGCTGGAGAGGAATTCTTGTAGCCTGGATTTCTTCCTAGCTTGCCTTTTGTGTCTCCACTCCTACAGTGGTGTACAGTTTTACCATGAAGTATGGGTTCTTGGAGTCTCTTCATGGCTTAGTCTGGTCTTTTTATTCTGCCAGGATTATACCACGTTGAGAGATGCAAATATCCTAGGCACTCATCTGTCTGGAAGACAGGTGACATGCAGTGATTGAGTTGGGTCAGAGTGACTGGGTCGCCAGATGTGGACTTGAGAAAAGCTCTACCACACACCCACTGAATGACTTTGCAGTTAGTTCTTAGCATCTACAAACCTCCATGTCCTCATTTGCAAAATAAGGTAGGAGCCATACTTATGTTCACAATGTTATAGGAAATGAAAAAATAAATGGATATCATTTTACACAGTCTGAAATGTAATAGGACTATCAGATATTGGCATCATCAATATATTTTTACCTATAGTTTTGGAATAAGAGTAATTGATTCAAGTAATTATGTTATGAAGCTATGAATCATTTATTAGGGCTGTTCTCCATGAACAGACACTGTGTGAAGCTCCATGGGCAATAAAAAGAAACAAAGTTTGATTCACAAGCTCAAGGAATTTATTGGATGACTAGATGAAGTAAGACAAATAAATGTCATATGAGAAGTAAAGTTAGCCTATTCAAAGACATCTAAAAATGCTGTGCCATTGGAGGAGGGAAGGCGACTTGTGTTTACCAAGTGTCTGCTTTGTCCCAGGCATTATGTTAGAGGCTTACAAAGCATATTTCCCGTAATCCTCCCAAATACATTGTGGGGTAGGTTCTATTACTCTCCTCACTAATAGTTGTGAACTGAGGCTAAGAAGGGCCAAGTGACTTTCCAAGGAGCCTTGACTAATAGACAATAAAAGAGATTTTAGGCTGGGCACAGTGGCTCACACCTGTAATCCCAGCATTTTAGGAGGCCAAGGCAGGTGGATCACCTGAGGTCAGGAGTTCAAGCCCAGCCTGGCCAACATGGCTAAACCCCATCTCTACTAAAAATACAAACATTGGCTGGGCATGGTGGCAGGTGCCTGTAATCCCAGCTACTTGGGAGGCTGAGGCAAGAGAATTGCTTGAACCTGGGAGGCGGAGGTTGTAGCAAGCCAAGATTGCACCACTGCAATCCAGCCTGGGTGACAGAGTGAGACTCTGTCTCAAAATAAATAAATAAATAAATAAACAAACAAATGAGAGAGAGAGAGAGAGAGAGAGACAGATATTTTAATCCATCTGGCTGACTCTTAAGTTCTGCTCTTTCTGGACTATCTCACTGACTCTAAGGAGAGAAAGGGTAAAGAGGAACTATGCAACTATGCACTTCCTTTAGAAGGGATAACTTGTTATTTCTGCATTTTTTATTGGATAATAAGGAAGCTATAAGTAGTTCTGCAAAAGGAGAGTGTAAATCATGGAATTTTTTCTGAAATGTTAAACTGTGAAAACAAAAGCACAGATTCTCTCTTCCAGTGCTGGGTGTGAATAATACAGGTTGGACTGGAAAAGTAACCTCGTGCAGGATTCTTGATGGTTATTGTGGGGAAGCATCCAATGATGATTTATTGGAAACCAGCCCAGAATACCTTTATGAGTAAATGAGCCATGGACATTTTCTAACCTACAATCTCAGAATGTATATCCCAGATAAAACAACAGACATGGCTTTAAAAAAAAAAAAAAAAGAAAGAAAGAAAGAAAGAAAGAAACAACTTTGTTTGCAAGCATAAGGAATGCACCTTTGTAGATATTAATAGAAGGTGGGGAAAAAACACATTTATTTACTAATTAATGTACCAGCTATTGTGATGCTCAGTGTTTTGCATACACTGATTGAGTCTTAAGCAAAGCAATATTGAAATAGAATCACAATGGACCTAGAGGAGCAAAAGGATTACCCAGAATACTTGGTTTCGATGCAATGAGGACATAATCATGGAGTTCCCAGGGAAAGCCTGCATAAAAGGGAAGATCACAGAAAGGAAACTGGGGCTGAAGATGGGGTGGAGAGATAGGACGATCAACACCTGATGAAATTGTTATAGCCCCTTAATCCAGGTGCACCTGAAGCCAGGTCCATCCCTGGATTCCATGGTTGTGAAAGCCATTAACATTTTCTCTTAGGTTTAGCTAGCTTGAGTTGGAGTGGCCTCTACTTACAACTGAAAGACCCCTGATGGATATAGAAATGAGCTTCTGGTTTGTCTCCAGCAATCAAGATGATGCCAATAATAGAGTAGATGCTCAAAGATATTTTTGGAATGAGTAAATGATATGCTTAATCCTTACAAGCAATTACAAGCAATGACTCAGAAATAGGACCCACGGCTCTTGATTTCTAGCTCATTGCTCCTTCAATTACTTTACATGACCTTTGGCAAAACAAGGAAAGACTTCTGCCTCCACTACATAGAGAGGAATGTTTTCTTTTTTAAATTATCTTTTTTAGATTAAAAAATTCTACAAGCAATACATTAATACTTTTCCATCATAAAAGATCCACCCACTCCACCACACTCCTACTCCATTCTCAATCACAGTTTGCTCTGTACTCTAATAGACCTTCTTCTATGCATTTATATAAAGTTAATTAAGTATCAAGTTGATGATAATCTTTTAAATAAAAGTAACATTTTAATTTGCCTTAAAATAACCCAAGCAATATATGGGGGGAGGTTGGTGGGATTTAGATAAAATAGAATGGTCTGAACTGATAATTGTTGAAGTAGTGTGGTGGATATGTGGAGATTTGTCACCCTATTCTCTCTACTTTTGCATGTGCTTGACATGTACAAAACATACAAAAATAAAAAAAGTTATTGTAAAATGAGTGTGTGTGTAAAGAATTGAAAAACACAGGAAAAGCAAAATAAGAATATTAAAGCATCATATATTTAAGTGTATACTCTTGCATGTCATTATAGACCCTATGTGTACACACACACAAACACAGACACACACTTATACATAATTCTTTTTTGATATTTTATTTAGCCAAAATTAAAGTGTATTATTTTATTATCCATATTTTTGTTATCATTTTTATTTTATTATTTGAGGGGGCACTATATCTCTCCATGTTTACATGTCAATATTAAATATTTTTTCTTAATAATGCCAATTTAAATTTTTCTAACCTTGTTTAACAATTCATTAATTTGTCTACAAACATCTATTATAGGACCAGTTATTGTACCTACTTTTTATGCCCTTTAAAACTCATGGAAAAATAAAAACAGCTTTGTTGAGATAATTAGCATATAATTCACCCATTTAGAGTGTAAGGGTCCATGTTTTCTAGTATATTCATAGAATTATTCAGCCATCACAACAATCTACTTTTATAATATTTGTATCACTCTCCAAATTAGTAGTCACTCTTCATTCCCCACCTCCCTCTCCACAGCCTCGGAATACCTTCTATTTCTAGACATTTGCCTATTCTGGACATTTTATATAAAGGAAATCCTATAATATGTGATTTTTTGTTAATGGATTTTATTTTTACTTAGCTTGTTGTTTTCAAGAATTGTCTGCTATAATGTGTAGTGGTACTTTATTTCTTTTTGTGACCAAATAATATTCTGTTTTATGAGCATACCACATTTTCTTTATACATTATTAGCTTAAGGGCATTTGGACATTTTCTACTTTTTAGACCTTACGAGTAATGCTACTATAAAAACTTGTGTTCAAGATTTTGTGCAGACATGTGCTTTCATTCTTCTTGAGTGTGTATCCAGGTGTAGAAATTGTTGGGTAAATGGTAAACCTATGTTATGCATTTTTTAGAAACTTCCAAGTTGCACAATCTAAATTTGTGAAATATACTGTCTGTGAATTATATTCAATAAAACGTTTTAGAAAGGTGTTAAACATTTCTCTTCAAGGCTTATTTTAAAATAGTTTACTGCTACTAGTGAGGTTCCTTACTAGGTTATTTATTGAATGTGCTGAAAATTCAATGAGAGTAGTTGGTTGGAACTGGAAAATTTATCATCCCTTTCTGAGTTCTGATAATTGCTTTGCTTACATGTCTTTGGTCATTCTTTGTCTGGCCCTGGGGGTGGGGAAAATTACCCCATATATACACAGACACAGACGCAAAGAAAAACCTATGAAACTTTCTGTTTATCTCTGTGTATCTTCTTGCTCCGTAGTAGTTACCCTGGAAATTCTAGCTGCCTCAGCCTTAACAAACTCTCATCTCTTTATCCTCAACTCAGTGAGACCACAGTTCTATGATTGAACTCTCCTTCCCTCCCACTGGAAAACCTTTCTGCAGAAAGTAGCTCAGGGTCAGGCAATTATAGATCTCATCTTATTTGTTTCTTTTTACTCAAACATTACAGTCCTGTAATACCATTTTTATTTTTTTTAAGGTTTTGTCCAGTTTCTACTTGTTTATGTAAGAAGAATGCCACACTCTATGTCCATTTTGCATTCTATAAATGAATACCTGAGGCTGGGTAATTTATGGAGAAAATATGTTTATTTGGCTTATGGTTCTGCAGGCTGTACAAAAAGTATGGTACCACCATCTGCTTTTGGTGAGGGACCTCCGGAAGCTTCTAATCATAGCATGAAGCAAAGAGGAGCAGGGATTACATGGCAAGAGGAAGGAAGCAATAGAGAGAAAAGTGCGGTGAGAGGCCCTTTTCAACAATCAGATCTCATAGGAACTAATAGAGCAAGAACTCTCACTAATCTCAGGACAGCACCAAGCCTTTCATGAGGTATCTGCCCCCATAACCCAAACACCTGCCACCAGAACCAACCTCCAACTTGGGAATCCAATTTTGACCCGATTTGGAGGGAATAAATATTCAAACAGTATCATAGAATAAATTCAGTGTTTCTTCAACCTTGGCTAAAAACACTACTTTGTTTTTTGAGCTGCACCTCCCCAAATGGATTTCATTTATCACAATTGGTTTTCCTGTAGACATGGGGTAAGCAGGTCTGATAAATCACTGTAACGTAGCTGCTCTGAGTTTTAGGTATCCATTTGGATTTCAGAGTTGTCTGTTTTTACTTGGAAAATATGCCCACAAATGAAAAAATTATTCCATGAGTTTATTGAGGGAAGACAGAAATGTATTCTGCTGAAATTGTTAAAACTCTCTTGCTAACAAATAAAAGTCATGGCTATAGTTTATAGTGTATCACTTCTTTTTAATGTGTATCCCTTCCCAACAATTACATAATGATAGAAAACAGGAATACTTCAGATATATTGAGGGTTCAGTTCCAGACCACTGCAATAAAGTACCTATCACAGTAAAGTGAGTCACAGGAATTGTTCAGTTTCTCAGGGCATATAAAGTTATGTTTACTCTAGGTGATAGTTAACTGTACAAGCAAAGCAATGTACGTATCTTAACTTGTCACTACTTTATTGCTAAAAAATACTAACAACTATAGTGGGCAGAGTGGCTTATAACTCTACTCCAGTACTTTGGAAGCTCAGGTGGGAGGATCTCTTGAGGCCAGGAGTTCAAGACCAGCCTAGCAACATAGCAACCCTGTCTCTACACACATGTACAAAAAATACTCACAATTATCCGAGCCTTCAGCAAGTCAAAACCTTTTTGCTAGTGGGGTTTTGCCTTGCTGTTGATGACTACTGACTGCTCAGATCTGGTCATGGCTGCTGAAGACTGAGGTAGCTGTAACAATTTCTTAAGACAATAATGAAGTTTGCCACATCAATTGACTATTAATTGATAGCACTTTACCCACAGTAGAAGTTCTTTCACAGTTGGAGTCAATCCTCTCAAACCCTGCCACTGATTTATCAGCTAAGTTTATGGGATGTTCTAAACCTTTTGTTGCCATTTTAACAATGTTCACAGCATCTTCACTAGGAGCAGACTCTATCTCAAGAAACTTTCTTTGCCTATCCCTAAGAAGCAACTCCTCATTCAAGTTTCGTTATGAGATTGCAGCAATTCAGTCACATCTTCAGGCTCTACATCTAACTGTAGTTCTCTTGTTCTTTCCACCACATCTGCAGTTACTTCTTCCATTGAAGTCTTGAACACCTCAAAGTCATCTATGAGGGTCAGAATCAACTTCTTGTACATTTCTGCTATTGTTGATATTTTAACATCAACCCACAAATAACAAATGTTCTTAACAGCATGCAGAACGTTGAATTCTTTTCAGAAAGTTTTCAATTTAGTTTACCCAGACCCATCAGAGGAATCACTGTCTATGGAACGTATTGCTTTACAAAATGTATTGCTGAAGTAATAAGCCTTAAAAGTCATAATTACTCCTTGATCCATGGGGTACAAGTGGATGTTGTGTTAACATAAAAATGTTAATCTCCTTATACATCTTCATCAGAGCCCCAGATGACTAGATGTGTTGTCAACAAGCAGTAATATTTTGAAAAGAATCTGGTTTTTTCCAAATAGTAGATCTCAATAGTGGGCTTAAAATATTTGGTATATTGTAAACAGATGTGTTGTCATCCAAGGTTTGTTGTTTCATTTATAGAGAACAGACAAAATATATTAGCATACTTCTTAAAGGCCCTAAAATTTTCAGAATGCTCAATGAACATTGGCTTCCACTTAAACTCACCAGCTACATTAGTCCCTCATAAGAGAGTCAGCCTGTCCTTTGAAGCTTTAAAGACAGGCATTGACCTCTCTAGCTATGAAAGTCCTAGATGGTATCTTCTTCTAATATAAGGCTGATTTTTCTGCATTGAAAATCTATTGTTCAGTATAGTTACCTTAGCTATATCTTCTGGATAACTTGCTGCAGCTTCTCCATCAGAACTTGCTGCTTCATCTTCCACTTTTATATTATGGAGAAAAATACCTTAAGCCTCATGAACCAACATGTGCCGGCTTTTAGCTTTTCTTCTGCAGCTTCCTCACCCCTGTCAGCCTTCATAATATTAAAGAGAGATAGGGCCTTGCTCTGGATTATACTTTGACTTACAAGAGTGTAGTGGCTGGCCTGACATTATATCCAGACCACTAAAACTTTTTCTATCTCAGCAAAAATGCTGTTTCACTTTTCTGTGTTCACTGGAGTAGCACTTTTCATTTTCTTCAAGAACTTTTCTTCACACTCGTAACCTAGCCAACTGGCACAAGAGGGCTAGCTTTCAACCTATCTTGGCTTCTGATATGTCTTTCTTTACTAAGCTTGATTATTTCTGACTTGATTTACAGTGAGTGACATGAAACTCTTTTACTTCAACACTTTGAGGCCACTTTAGGGTTATTAATAAGCCTAATTTAATACTGTTGTGTCTCAGAGAATATGGAAGTTTGAAGAGAAGGACAGAAGTGGGGCACTGGCCAATTGATGGAGCAGTCAGAACACACAAATTTATCAATTAAGTTTGCCATCTTACATGGGTACAGTTTGTGGTACCTAGAAACACTTACACATCAAAGATCACTGATCACAGATCACCATAACATATATAATAAAAATAATTAAAATTGAAATACTGCAAGAATTGCCTAAATGTGACACAGAGACATGATTTGAGCACATGCTGTTGGAAAAAAAATGGCACTGATGAACTTTCTTGACACAGGGTTGCCACTAACTTTTAATTTGTGAAAAAAAGGCAATATCTGCAATGTACAGTGAAGCAAACACAATAAAATAAAGTATGTGCCTTAGCCCATTTGCATTGCTATAAAGAAATACCTGAGGCTGGGTAATTTATAAAGAAAAGACTTTATTGGGTTCATGGCTCTTCAGTCTATACAAGAAGCATGGCACCAGTATTTGCTTCTGGTGAGGACCTCAGGAAGTTTTCATTCATCATGGAAGATGAAGGAGAGTAGGCATCAATGGCAAGAGAGAAGGAAAAGAGAGAGAGGAGGAGGTGGCAAGCTCTCTTCAGCAACCAGTTTTCCTGGGAACTATTAGAGCAAGAACTCACTAGTTACTCCTAGGGTGGCACCAAGCCTCTTATGAGGAATCCACCCCCATAACACAAACACCTCTCACCAGGCCCCCCTCCAACACTGTGGATCAAATTCAAACATGAGATTTAGAGGGGACAAATACCCAAACTGTATCAGTATGCCTGTATTTTGATCTGAAACCCTTATAGTGTTGCTACCTGTGAACTATGTAAGGACAGGGCCAGGTATTATTTCTCCTCATCTCTCCAGTTTCTGGATTTGTCCTGACATAAAGTATGTATTAAGCTACTGTAAGCATTGAATAAGTGACTGTTAAGAATAAAAGATTATATAAGTGTCCCAGATCCTCCTCAAAGATTCTTTGTCAGAGATCTCTAAAATGTTAAAAGACACATTTTATCAAACTTCATATTAAAGGAAGAAGGAGGGACAGAGATGAGACACAGAGGGATGTGCAGCCAAGACCAAAACAAAAGTAACTCTAAGTTCAGTCAACAGTTGGGTTTTTTTCTCCTTGGATCAGGGCTGCTGAGTTCCCATGAGTCAGCATAGTGAGATCTAATTGAAATAGATGTAAGCTCAGAAATTCATTTTATTCTGGAAGTAAAAGAATTTGCTCCAGTAGTAACATGCTCCTCAATATTTAACACTCAACATGGCCGCCTCCTCTGCTCAAATTGAGCACAAACATGGATTACTTCCAGCATGGGCTATAAAATATGGTGAATTTAACAAATATGGTGGAGGAGGGAGCTCCAGGTGAAAGACAACTAAAAAGATGGAAAAAACTGTCAGAATCAACTTTTGCAGAACCCTGTAATGTAGTCAAAAACTTAGAATAATCAGGGGAAAATTTAGTAAAGAAGGAAGTGGCTGCATTATAGTAAGAGAACCTTGTGGCATTTTAAATTACCCACCTACCACACTCCCGCTCCACAGAATACCAAGAGTCATATAAATGGCAGTGTGAATTCCTGGTGCAGGTTACAAGTGCCACAAATAACAATATAGCCCTTATTCTTAAAAAATTTTTTTTAAAAGTTGTGTACTTTAACCTGTCTGTGCCTCCCTCAGAGCCACAACTTACACAAGACGTGTGTTGGTTTTGCCTGAGAGACTTCCTAGGGCAGGGGCAGTCCCTTGGGAAGTTTTTAGTGAAACATTTAAGGTCAAAGTATTGGCTTTCAGCAGCCTACAGTAAGGGAGAACAATTAGAACAAGCAGTATGCAGACCAAAAAGTCAGCAAAAGAAGAGACTGGGAAACAAAATATGTAGGGGAATGAGGGCTTTTTAAAGATTTCTGTGTACAGTGGAGAATCAAGAATGCCAAGGCCATTCCATGGATGGATGAATGCTCAAAAAAGGACTAAGAAGACATTAAGATTTCACCTCTGGCTAATATTCAGGTTCAACACAGGCAAAAAGCAAAGGTTAAGGTGGAGTTATAAATGCTTTGACTAACCATTGAAGAATTACCCTAATACGGAAGCAATCTACAATGGCTTGGAAAGGTTGTTTGTTTGTTTTTTCTTTTCTTGGCTCCAGGTACTTAAGAAAACATCATCAAAACACCGTATATGACTTAGAACATATACATTAGAAGAATAGTGTAGGATAGTCATTAACAAACAACAACTCCTGTAGAACAGGAATACAAACCTAGGGGGTGGAAAGAATATTATTTCTATAGTTGCCATAGTAAACATTTAGAAAGCTTAAGTTTCAGAAAAAATTATCAAGCATGCAAAGAAACAAAGAAGTATGTCACATTCAAAAGTGAAAAAAGAAATTAATAGAAACTGCCTCTAAGGAAGCACAGATATTAGACTTACTAGACAAAGACTGCATTAAATATGTTTGAAAGCCAAAGCAAACCATGCACAAAGAATGAATGGAAACTAGAAGAACAATGTCTCACCAGAGAATATCAACAAAGATATAAAAACTGTAAAAAAGGAATCAAATAGAAATTCTGGTGCTGAAAAGTATAATAACTCTAATTAAACATTTACTAGAATGGTTCATATCAAATTTGAGACAGGAGAAGGAAGGAAGAATCAGTGAACACAAGGAGAAGTCAATTGAGATTTTTCAGTCTGAAAAGGAGAAAGTGAAAAGAAGGAGAAAAAAAGAGCTTAAGAGACATATGAGACACCATAAAGCATATGAACACACTCTTGATGAGAATCTCAGAGGGAGAGGACAGAGAAAAAGGGAAAAAAAGAATCTTTGTAAAAGTGTTGCCCAGAAATTTAGCAGACATGAATACACAATCCAAAAAGCCCAATGAGCTATATATATGATGAACTCAGAAATATTCAAAAATTATAATCAGCTTGCCAAAAATGAAGACAAAGATAAATTCTTGGAAGTAGCAAGACAGAAGCAATTGTCGTATACAGAAATCCTCAATAAGATTAACAACTAATTTCTTTTCTGAAACCATAGAAGCCAGTTGGCAATGGGATCATATATTTAAAGTACTAAAAGAAAAACAGAAACCTGTCAACTAAAAATTCTGTATCTACCAAACTATCCTATTAAAATGAATAAAAATTAAGATAGTCACTTATTTAAAAATAATTAAGGTATTCATTACTAGTATACCCACACAACAAGAAATGTTAAAAAAAAAAAAAAAACTCCATAGGTTGATATAATACAAACTCTAAGCAGTATGAAAAAATAAAAAGCATCAGAAAAAGTAGCTAAAGATCTAAATTAAAGCCAGTGCTTTTGCATTTTTTGTATCTTCTTTTTTCCCTACGTGATTTATAGATAACAGCAAAAAATAATCATTGTTAAGCTGTGATAAAGGGAATATGATGTATAAATATATAACTGGTATAATGAAAACATAAGGAGGAGGTAGATGAAGCTGTGAAGGAGCAGAATTTTTGCGTAATACTGAAATGACGTAAATAATTTCAAACGTGATTGTTATAAACTTATATATTAATTGCAATATCTATGGTAATTACTAACAAAACACTAAAAATAAATTTATATAGAAATAAAAGTGATGCACTAAAAATTAATTATGGGGAAATACATAGATTGAAAAATATAGGAATATAGGAATATAGGTATAAAAAAGGCATAAGATACATAGCAACAAATAGCAAAAAGACTGAAGTAACTCCTCCTTTACCAATAATTACTATTTATTTATATTTATTAGGAGATGGAGTCTCACTCTGTTGCCTAGGCTGGTCTCAAACTTTTGACTTCAAGTGATCCTCCTGCCTTAGCCTCCCAAATATGTGAAATTACACGTGTGTGCCACTGTACCTGGTAGTAATTGTAAACTGTAAGTGGCTTAAGTTCTCCAATGAAAAGTCAGAGATTGGGAGACTACATAAAAATCATCCAACTATATGCTCTTTAGAAGAGACCAAATATTTGACAAGGCAAAGGGAAGGGATGGAAAACATAATACATTCAAAAAGAAGTCTGGGGTAGCTATACTAATATCAGACAAATTAGACATAAAAAATTGTAACAAGAGAAAAAGAAGGATATTGTGTACTAATAACACGGTCAATTCACTGGGAGGATGTAACAACTATAACCATATATGCACCTAACAACAGAACCCTAAAATATATAATGCACAAACCCACAAAATTGAAGTGAGAATTAGACAATTCTACAATAATAATTGTTGATTTAATATCCCATGTTCCATAATAAACAGAATATTTACACTGAACATCAATAAAATATTAGGGATTTAACAACTCTATAAACCAACCAGATATAAAAGACATATGCAGAGCATTCAATTGAACAATAGCAGAACAGACATTCTTCTCAAGGCTGCATGGAGTATTGGAATATTCTTTAAGTGTAATCATATGTTAGGCCACAAAATGCATTTCAATAATTATAAAATAGCAAAAATTACACAAGGCACACATATTGAGATCATAAAGTATCATCCTGTTAAGATGGCAACATTATCCAAAGCAATGCCAAATTCAATGCAATTTCTATTAAAAACTCAAGACTTTTCTCTCTCTCTTTTTCTTTCTTTCTTTCTTCCTTTCTTTCTCACAGAAGTGGAAAACTGTGCCTTAATTCTGAAAATGCAAAACAAAGTTGGAAGCCTCATACTTCCCAATTTTAAAATGTACTATAAATCTAAAGTGATCAAAAGAGTGTGGTACTTAAATTAGGAGAGACATACAGATCAATGGAATATACTGACAGTTCAGATGTGAAGTCATAAGTCTATGGTCAAATGATTTTTGACAAGGGTGCCAAGGCAATTCAATAGGGGTAAAAATAGGCTGTTTAACAAGTGATTTTAGGACAACTAGATATCTATATGCAAAAAAAAAAAAAAAAGAAGTTGGACTTTTTACCTTATACCATGTAAAAAAATTAACTCAAAATAGATCAAAGACTTAGATAAAAAAATTATAACAAACAAAAAAATCTTACAACAAAACATATGGGTAAATCTTTATGACCTTGAATTTGGCAATGGACTCTTAAATATGATATCAAAAGCATAAGTAACAAAAGAAAAAGCAGAAAAATGAGACTTAGTCAAAATGAAAAACCTTTATTCATCAAAAGACATTATCAAGAAAGTAAAAAGACAACCTAAAGAATGGGATAAAATATTTACAAATTACATATTTGAGAAGGGTACAGAATACCTAAAATACTCGACAACCAAAAGACAAACAACTCAATTTCATTTTAAAAAATGAAAAAATACTTGAATAGACATTTTGTGAAGAAATATATATAAATGCCCTGAAGGTACATGAAAATATATTTAACAACATCGATCATTAAGTAAAAGCAAGTCAAAAATCACAGTGAGATAACATTCACACCCACTAGGATGGCTATATGTGGTTTTTTAAATTAATTAATTAATTTATTCATTATTAAAGTAAGGTTTAGGTAGAAGGTGGGATTCAGGAGAGCCCTTGCTTTTTTTTTTTTTTTTTCTTTTTTTCTTTTTATTATATTTTAAGTTCTGGGATACATGCGCAGAGCAGGTTTGTTACACAGGTATACATGTGCCATGGTGGTTTGCTGCACCCATCAATCCATAATCTACTTTAGGTATTTCTCCTAATGGTGTTCCTCCCCTAACCCCTACCCACTGACAGGCCCCAGTGTGTGATGTTCCCCTCCCTGTGTCCATGTGTTCTCATTATTCAACTCCCACTTATGAGTGAGAACATGCAGTGTTTGGTTTTCTGTTCCTCTGTTAGTTTGCTGAGAAAGATGGTTTCCAGCTTCATCCATGTCCCTGCAAAGGACAGGAACTCATCCTTCTTTATGGCTGCATAGTATTCCATTGTGTATATGTGCCACATTTTCTTTATCCAGTCTATCACTGATGAACATTGGGTTGATTACAAGTCTTTGCTATTGTGAACAGTGCTGCAATAAACATACATGTTCATGTGTCTTTACAGTAGAACGATTTATAATCCTTTGGATATATACCCAGTAATGGGATTGCTGGGTCAAATGGTAGTTCTGGCTCTAGATCCTTATCAATTGCCACACTGTCTTCCATAATGGTTGAACTAATTTACACTCCCACCAACAGTGTAAAAGCATTTCTATTTCTCCACATCCTCTCCAGCATCTGTTGTTTCCTGACTTTTTAATGATTGCCATTGTAACTGGCATGAGATGTATCTCATTGTGGTTTCGATTTGCATGTCTCTAATGATCCGTGATAATGAGCTCTTTTTCATGTGTTTATTGGCCACGTAAATGTCTTCTTTTGAGAAGTGTCTGTTCATATTTTTCACCCACTTTTTGATGGAGTTCTTTCTTTTTCTTTTTATTTCTTATAAATTTGCTTAAGTTCCTTATAGATTCTGGACATAGAACTTTGTCAGATGGATAGATTGCAAAAATTTGCTCCCATTCTGTAGGTTGCCTGTTCACTCTGATGATGGTTTCTTTTGCTGTGCAGAAGCTCTTTAGTGTAGTTATATGCCATTTGTCAATTTTGGCTTTTGTTGCCATTACTTTTGGTGTTTTAGTCATGAAGTCTTTGCCCATGCCTATGTCCTGAATGGTATTGCCTAGGTTTTCTTCTAGGGTTTTTATGGTTTAGATCTTATGTTTATGTCTTTAATCCATCTAGAGTTAATTTTTGTGTAAGGTGTAAGGAAGGGGTACAGTGTCAGTTGTCTGCATATTGCTAGTCAGTCTTCCCAACACCATTTATTAAATAAGAAATCTTTACCCCATTGCTTTTTTTTTGTCAGGTTTGTCAAAGATCAGATGGTTGTAGATGTGTGATGTTGTTTCTGAGGCCTCTGTTCTGTTCCATTGGTCTATATATCTGTTTTGGTACCAGTACCATGCTGTGTTGGTCACTGTAGCCTTGTAGTATAGTTTGAAGTCAGGTAGCGTGATGCCTCCAGCTTTGTTCTTTTGGCTTAGGATTGTCTTGTCTGTACAGACTCTTTTATGGTTCCATATGAAATTTAAAGTAGTTTATTTTCTAATTCTGTGAAGAAAGTCAGTGGTAGCTTGATGGGGATAGCATTGAATCTATAAATTACTTTGGCCGGTATGGCCATTTTCACAATACTGATTGTTCCTATCCATGAGCATGGAATGTTTTTCCCGTCATTTGTGTCCTCTCTTATTTCCTTGAACAGTGGTTTGTAGTTCTCCTTGAAGAGGTCCTTCACATCCCTTGTAAGTTGGAATCCTAGGAATTTATTCTTTTTGTATCAATTGTGAATGGGAGTTCACTCATGATTTGGCCCTCTTTTGTCTATTATTGGTATATAGGAATGCATGCGATTTTTGCACATTGATTTTGTATCCTGAGACTTTGCTGAAGTTGCTTATCAGTGTAAGGAGATTTGGGACTGAGATGATGGGATTTTCTAAATATACAATCATGTGATCTGCAAACAGGGACAATTTGATGACTTCTCTTCCTAATTGAATACGCTTTATTTCTTTCTCTTGTCTGATTGTCCTGGCCAGAGCTTCCCATACTGTGTTTAATAGGAGTGGTGAGAGAGGGCATCCTTATCTTGTGCCGGTTTTTAAAGGGAATGCTTCCAGCTTTTGCCCATTCAGTATGATATTGGCTGTGGGTTTGTCATAAACAGCTCTTATTATTTTGAGACACATTCCATAAATACTTAGTTTATTGAGAGTTTTTAGTATGAAGGGATGTTTAATTTTATTGACGACCTTCTCTGCATCTTTGGAGATAATTATGTGGTTTTTGTCATTGGTTCTGTTTATGTGATGGATTATGTTTATTGATTCATGTATGTTGAACCAGCCTTGCATCCCCGGGATGAAGCCGACTTGATAGTGGTGGATAAGCTTTTTGATGTGCTGCTGGATTAGATTTTTTGTTGAGGATTTTTACATCGATGTTCATCAGGGATATTGGCCTGAAAGATTCTTTTTTTGTTGTTGTGTTTCTGCCAGGTTTTGGTATCAGGATGATGCTGGCCTCATAAAATGAGTTAGGGAGGATTCTCTCTTTTTCTATTGTTTGGAATAGTTTCAGAAGGAATGGTACCAGCTCCTCTTTGAACCTTTGGTAGAATTCAGTTGTGAATCCAGCCTGTCCTGGGTTTTTATTTTTTTTTTTTTGGTTGGTACGCTATTAATTACTGTCTCAATTTCAGAACTTGCAATTGGTCTATTCAGGGATTCGACTTCTTCCTCGTTTAGTCTTGAGAGATTGTGTGTGTCCAGGAATTGATCCATTTCTTCTACATTTTCTAGTTTATTTCTGTAGAGGTGTTTATAGTATTCTCTGATGGTAGTTTGTGTTTCTGTGGGATCAGTGGTGATATCCCCTTTCTCATTTTTTATTGTGTCTATTTGATTCTTCTCTCTTTTCTTCTTTATTAGTCTGGCTAGCAGTCTATCTATTTTGTTAATCTTTAGAAAAAAAAACCAGTTCCTGGATTCATTGATTTTTTTAAAGGGTTTTTTGTGTCTCTATCTCCTTCAGTTCTGCTCCAATCTTAGTTATTTCTTGTCTTCTGCGAGCTTTAGAATTTGTTTGCTCTTGCTTCTGTAGTTCTTTTAATTGTGATGTTAGCATGTCAATTTTAGATCTTTCCCACGTTCTCCTGTGGGCATTCAGTGCTATAAATATCCCTCTAAATACTGCTTTAGCTGTTTCCCAGAGATTGTGGTACATTGTGTCTTTGTTATTACTGGTTTCAAAGAACTTCTTTATTTCTGCCTTAATTTCGCTATTTACCCAGCAGTCATTCAAGAGCAGGTTGTTCAGTTTCCATGTAGTTGTGCGGTTTTGAGTGAGTTTCTTAATCTTGAGTTCTAATTTGATTACACTGCAGTCTGAGAGACTGTTTGCTATGATTTCCATTCTTTTGCATTTGCTAGGATTGTCCAATTATGAGGTCAATTTTAGAATAAGTGTGATGTAGTGCTGAGAAGACTGTATATTCTGTTGATTTGGGGTGGAGAGTTCTGTGGATGTCTATTAGTTCTGCTTGGTCCAGAGCTGAGTTCAAGTCCTGAATATCCTTGTTAATTTTCTGTCTCATTGATCTGACTAATATTGACAGTGGGGTGTTAAAGTCTCCCACTATTTTTGTGTGGGAGTCTAAATCTCTTTATAGGTCTCTAAGAACTTGCTTTATGAATCTGGGTGCTTCTGTATTGGGTGCATATATATTTAGGATAGTTAGTTCTTCTTGTGTTCATCCCTTTACCATTATGTAATGCCCTTCTTGGTCTTTTTTTATCTTTGTTGGTTTAAAGTCAGTTTTGTCAGAGGCTAGGCTTGCAACCCCTGCTTTTTTTTGCTTTCCATTTACTTGGTAAATATTACTCCATCCCTTTATTTTGAGCCACATGTGTGTCTTTACACGTGGGAGAGGTCTCCTGAATACAGCACACCAATGGATCTTGACTCTATCCAATTTGCCAGTCTGTGTCTTTTGATTAGGGCATTTAGCCCATTTACATTTAAGGTTAACATTGTTATGTGTGAATTTGATCCTGTCATTATGATGCTACCTGGTTATTTTGCCCATTAGTTGATGCAGTTTCTTCATAGTTTCAGTGGTCTTTACAATTTGGTATATTTTTGCAGTGGCTGGTACCAGTTTTTCCCTTCTGTATTTACTGCTTCCTTCAGGAGCTCTTGTAAAGCAGGCCTGATGGTGACAAAATCTCTCAGCATTTGCTTGTCTGTAAAGGATTTTATTTCTCATTCTCTTATGAAGCTCATTTTGGCTGCATATGAAATTCTGGGCTGAAAATGCTTTTCTTTAAGAATGTTTAATATTGGCCCCCACGCTCTTCTGGCTTGCAGGGTTTCTGCTGAGAGATCCACTGTTAGTCTGATGGGCGTCACTTTGTGGGTAACCCGACCTTTCTCTCTGGCTGCCCTTAACATTTTTTTATTCATTTCAACCTTGGTCAATCTGACAATTAAGTGTCTTGGGGTTGCTCTTCTCAAGGAGTATCTTTGTGGTGTTCTCTATATTTCCTGAATTTGATTGTTGGCCTGTCTTGCTACATTGGGGAGGTTCTCCTGGATAATACCCTGAAGAGTGTTTTCCAATTTGATTCCATTCTCCCCGTCACTTTCAGGTACACCAATCAAATGTAGATTTGGTCTTTTCACATAGTCCCATATTTATTGGAGGCTTTGTTCATTCTTTTTGATTCTTTTTTTCCCCTAATCTTGTCCTGATGCTTTATTTCATTAAGTTGATCTTCAATCTCTGATATCCTTTATTCTGCTTGATCGATTTGGCTATTGATACTTGTGTATGTTTCACAAAGTTCTCATGCTATGTTTTTCAGTTCCATCAGCTCACTTATGTTCCTCTCTAAACTGATTACTTTAGTTAGCAATTCCTCTAACCTTTTTTCAAGGTTGTTAGCTTCCTTGCATTGGGTTAGAACATGCTCCTTTAGCTCAGAGAAGTTTATTACCCCCCATTCAGAAGCCTACTTCTGTTAATTCATCAAACTCATTCTCTGTCCAGTTTTGTTCCCTTGCTGGTGAGGAGTTGTGATCCTTTGGAAAAGAGGCATTCTGTTTTTCAGAATTTTCAGCCTTTTTGCCCTGGCTTTTCCTCATCTTTGTGGATTTATCTACCTCTGATCTTTGATGCTGGTGACCTTCGGATGGGTTTTTTGTGTGTGTGTCCCTTTTGTTGATGTTGATACTTTTCCTTTCTGTTTATTAGTTTTCCTTCTAACAGGCCCCTCTGGGGCAGGTCTACTGGAGTTTGCTGGAGGTCCACTCCAGACCCTGTTTGTCTGAGTATCACCAGCAGAGGCTGCAGAACAGCAAAGATTGCTGCCTATTCCTTTCTCTAGAAGCTTCATCCCAGAGGGGCACCCCCCAGATGGCAGCTGGAGCTCTCCTGTATGAGGTGTCTATTGTCCCCTGCTGGGAGGTGTCTCCCAGTCAGGAGGCATGGGGTCAGGGACCCATTTGAGGAGGCATTCTGTCCCTTAGCAGAGCTTGAGCACTGTGCTGGGAGATCCATTGCTCTCTTCAGAGCCAGAAGGCAGGAAAGTTTAAGTCTGCAGAGCTGTGTCCACAGCCACCCCTTTCCCCCAGGTGCTCTGTCCCAGGAAGACGGGAGTTTTATCTATAAGCCCCTGTCTGTGGCTGCTGCCCTTCTTTCAGAGATGCCCTGCCCAGACAGGAGAAATCTAGAGAGGCAGTCTGGCTACAGTGGCTTTGCTGAGCTGCTGTGGGCTCAGCCCAGTTTGAACTTCCTGGTGGCTTTGTTTACCCTGTGAGGGGAAAATTGTCTACTCAAGCCTCAGTCATGGTGGATAACCCTCCCCCCACCAAACTTGAGCATTCCAGGTTGACTTCAGACTCCTGTGTTGGCAGCAAGAATTTCAAGCCAGTGGATCTCAGCTTACCAGGCTCCATGGGGGTGGGATCCACTAAGCTAGATCACTTGACTCCCTGGCTTCAGCCCCCTTTCCAGGGGAGTGAACAGTTCTGTCTCACTGGCATTCCAGATGCCACTGTGGTATGTAAAAAAACTCCTGCAGCTAGCTCAGTGTCTGCTCAAAAGGTCACCCAGCTTTGTACTTGAAACCCAGGGCCCTGGTGGTGTAGGCACCTGAGAGATTCTCCTGGTCTGCGAGTTGCAAAGACCTTGGGAAAAGTGTAGTATCCAGGCCAAAATGCATCATTTCTCATGGCACAGTCTCTCGTGGCTTCCCTTGGTTAGGGGAGGGAGTTCCCTGATCCCTTGCACTTCTCGGCTGAGGCGACACCCCACCCTGCTTCTACTCGCCCTCTGTGGCTTGCACCCACTGTCTAACCAGTCCCAATGAGATAAGGTGGGTACCTCATTGGAAATGGAGAAATCCCCCACCTTCTGCTTTGATTTCACTGGGAGCTACAGACAGGAGTTTTTCCTATTTGGCCATCTTGCCAGCCACCCATGGCTATACGTGTTTTAAAAATGGATAATAACAAGTATTGGCAAGTATGTGGAGAAATTGGAACCTTATGCAATGCTTCTGGGAATGTTAAACAAGGTATCCACTGTGAATAAGTAAATTTGATGGTTTCTCAGAAAGTTAAATATAGAGTTACCATAAGACCCAGCAATTTAAGTCCTAAGTATATAACCCCCAAAATTGAAAACAGATACTTAAACAAAAACTTGTATTGAATGCTCACAGTAACACTATCCATAATAGTCAACAAGTGGAAACAACCCAAATGTTCAAACTGAAAAACTGTTTCTCTTAAAAAAAGGTATACACATACAGTGCTATACTGTCCGGCCAAGGATAAAGAACTGATGCATGCTAAAACGTGGATGAACCGTGAATTATGTTAAGTGAAAAATCCAGTCACAAAATGTCACATATTTTATGATTCAATTTATATGTGTTTTATTTAGTTTGGGGTGCTATCATAATGCTATAAATTAATGGCTTAAGCAAAAAATATTTAATTCTCACAGTCCTGGAGGCTGGGAATTTCAAGGTAAAGGTGTTGGCAGATCAAGTGCCTGGTGAAGACCCACTTCTTGGTTTGGATATGGCTGTTTTTTGTTGTATCAGCATGTGGTGAAGAGAAGAAAGAATAAGCTCTCATGGATGTTCTTAGAGGGGCACTAATCCTATTCATGAGGGACCCACCTTCATTACCTCCCAAAAGCCTATCTTTTGGCATGTACTTGCCAAAGGTTCCACCTCTTAACACCATCACATCAGGGGTCAAGTTTTCAACATATGAAATTTGGGAATAGGGCACAAATATTCAATTCATAGTAATATTAAATATTCCAAACAGGTAAATCCATAGAAAAAGAAAGAGATTCATGTTTGCCAGAATCTTGGAGGAGAGGGAAATAGAAAGTAACTGCTTAATCCATATGAAATTTCATTTTGGAATGATAAAAATGCTTTGGAACTAAATAGAGGTGGTGATTGCACCCTGAATGTTCTAAGTGTTTATTTTCTAAATAAATGGTTCTAAATTGTTTATTTTAAAATGCTGAAATTTTTGTTGTACAAGCTGTACTTCAATTAAAATGTAACAGCATTGCACTTTTTCCCAACTTGTAGGCTGCAACTTTTAATATTAGTTTATTTCTGCATCCATTTGAGCAAAAACATTTAGAAAAGTACAAAATACTCTGCACACATCATACAATCCCATATATGTGACTATATAACCATTGGGTTCATATCATTTCCTTCATCCTATTCACAAAATATTTCACTTGTATAGCAGTAGATATTGATGACTCATTTACTCCAGAGTAAAAAAGGCACAGATATTCATGAATATTGTCATTTTCATATGGTTCCTCAATGTCTACAAGATACATTTTATATACTACTTACTAAGCTCTTTAACCCTGGCCTATGTCATTCCTGGTTGTCATCAGTCTTTCACTCATTATGGCTCCGCTTCAGCACATGCCTCCTATAGTTACCTAATTATAATCAATTGTGGGCATGCTCATGTTTCTATCTTAAATGTTTGTGACCCCTACAAAGGCATGGGAATGGCTACACAGCTGTCAAGATTTGGGTCAAACCATTGTTCCTTTGGAAGACTGTTCTGTTCACATATCAGCAGAGGGGATAAACTGCTACTTCTTTATGTTTACAAGTCCTAGTTACTCAAGAGTCAGTGCCTGGACCCGCAGCATCAGCATCATGTGAAAACTTGTTACAAATGCAGAATCTTAGGACCCATCTCAGAGCTACTGAACCAGATCCTGTATTTTATGAAGAATCCCAGATGTTATGTGCACATTAAAGTTTTGGAAGTACACTATGCAGATCTCTAATTTTATACTCACATTTATTACATCATTCTCTTTATTATTCTGTATGAACTGCAGACTGCTAAGCTCATTGAAAGTAGGAAGTTTGTTTTATGCATCATTGCATCCCTACATGAACTGTTCTGGGCTCACATCCTTCCTCAGAAAATATTTTCATAATTAGTAAAGAAATAAAGTGATTTCTACAATTTCCAAAGAAGAACTTCCTTCTGCAAGTAAACCACCAGGAGGCTTGGTTGGGAAAATCTTAGAGTTCAAGCTCAGCTATCTGTAAGTTTTCCACATCAGGATTTAAGCAGCATCATGAAGCTAATAAAGCTAACAGAGTAATGAGAAGGAAATGCCAACAGAAGCTAGGTGTCTTTTGCTACTCTAGAGCAGAGGATAATTTGACAGTTCAATGCCCCCTGTTTTTCAAACAGGCCCATTTCTCATTATGAAAAGTGGCCCAGAGGCGAGGCATGTCACTTTGTTTGGGTGACAGAGGACCATGTGGGAAAGTAAAGTTCAGCATATTGCTGCTGGGCTTGGCAGACAGTGAATGACAGGAAGTGTTGGGAGGATTCCCCATTCGAAGGCTCATTTCAACTCCACATACTGTGGTCAAGTCTGAATAAAAACATATCACTGGAAATGTCCTTCTGGTACTCTGGGCTAAGTTTCTCATCACCTTTTCTCCTTTTTCTGCTTTCTCCAAATATCTATAATCACAATTAAAAAGATAGTTAAGGCACAATCCTGCCCTCAAATAATACCCAGTGCAGTAATAAAGATGCTTGTAGGCAAATCACGGAAACATACTTAGTTAAGTACCATGGTGGAGGTGTATTCAAGGAGATAGAGAGGTGCATGTAGTTAAATAATGCTACAAGGAAAGATGAAGGAAGATGGAGCAGAGGGAATGGGGAAGTGGAAGGCAGGTGGGTAGACAGAGTCAGTATTAAGAGAGCCTTATGTAACTTACTAAGGTGTTTGGACTCTATTCTCTGTATGGTGTTTCTCATACTTGTATTATGTGAAACACAGCAGGAAACACATTTCATTTCATGACTTAATAGACATACATATAATTGAAGCAAAAGTTACATGAAATAATATTCAATTACATTAACTATCATAAACTCCTGTGTTGTGGGAAGTCAGGGACCCTGAACAGAGGGACTGGCTGAAGCCATGGCAGAAGAACATAAATTGTGAAGATCTCATGGACATTTATTAGTTCTTCCAATTAATACTTTTATAATTTCTTATGCCTGTCTTTACTGCAATCTCTGAACATAAATTGTGAAGATTTCATGGACACTTATCACTTTCCCAGTCAATACCCTAGTGATTTCCTATGCCTGTTTTTACTTTAATCTCTTAATCCCATCATCTTCGTAAGCTGAGAAGAACAAATGTCACCTCAGGACCCTGTGATGATTGCATTAACTGCACAAATTGTTTGTAGAGCATGTGTGTTTGAACAATATGAAATCTGGGCACCTTGAAAAAAGAACAGGATAACAACAATGTTCAGGGAACAAGGGAGATAAGACTTTAAACTCTGACTGCTGGTGAGCCGGATGGAACAGATCCATATTTCTCTTCTTTCAAAAGCAAATAGGAGAAATATCACTGAATTCTTTTTCTTAGCAAAGAACATCCCTGAGAAAGAGAATGCACCCTGAGGGTAGGTCTATAAACGGCCCCGTTGAAGATGGCCATCTTGTACGGTTGAAGCCAAAGGGATGAAATAAGCTCCAGTCTCCTATAGTGCTCCCAGGCTTACTAGGAGGAGGAAATTCCCACCTAATAAATTTTGGTCAGACAGGTTGTCTGCTCTCAAACCCTGTCTCCTGATAAGATGTTATCAATGACAATGCATGCCCAAAACTTCATTAGCAATTTTAATTTCGCCCCATCCTGTGGTCCTGTGATCTTGCTCTGCCTCCATTTGTTTTGTGATATTCTATTACCTTGTGAAGCATGTGATCTCTGTGACCCACACCCTATTCATGCACTCCCTCCCCTTTTGAAAATTGCTAATAAAAACTTGCTGGTTTTACGGCTCAGGGAATATCATGGAACCTGCTGACATGTGATGTCTCCCCTGGACACCCAGCTTTAAAATTTATCTCTTGTACTCTTTCCCTTTATTTCTCAGACCAGCCAACGCTTAGGGAAATAGAAAAGAACCCATGTTAACTATTGGGGGCGGATGCCCCTGATACTCCTGTAATTTCCATTATATTCTGTTTTATATTTTCAATACTGTACTGGTTATGATTTTCTCTCAGTGTCTGCTTTCAAGAGGACCTATACTGTAACAGTGAATATCCTCATCTTGCTGTAGATCTCAAAGAAAAGCTGTGACATTTCCTGTATGATTTTTATAGATTACCTTCTTAGATTAAGAAAGTTCTCTTCTGATTAAAGTTTAGTATTTTTTTTAAAATAAATAAATATTAAATTTTTTAAAGCTTTATTGAGGTGATAATTTTTTCTATTAATTTAATAATATGCACATTAAATTGTTTTTCTAACATTTAAAAAATGTGCTCATGAGATAAACTTAATTTTGGCATGATACATTATCCTTTTTATGTATTTCTGGATTCAGTTTGCTACTATGTGTTTAAAACTTTTCAAAATTTATATAAGGGAAATTTATTTTATGTACAGTTCTATGAGTTTTGACAAATGAATAGAGCTGAGTAAACAGAATCACATGTCAAAAAATGATAGTCAGAAGAGTGATGTTAGCATCCTGGTAGAATAGGAAACTCCTTACCTTGCCTCCAGACAATGAAATAAACATCTATTCACAGATCACTTTTCTCTGAGAGAAAGTCAGAGACCAGTTGAGTGACTCCAACCCACTGGACAACCAAGAAAACCTTCACATAGAAAAGGTAGTAAAAGATGAAGTACACTTGGGCACGGACCCGCAGCCCAGACATTGCTCCATAAAATCAGGAAAGGAATTCCCAACATCCAGATCCTCCCTGTGGATAGGAGGTTTTGGGACATCACATAGAGTGCACCAGCTCTCGGGTTTTGGGGATTTGGCTCTTAATTCACCAACTCTGAGAGCAAAAGATATTAAACATATGTGAGTCTCTCAGACCCAAATGAAAAAAGTGGCAGTTTTATGTAAGCATGCAAGCACTTCCGAGGGCTGCATCCCCTAGGAACAGTGCAAGAGAGAGTACATAAAAATTCAGCCACTTGTTTCTTCCATGAAAAGGTTTATGACATACTTTCCCAGTGGGCACTTGATTAGCTGGATTATTGCATCACAGAGCTAAAGGGTAGAAAAACATTAGCTAACCAGCAGCCCCAGAAGAAGATTGTCACTTCTCAGGCCTACTCCCTTAGCATACCCAAGTTATAACTTCAAGACTATTAATCTATCTTGAAAGAAGTTTGTCCACAAAGTAAGCACTCACATTCTTGTAGCTTCCACTGAGAAACTGTATCCTAAACCCCCCTTGCTCTGGGAGTAGTGGGAACTAAGTATACGTGAGTATCTCTAGACCACAGGAAAAAATGGCAGTTTTCGCATAGCATGTAAGCACTTTCAGGGTTTCATCCTCTAGAAGCAGTGCAAAAGGGGGTTTTAAAATGCAGCTTCTTGTTTTTCCCCAGAAGGGATTTGTGCCATGCATTAAAAGTCTAAAATTTTTACAGCTTTTCAAAGGATTCCATCCTAAACCTCTTAGCTCTTGAATCAAAAAGGACTAGGTATCCATGAATCTCCTTAGATCATAAGATAAAGAAGCAGTTTTAAATGGATGCATAAACACCTCCAAGTGGTACACTCCCTTGAAGATGTGCAGCAAAGGTGTAGAAACATGTAGTTTTCTTTCTTTTTTTTTCCTGGACAGGGCTTACTATACACACTTTCAGCGGCTCCTTAAAAGCCTGGCTTGTAAGGAACTTGCATTGGGGAGTTAACAAGCAAAAAGAAAAGAACAAAAACCTGTCTGGCAGCCAGAGCCAGAACTTGGGACTTTATGAACCTTCTATGTGGCCTGCCTCAGTAATAAATCCAGGTCTACTTGTTCTTCCTGGAAGGAGTTTGGCCATGCAGTGACTGCCATACCTTCTACACCTCTCACTCAAGGGATTATCTCCTTGACAACTTAACCCTCAGAGTTAATAGGAATTTGAATTCTTAAATAACCCCAGATCAAAAAACATGAACAATTGGATGGACCATGGGCCCACTTCCAATAGCTGTTGCCCCAGTATTAGAGGGTGCTACCTGAACACGAGTACAAACATGTGCCACAGATTTTTTCCCCCAGCCAAGTGCAGAGACACTGGGTAACAAACACCCACCCTAAGCTTCAAAATGAAGATAGAAGTAACTGAAGCTCACATTCAACACCCCAACTGTTTTAGCTACAATAGAGAGACTGGCATCTACCTCATTAGTCTAAGGGTAGTTACAGAATGTGGCACATGCTAAGTTCCAGGGGGTCACAAAAACAGACAGCAGTCTGGAAAAAGATTTGAGAAGCACCATAAAATCTCTGGCTGGATGAACTGGTGATTTTTCCCCTACACAGGCCAGTATAACAGAACTAGGGTAGGTAGTTGTCTTATCTAATGTGCAGAAACCAACAGAAGGAGTCAAGGGAAAATTAAGAAACAGGGCAAAATATTCCAAATAAAAGAACAAGTAAGTCTTCAAAAGTGTATCCAAGTAAACTGCGTACATATGATTTACCCAACAGGAAATTCAAAATGATGTTTATAAAAATGCTTACCAACATTAGGAGAGCAATGCAAGAACAAACTGAGAATTTCATTAGTTACAAAGTATGAAGAAGTACTAAATAGAAATCACAGAGCAGAAGGGTACTATAATTGAGTTGAAAAATTAATAGAGGGAATTCAAGAGAATCCTGTCTAGATTGAGAAGAGGAAAGGATCAATTGGCTCAAAGACTTGTTTCTGAAAATCATGTGGCAAAGAGAAAAAAGAAAAGCACAATAAAAAAATTGAGGTTTAAGAAACATATGGGATGTAATCAAACATTACAACACATGCAATACTGATGTTCCAGAAGGAGAAGCAACAAAGAAAAAAAACCAGAAAACATTGAAAATATAATAGTAGAAAACTTCCTAAACCTGAAAAAGGAAGCAAAAATTCAGATACAGGAAGCTCAAAGGAGACCAAGTAAGATGAATATAAAGAAACCCACACAAAGAAATATCATAATCAAATTGTCTGTTAAAGACAGAGAGAGTTTTGAAACCGGCAAGAGTAAAGTGAGTTGTTACATTGAAAGGAACCACCATAAGACTATCAGTGGATTTGTTTCAGTAGAAACTACAGATCAGAATGAAGTGGATGATATACTCAAAATCCTGAAAAAAAAATTGTGAACCAAGAATGTTATACCTAGCAACCCTGTCTTTCAGAAATAAATGGCGATAAAGACCTTTAGATAAACAAAATTTGACTTTATCACCAAATTTAACATTACAAGAAGTGTTAACGGGGTTTCTTTAAGCTGAAGGAAAAAGACACTAATTAGTAACATAAAATTTATGGAAGTATAAATATAACTAACAAAATATGTACATTGTCAAATCCAGAATTGTAATGGTTGCATGTAAATAATTTAAACTTCTAGTATAAAGGTTAATAGACAAAACTATTAAAGACAAAAGTTACAACAATTTGTTAGATATACAATTTTTAAAGGCTAATTGTGACATCAAAAACACATAATGTGAGAGGAGGGTTAGTAAAAGTGTGGAGTTTATGTATGTAATCAAAGTTAAGATATTATCAGCTCAGTATAGCCAGTTACAATTCTAGAATATTTAATGTAAGCCTCAGGGTAGCCACAAATCAAAATCCTGTAACATATACACAAATGATAAAAAGATTCAAAGCATGTCATTACAGAAAGCCATCAAACCACAAAAGAAGAAAGGAATAGAGAAAGAAATAAAGGATCTACAAAATAACCAGAATATAACATAAAAATGACACTAGTAAGTCCTTTCCTATCAATAATTACTTTAAATACAAATGGATTAAATTCTTCAATAAAGCAGCATAGAATAGCTGAATAAATATTAGAAAAAGATCCAACTGTATACTGCCAACATATGACTTACTTCACCTCTAAGGACATTCATAGTTTAAAAGTGAAGGGATGGAAAAGATATACCATGCCAACAGAAACAAAAAGAAAGCAGGAGTAGTTATATTTATTTCAGACAAAATAGACTTTAGGTCAAAAATTGTAAAAAGAGGCAAAGATGATCATTATAGAGTGATAAAGTGGTGCAACAATTAAGAGGATGTGATAATCAGAAACATATATCCACCTAATATCAGAGCACCTAAATATATAAAACAAATATTAAGAGACTTGAAGAGAGACATAAACTGCCACACAGTAATAATGGAAGATTTCAATAACCCACTTTCGACATTGAACAGATCATCCATGCGAAAAAACACATAGCATTAGACATATCATTGAGATAGAAAGTCAACAAATAACATTGGACTTAAATGGACTGTTGAACGTTTCAACCTAACAAATACCTACAGAATAATCTGCCTAACAACTACAGACTATACATTCTTCTCATCAGCACATGGAACATTCTCCAAGACCGACCATATGATATGTCACAAAGAAATCTCAATAAATTATTTAATAATAAAAATCATATAATTTTTCATAGACTGCAACAGAATAAAAGTAGAAATCAATAACAAGAGGAACACTGTAAATTATACAAATACATGTAAATTAAACAACACGCTCCTCAACAATATTTGGGTCAATGACAAAATTTGGATGAAATTTTTAATTGTTTAGAAAATGAATAAAAATGGAAACACAACACATTAAATCCTCTGTGATATAGCAAAAACAGTCTGAGAGGGAAGTTTATAGTGTTAAATGCCTACATCAAAAATATGGAAAGATTACACGTTAATAATCTAATGTTACACTTCAAGTAACTAGGAAAACAAGAACCAAACCAAATTCAAAGCTTATAGAAGAATAGAAATAACAATGATCAGATCAGAACTAAATGAAGTAGAAAAAAAATACAAATGATCAACAAAAGAAAAGTTGATTCTTTAAAAAGATAAAGAAAATTGATAATTGCTAGCTAGACAGACCAAGAAAAGAAGAGAGAAGATTCAAATAAACATAGAAATGAAAAAGGAGACATTGCAACTGATATTATAGATATACAAAGATCATTATGGACTCCTGTTAACAACTATGTTCTCACAAGTAGAAAACCTAGAGAAAATTGGTGAATTTCTGGAAACATACAATCTCCCAAGAGTGAAGAAGTTACAGAAATTCTGAATAGACCAATAAAAAGTAGTGAGATTGCAACAGTAATACAAAATACCACCACAGCAACAACAACAACAAAAGCCCAGAACTAGATGGATTCACAGATGAATTCTATCAAACACACAGAGAAGAGCTTGTACCAATCTTCCTGAAACTGTTCCAAAAAATCAAGGAGGAGGTAATTCTTCCTAACTCATTCTATAAAGCCAATATCACTCTTATGCCAAACCCAGACAAGAATGTAATGCAAAAATAAAACTAACAAAGACCAATATCTGATAAACATAGATGCAAAAATCCTCAACAAAAAAAAAACTAGCAAATCTAATACAACAGCACATCACAGAAATAGTACAACATAGTCAAGTGGGTTTCATTCAAGGGATGCAAGAATGATTCAACATATGTAAATCAATAAATGTGATTTATCACATAAACAGAATAAGGGACAAAAACCATATAATCATCTCAATAGATACAGAAGAAGCATTTGATAAAATTTAGCATCTCTTTATGATAAAAACCCTCAACACACTGGGTGAAGAAGGAGTATACCTCAAAATAATAAAGGCCATATACAACAAACTCACAGACAACATTATAGTTAATGGGGAAAATTTGAAAGCATTTCCGCTGAAAACTGGAATAAGGCAAGGATGCCCATTTCCACTATCTTAGAAATTAAAATAATTTCTCAATAGCATAAAAAAAATTTAGAAGTCAACTAAACAAAGAAAGTAAAAGATCTGTATACTAAAATCTATAAAATATTGATGAAATAAATTGAAGGTACAGATAAATGTAAAGATATCCCATATTCATAGATTGGAAAAATTAGTGTTGTTAAAATGTCTATACTACACAAAGTGATCTATGGACTTAATGCAATCCCTATCACAATTTCAATTTTATTCCTCATGGAAATATGAAAAAAAAACTCTAAAATTTCACAAAAGATCACAAGTAGCCAAAAGAATCTTGAACAAAAAGAACAAAGCTGGAGGCATCATATTATCAGATTTCAAAATATATTACATGGCTATAGTACTCAAAATAGCAGGGTATAGGAAAAAAACAGACACCTTAACCAATGGAACAGGAGAGCTCAAAAATATACCCACATCTATAGTTAACTTAAATTATTTTCAATAAAGTTGCCAAGATCACATTTTGGAAAGGATTGATGTTGTAAAAAGTAGATATCCACACACAGAAGCATGAAAATAGACCCTTATCTAACTTTTTATACAAGAATCAACTTAAGTGGATTAAAAACTTAAACCTAAGGCCTGAAACTATAAAACTACTGGAATAAAACATAGGAGAAGAGCTTCATAACATTGGTCCAGACAGAAATTTCTTGAATATGAGCCCTACAGCACAGGCAATGAAAGCACTAATAGACACATGAGATTTTCTCAAACTAATATATGTGGAATCTTAAAAAGTTTAACTCATGAAAGTAGGGAGTAGAATGATGGTTTCCAGGGACAAGATGGTAGGAGGTGGGCTGGGAAAGGGGAGACATTAGTCAATGAGTACAAGGTGACAGTTAGGAGAATATTTGAAGTGATGTATATTTTAATTTACCTGATTTGATCATTGTACAATGTATACATGTGTCATAGTATCATATTATATCCCACAAACATATACAATTATTATATGTCAATTAAAAATAAAATAAAACTTGGAAACTATAATAGTGTTTAAATTTCCAATTGTCTCATAGACGCCATTTTTTAGCAGTTTGCTTGAATCAGTATGCTTGAATCAGTATTCAAATAAGCCACACATTACAAATAGTTAATACATCTCTTAATTCTCTCTTTAGACTTTAGGTTTTCTCCATCTGTCCCCATCCCCCTTGCAATGTATTTGTTAAAGGAACTAGATCATACATCCTGTAAAGCTTCCCACAAGCTGAATTGTTGTTGTTGAACGTTTATTGTTCAACACATTATGTACATATCATTCTGTCTTTCATTGCTTTACTAAATTGAATTGGGAGACTTTATCTGTGATTCAAAGTTGATTAAAGTTGGAGTAAGACTTATCTATACAAAGATTTGTAAATTGCATCAGATATGTGGTTTTTGCTTGCTACTTTTTGTAATGGAAACAGTACTTAATGATCAGTGCTTGTAAGTATTAATTCATTAGGGTTTGCAAAAAGATGATGCTCTAATTCTATTATTTCTTCTTCATTTATTAGCTGAATACTTTTATAAAGAGAAAATTTGCCTCATATTTGTTTTGGTGGTTTAGGTGTATGAAAAAATGTGATTAAATGCTTACTTCTTTTCTTTTTCAAAGTTTCCAATGGTGACCAAAGTATTTTTTCTTTTAGCACCATATTGTACTCAAATATGTATATATGTACTCAAATGTATATAGTCATACTCAAATATGTATAAACAAAACAAATGTATGGTTGTATACATATTTTTGTGTTTAAATTCATTGCAGAAATCAATTTTAGCGATGCTCAAATTACACCATTCTTGGCCAATGAAAACTTACTTGCATTGACTTCAAATTTCTTTAGACTTGATTCTAGTAACCTTTGATAGAGCTTTTCTTATTCCATGTAATAAGATATTCCAAAATGATCTTATATATTTCCTGTACCATACTTGGAATTTGTCATTCTGAAGAGCCATTTGGTGAAAAATGGCATTTCAAGATTATAATCTATGAACTATGGCGGCTCTCTACTACCAGTTTATCATGTGGTATTTCCAAGGCATTTTCAGAGAACAAAGATAGAAAACACACACACCCACACACACACACACACACACAAAATCCCAGTACTCTAGCAGGGATAATTGATTTAGAATATTATGTGATGATTAAGTTGCTGGGTTCCAAAATACACATACTCTACAGTCTCAAAAACAAATAACAATAACAGATAAATACAAAACAGCACTATCACCAACATTTTTACTATAAAACATTTGACTTTTTTGTTATAGTTTCTTCATTGAAAGTATATCATTGGGAATTTAGCATCAAATGACTGGGGTTTTAGAGTCAGTTGTAATAGTTGCACTCTGAATATGCTACCAAATAGGAAAACACTTCGTCTCATTTTTCCATATAACCTTTCAATTTCTTAAGGATCTGATTCTAAAATCAAACGTATAAAACAAAGAATATTCAAAGATGTCTAGTTTCTATCTGTGTGCCTCGTATAATATTTCCATTTTCTCCCTCAGCTGTGGTTAAGCACAAGGGCACGCGCGCGCACACACACACACACACACAAATACACACACACAATTTTCTATTCTTATTTTCCGTAGGTAAATGGCAGCACCCTATACATAATTTTTATCCTCTTTATTTTCAGAAAACAAGACATTCCAGAAAACTCTCCAAATGTACATATAGAGATAGTTCTTATAACTTTTAAAAACTATCTGGTACTCCATTATGGGTACTGCCTTTTATGCATCCAGTCTCCTACTAATGGTTACCTGGGTTATTTCTAGTCTATTTATATTTCAAATTTTCATGCAAAGAATGCCTAGAGCATATGACCTTTTAATATTTTTGCCTGTGTATTTTCAGCATCAATTTCTAGAAGAGAAACTGTTGGGTCAAAAGGTAAATGAATATGTAATTTTTCTTGAAATTACCCTCTATGCCTACACGGGCCTTTATTAATCTGCATTCTCACCAGAGATACATGAGAATGCCTGATTTCTCCCCACAGCTTTGACAGCAGAACATGTTGTCAAACATTTCTTTTGTTGCCAATTTCACAGGTGAGAAATGGCATCTTATTTCAGTTTTACCTTTCATCCCTCTTATTGTGAGTGAATGTGAGCATATTTTCAAAGGATTATGAGTCATATGTGTTATGATTCAAATTTTCTATGAATTTTATATTCACATTCTTAAGAATTTTATGTTAATATTCTTAGTCCATTACTCTTCAGAGATATTCTATTATTTTCTCTATTTTTATGTCTTTTATATATTGGAAATATCACTTTTTTGATATCACCTTTTTTCAATTTGTCATTTTTTTATACTTTACTTGGCTTTTCCTTTTCTGTAACCATGCAAAAGTTTTTAGTTTTGTGTAATCACATCCACCTATCTTTCCACTTACGGTCTCCAGATTTTGAGGGCTGGGAAAGTTGTTTACAGTCTCTGATAATAAGAGAATACCTCTAAAGATTCCTTTATTGATTTTTCAGCTTTTATTTGGCAATAATTATGGATGTGCAGAAAGTTGCAGAATTAGTTCAAAGAGGTCCATGTGCCTTTCACCCCATTTCCCCCAATGGTAATAGGTAGTTATATTACAATATCCACATAACGAATTCAACATTAGCACACCTCACGCCATATTCAGATTTCACCCAATTTACAAGCACTTATTTGCACATGTGTGTGTGTTTCAGTGCAATTTTATCACCTTTGTAGATTCATTAACCAACAGACAATCCAAACACAGATTTGTTTCATCACCTTAAATATCATGCTCATACCATCTCTTTATAGTCCCCTTTCTCTAACTGCTGATAACCACAAATCTTTTCTTCATCTCTACACTATTGCCATTTTAAGAATGTTATAGAATTTGAATCCTACAGTATATGATCTTTAAAGATTGGGTTTTTCACTCACTACCTTTCCCCTTTGAGATCCACCCAAGTAGTTGTATCAACATTTTGTCCCTTTTTTATTGCTGAGGAGTAGTCCACTGTATAGATGTACCACAATTTAACTGTCCACCTTTTGAAGAGCATTTAGTTTGTTAATAATATTTGGTAATTACAATTAAAACTGCTATGAACATTCCTGTACAGGTTTTTGTGTGAACATATTTTGCGTGTCAGAAAAATGCCATAATAAAATTAAAATGGCACATTACACACTAGAGGAAAAAAAAGAGTAACACTAATAAGACAAATTCTGGAGTTTCCTAACACAAAGAAAATAATAGTTTCTTTTCACCAAGCTAAATGTCCAGAAGTGTGATTGCTAACTCCTAGTTTATCTTTAGTTTTTTAAAAATCTATTATTTTTCTATTGCTGTCATAACAACCTTAAAGACTTAAACACCACAAATTTATTGCCTTATAGTTCTTATAGTTCCAGTAGTCAGCGGTCTAAAATGATCTCAATGGGTTAACATCAAGGTATCGGCAGAGTTGTGCTCCTTTCTGGAGGCTCTAGGGGATAATCCACTTATTTCCTTTTTTCCAGTTTACAGAGGAGCTACATTCCTTGACTGTGACTTCATTCCTCCATCTTCTAAGACATTAACATTACATTTCTCCAACTCTTCTTTTGTCATTGGTCTCTTTTTCTGCATATAACCAGGAAAAATTATTTGCTTTTCAGGACTCAATTGCTTAGATTGTGCCCACTCAGATGATCCAGGTTAATCTTCAAGGTCTTTACCATTAATCACATCTATAAAGTCTCCTTTGCAGTCTAAAATAACAGTCACAGGTTCGGGCATCAGGGTGTCAACATCTTTGGGAATTTTTATCTGCCAACACAGCAAGTGCAAAACTATTTCCCAGTGTGGCCATACCTTATCCCCATCAGCAGTGTATAATAGATCAAGTTTCTACATGTCCTCATGAGCATTTGGTATTGTCACTATTTTTTCCCGGGTTTTTAAAAATAGCTATTTGGGATATTTCATAATGATTTTAATTTGCATTTCCTTAATGACTAGCAAAGTTGAACATCTTTTTATGTGTTTATTTGCCATCCATATATCCTCTTCAGTGGCATATCCGGTAATGTCTTGTGTTTATTTTCTAGTTGGATTTTTCATTTTTTTGTTAAGTTTTATGAGTCCTTTATATACTTTAAATATGAATTATTCGTTAGATACACAGTTTGCAATTACTTGTCTCTGTCAGTAGCTTATATTTTCATCCTACTTTCAGGGTCTTTTGGAAAGCAAAACCTTTAATTCTGATGAAGCACATTTTGTAGATACTTTTTCTCATGATCATGCTTTTGGTATCATGTTAAAGACACCTTCATTTTGCCATGTATCCTGAAGATTTTTCTACTGTTTCTTCTAAAAGATTTTTGGTTGTGCATTTTATACTTAAATCTGTGATCCATTTTGATTTTATTTGTGAATATGGTGTGAGTTTAGGTTGAGGTTGTTTTGTTATTGTTGTTATTTTTGCCTAGAGATGTCTAATTGTTCCAGTACCATTTGTTGAAACAATATCTTTCCTCCATAAATTGTCAGTGCTCCTTTGTCAATCAGATAGACATACTTATGTAGAGCTATTTTTTAAATATCTGTTCTGTTCTATTAATCTATATGTCTCCCTTTGCCAATACCTCATTGTCCTGATTTCAGTAAATATTAAAATATTAAAATAGACTGATTTCTCCCATTTTATTCTTCTTTTTCAAAAGGAGCAATGAGGGAATTCTAATCAGACATTAAAATATGCCCTAAAACTTCTATGGTTAAAACAGTGAAGCATTGACAGATGGACAAATGAAATATAATAAAAAAATATATAAGTAGACCTAATTGCATGTGGAAATTTAGCATACAATACAGGAAAGCTCTTAAATCAATAGGGAAGAAGTGGGTATTTAATTTAGCAGTTTTGGTATAGCTGGAAGAAGATACAATTGAGTCATTCCCTATAATATACATCAGGTTTTAAAAAGAATCCTCAAATTTATATAAAATCATACAATTACTAGAAAAAAACAAAACAAAACAAACATGGATGAAACCTTCATAATCTGTGAGTTGGGATTTTTTTTTTTTTTTTTTTTTTTTTTTGAGATGGAGTCTCGCTCTGCCCTCCCAGGCTGGAGTGCAGTGGCCTGATCTCAGCTCCCTGCAAGCTTCGCCTCCCGGATTCACACCATTCTCCTGCCTCAGCCTCCGGAGTAGCTGGAACTACAGGCGCCGCCACCACGCCCGGCTAATTTTTTGTGTTTAGTAGAGACGGGGTTTCACCTTGTGAGCCAGGATGGTCTCGATCTACTGACCTCGTGATCCGCCCACCTCGTCCTCCCAAAGTGCTGTGATTACAGGCGTGAGCCACCGGGCCCTGCCAGAAATTTTTATAATTTATTACTCAAAATCCAGAAGCAGCAAAGAAGGAATAAATATAAATTTTATTACATTTAGAAAATAGTTTGTGTGACAGAAAAATGCCACATGAAAATTAAAAGGGCACATTATATATTAGAGGGAAAAAGAGAGTAGCACTAATAAGACAAACAAATTATGGATTTTCCTAACAGAAAGAGGGCTTTCAAAAATAGAAAAGATAAAAGCCAACACTTTTTCTAGAAATGGAGGCTAAAGAAATAAAAAGTTAACAGAAAAAGAAATGCAAATGACTTGTAATCATATGAAAAGATGTTCAAACTTGTTTATACACTAAGAAATGTGAATAAAAATTATATTGAGATACTATTTTTTACCCATCAGAAAGGCAAGAACTCTGGTTGACCAATACAGTATATAACGAAACTCTGAGGAAGCAGCCATTCTCATACATTGCTGATGGGAATGCAAAGGATGAAATCTCTTTGGACAGGAATTTGGCAATACCTAGGAAAATTACATATGTACATTTACCCCTGGACCCAGAAATTCAACTTCTAGAATCTCTCCAGAAAATACACCTTACAGTCACTGCATATTTCTCAAATTATATTTTAAGCTCATTACTACAACATCTTCATAGTTTAAAGACTCGATCCTGTTATTAAATGACCAAAGAAAAAAGTAAATATACTTTCATATCACAATTTAACTTTTAAAAAATATGTTGATACACTCCTTTCATGTCATTTGAACGTTAAAATAAGATAAATATCACTCCTATGGGCACAGGTATTGTACCTCTCAACACTGTCTTGCCTACTAAGACACACACACACATATTTTGAAAATTCTTAGCCTGTACATATAGTCTATATGTATACATATAAATATAGAATATATCATCATGGGGCAAGAAAAGGCACGGCCTGGGCTAAATATCAAAGAAAAGTACTAAAGCCAGTGAGATGAGGACTGTGGAGATAATTCAGTCATAGAGTGATTGAACAGCATTCACACAGCCTTTCTGAAGTGGAGAGCCAAGAAAATCCACCCTCTTTTTTCAGGAAAAGAGGTTACTTTTGGTCTGTACTAATGAACTTGGCATTGAACAAACCAAGAATAATTATGTCTTACTTTGACTGGTTCTTTATTGTCCTAAACTTTTGGTTAGGACATAGAATGTTAATACTAGGAAAGGTTATAGAAACTATCTCCCTGTTGTACAGATGAGCAAACTGAGCACAGTCTAACTGGGATTGGGCAAGCGAGCCATGTAGGGCACAATATTTGATGGGGCACTTGCTGCTAGGACCATGTACGTGCAGGGCCAGCCTGGAGAGTGAATATGTACCTCCTGGAGTTCTGTTCTCTGAGTACCCCAGGCACCTCGACTTAGTGTGAGCTCTGAAGCTGATGTCCAGGAAGACAAAATGGTTGGTCAGCTCACGTGGCTACTTGGGACAGAGGTAGGACTAATACCGGTTCTCTAATTGGAATCTAGAATCTTCCCCCTACAATAGGCTTCCTCCACCCTTGCCATTGCTCCATAGAAATACTCTCAAGGCACAGTGGTCAGCCCCTTTGGCTGGATAAGACTGTGGACTCATTTTGGTCATGGCATCATGACCGCAAGAGCTCAGTTAGACTTCATCTACAGCAAGGTTATCACACCATTCAAGTAGCGGGAAATGTTTGTAAGTTGAATGAACAGGTAAACAAGGGAAATGTTTTTCTTCATATTGAAGGTCAAGAAACAGTTTTAAAGTGTTAATTAAAATTTTATAAATAGAGCCATTATAAGCAAACAGTGACTTCACTAATTTACAAACCATTCCTCTCATTGATTGAAACACAAAGAAAACCTCCAAGGAATACAATAGTTTAACTTTTTAAGACATCATTGGTTGTAGATTTAAAAGAAATAGTTTTGCATTTCAAGAATGTGCCAAAACTTGGGGTTTTTCAATAAACAAATAGATCTTGTAATCCTCAATTATCCTAGATAAATTAAAACTTATATTAGCACAAAATAATTTGTACTTGAATGTTTGTAGCATCTTTATTTCTAAACACAGAATACCTTAAAGTAACCAAAATGACCTTTAAGGGGTGAATAGATATACTATGGTATGTCAATAAGAACCTTAGATATACACAACAATGTAGATGGATCTCAAATGCTTTATGCTGAGTGAAAGATGACTGACCCAAAAGATGACATTGTACAAAAGGCAAAATTATAGGAGGAGAAAATAAATCAGTGGAGACTGGCGGAGGGGTTGACCTCAAAGAGGCATGGGAATATTTTTGAGGCGATAAAGCTGTTTTAAATTTGTTTGTGGAGGAGGTTACAGGACTGGATGTATTTGTCAAAAATCAAAGAATTATATAGTATTAAGAATAAATTTATTGTAAACCACATTACGATAGTTGTTTTTAAGTATAACTGGATTCTTTGTTATACTACATATTTCATTGCATGCATACTAAAAAATTAATCTTAGAAATGATCAATGTGCTTCACCAGGTTGTCACAGGAGTCCGAGGAAAAAAATTAAGAACCTCTGGAGGATGTCATATTATTCTTGGCCTCTGCCTTTAGTGAATCTGAGCTCCAATCCTGTCAACCCCAAATGTCAACCAAATACTCAGCTCACCTCTCAGCTGCTTCTCAAGGATTCAGAGACAGAGGACAAGATCTCAGTGTGTGTGTGTGTGTGTGCATGTGTGTGTGTGTGTGTTTGTGTGTGGTGGAAGAAGGTCTCTTTAATCCTTGTCTCATCCCTGGCTCAGCATTACATTGCATCCCTTCATCCCTTGGGCTTGCATAACCCTCCCCTCCAGCTGGCTCCCTCCGGAACCTGGGAAGATGTCTGTAGGCAGAGCATTCCATTCTACATTTTGTGCTTCTATTTTCACCCAGTGACTTGTTCTAGCAATCTTCAGTATCTTGTTAGCTCTTTGATGTGATTAAAACAAAGTTTTCTGCATTTTTGCAGCATTTTTAGTTGTTGTTAGTGAGAAAATTGGTTTAAAACACCCAGCCTACCATTGCATAACCATGTTTTAATGGTATTTGAACTATATGGTATTTGGCTCTTTAAGTATTGCATATTTTTAAAAAAATTAAATGGACTCATTCCAAAAGCAAGGTCGTGTCATTCTTACTTTTAAGTGAATGGATACCAATGATAGGGAATGTGACTGATTACATCTCATAATTTTGTTAACTGGGTCTATGTATGCATTCAACTTTGTTTCTATCCACTAGATACCATCATGATTCAAAATCAAAACTGTTTAATAAATCATGGTTGTAAGTTTAAAATTGAGCTTTTATTTAACAATTATTTCATTGCTGATTTTGAATTCTATTCATCTATGAGGTTCTTAATTACAATTTCTGCCCAATTAGGAAGGAATTAAGGATAATCCTATGCCTCACAGGACTTTTTACAAGATACAAAAATATGGTTTCTTATGATACAGTGAGGTTGTGAGATTAAAGGTAGATCCTTTATTCAAGTGTTTCTAAGACTATTAGCATCATGACAATGAAGATTTAAATACAGAGCAAAGTTTTCAAACCTGTAATATATTGAGAATAAACTGAAATTAAAGATGTTAGGAAAAAGGAAACCAAGCAGTTATGAGGTCCAAGGCCAAGAATCAGTGAGGAACCCTGGGGAGGCAGATTTTCAGTCACACTTTGAAGACCTTTCTAGCAGCCATGGTTGTCCAACAATAAAATTGTGTCTGCTGCATGTGACTCTGAGCTCTTCACCACAAAAGGGCTCTATCACGGCTGCACAGCCACTTTCTAGAGCAGTTTGAATCATGGGTGATTCAGTACCACATGACACACCGGATTCCTGTCCTGGGAGGCCTTTCTGACTCTAAAAATCCATGAATCTCTAATCCTAAAATGAGTGACTTTTTTTTTGTCTTATCTAAAGTAATCTAATTAGATATTAAATAATATTAGACTTTATCACTTTTAAGGTGAAGAAGATTGAGTTAAGTGTGCTGCTCAGTTTTTGGTATTATTTATGCTGGCCTATGCAAAGCTGTCCTCTTTTTAAATTAATTTAATTATTTATTCATTTCTTCTTATTTCCACATTCTGTTCCCAAATCCTTCTCCTACATTAGGCAAATTGTGTGTGTGTGTGTGTGTGTGTGTGTATTTACATATATTTTTAAATTATATATCCTATTTGTATGAAAAACTGTGTCCTTGCAAAGTAAGCATTTCTCTTGCAAAAATGTATACTGTTGTTTTACATGTATGCATTTTCAGTTTATACTAACATTGTGCAACATATTTCATTCTGTTGTGGGTTTTTGGTTTTTTTTTTTTTTTCATCCTTCAGCACTTACCTTCCATTTGTTTTTACTACATTTGGTTTATTCTTTCCAGTTGTGGCACAGACCTTTATGGTATGAATTGTACCACATTTGACCTACTCAGCCTCCACTTCCACAAATAAAATAAAAACTTTTATCTATGTCCACTTATGGACTCTTAAGTAATGGCTTTGCCATTTTGCATGCGTATTAGTCAAAGTTCTCCAAAAAACAGAGCCAATAAGGTATGTCTGTGTGTCTGTGTGTGTGTGTGTGTGTGTGTGTGTGTATAAAGACAGAGAGAGAGAGAAAGAGAGATGGAGAAAGAGGAATTTATTATAAGCAGTTGGCTCACATGATTATGGAAGCTGGTAAGTCCCAAGATCTTCAGGGTGAGTCAGGAAGTTGGAGACCCAGCAGAGCTGAGAATTGGAGGAGCCAATGGTGTAGTTTTGATGTGAGGGCTGGCAGGCTCAGGACCCAGGAAGAGCTGATGTTTCAGTTCCAGTCCAAAGTCAGGAATAAACCAATGTCCCAGGTTGAAGGCTGTCAGACAAGAAGGATTCTGTCTTGCTAGTGTGAGAGTTGGCCTTTCTGTTCTACTTAGACCCACAACTAGTTGGATGAGGCCCACTCATACTATGGGTAACAATTAAAATGTTAATCTCATCTAAAAATGCCCTCACAGAACCATTTCCACCAATGTTTGACAAAATGTTTGACCAATATTTGGCACCCCATGGCCCAGTCAAGTCAACACGTAAGATTAACCATTGGACAGCACATCAAACCAGGAGTTTAAATGCTGGATTATGAAGCACGTATGTACTTAACTTGATCAGGAACTATCAATTGACTCTCTTGATTGGTAGGCCTTGTCCTACTCCCACTCACAGCGCATCAGGTTCTTACTCTCAGAATTCTTAATCCCTGCTAACACTTGGCATCATCTGACTTTTTAACTTTGCCAACCTACAAGGTTTAAAACGCTATCTCATTATTGTTTCAATTTGCATTTTTCATATTACTAATGAGTTTGAACAGCTTGTCATATGCATACTATCTCACTTCCTCTTCTATAATTGTTGTTTTAATATGTTTAAATCTCTAATGTGTCTAAACTTATCACCCCTTTTCATTCAGTATTTATTTGTATTTTCCAATTTTCCTTGTTCAGTCTTGCCTGAGGTCTATTTTGTTAATCTTTTCAAAGAAAAAATGTTGGGTTTTGTTAATCTTCTGTATTGCTTTTGTGTTTTATATCCAAGTTTTCTTCATTTAATATTTATCTTTCTTTACCTTCCTTGAGAAGAAAGACGAGGACTTATTCTACACAGGCTCCTCCTAAAAGCACAGCAGAAGAGCCTGACACATAGCAGGTCACAATACAAGTTCATCAAATGACTGAGTGCATGAGAAAACACATTATTGCTGAAGTATAGAGATTTATCTCATTTTTTAAAATGAGTTTTCTCAATTTAAAAAATGAGTTGGATATGGCTAGAGGAGAGAAATGGGACAAGCTGAGGAGATGAACAGTGAATATTTAACCTGCCTCTCTACTAAAGTTTGATTACTTTCACTGAATGCAAACATGCTTAGGAATGTGGGACATTAGAATGGAAATTCTCTGTTCCAAAAATAATACCAAAGGATCAGCACACAGAGTTTTAAAAGCAGAGTTATGGAGACTCTGGCTCCTAGAAACAGAATCACCAGTAATACTGAGAAGAGTTCTGTGGAGTTGACTTACTAAATGAGTATCAGATATAGTTTACATTGCACAAATCATGAAGATTATAACCTAGATTAATAGAATTCTAGATAAAAACTATAGCATAAATTAAAAATAAGCTTACTTATGCAGTAAAAATGCCTAGGTAAGTGGATATGAAACATTAGCCAACAGGTGTGACAATATCTCCTCTTATTGAGTGAATAATGGAGGAGGTTGGGTGGGGGGAGATTGCTGGCAGCCATATTTTTTAAATGGTGAGAGAAATGACTTTCCTAAGGAGCACAAAGTCAAAACGTAAGTCTTTTTCCAGCAAAATACCACAAAAGAAAGTCAACACACCAAAGAATATGAAAGTTGATATCATGTATGAGGAGAAAGTTCTGGCAAAGTTCCTTGTGACAAGAAGCTTTCAACAACAACAAAAAACAACTTGAAGCACCTCATAAAGTTTTATCAAAATAACGAGGATACTTAGTAATTAAGGTTTCTCAATTACAACATAAATTACATATTATACTTTACAAAAGGGTTTATGGGATTTGTGATATTAAAATTATATATTTAGATAACATATTTTGTCCAAGCAAAGAAAAAAATATGCTAAAACTCACACAAAATTTTTTCATCTGAGAAATATAACAATCAATTTACTGCTTTGAGCTCTCAAGAGATTGTCCATATTACTAAAAACTATTTGCATGTGGCCACTTCATATGAGATTTGAAAGAGAATACTCAATTTAACAAATTTGAAAGAACAGCTTTTTTTATTGCTTTTTAAAAAATTCACTCATCTGGAATTGCCATTTTTCCAAGAAAAGTCTATATCCTATATCATTTTAAGGCAATGGCTTTTTCTTAAAAGTAACTGGAAGAAATTTCTAGCCCCATATTTACATCAAATTTGAATTACTTCAACAAAAGACAATGTATTTTGTGATTCATTAAATTCAAAGCACCCAGAGTATCAACAGTTAAAATTTCAAAGCCTTGCCCCGTCTAGACATCTCAACATTCTCCATACACATTTGAACTTTCAAAGTAGATGTAACGACTATAGGAACAAATAAAGTCATTCTCATAATTAGGATATTATTTTTTATATATCATAATAATTGTTTTCTTTTAAAAACAACTTTGGAACTCAAATCAAATTAGGAAAAACCTTGATAATTCATCCCAATTGCTGCAGTGATTTACCAATACTTTAAAAAATTAACTCATCCCTACTTATCTAAACAATGCATACAGGGGGCCGGGCGCGGTGGCTCAAGCCTGTAATCCCAGCACTTTGGGAGGCCGAAACGGGTGGATCACGATGTCAGGAGATCGAGACCATCCTGGCTAACACGGTGAAACCCCGTCTCTACTAAAAAAAAAAAATACAAAAAAAAACTAGCCGGGCGACGTGGTGGGCGCCTGTAGTCCTAGCTACTTGGGAGGCTGAGGCAGGAGAACGGCATGAACCCGGGAGGCAGAGCTTGCAGTGAGCTGAGATCCGGCCACTGCACTCCGGCCTCGGCCACAGAGCGAGACTCTGTCTCAAAAACAAAACAAAACAAAAAAATGCATATAATTTATAATTTTTATTCTAAATTAATAGGATAGTACATCCCCTAAAGCTGTAATTTAGAGTGAAAATCGAAAGATAATTCAGTAAAAGATAAAGAATGGCAAAGTATTTTTCCTGTGAGGGTATAACATGACAAGGCATTAAAACCTTCCTGATTGTCCCATATAACTAATGTTTATGGTTTCTTTTGAATAAGCATAGAAAGTGACCCAGTCAGTCTTAAAACTCAGGAAAGTTACATTTGTCTTATCTGAGTTCCTTTCTCAGGAAATCAAATCAGTTCTCCCAGATAGTATCAAGGAACTGTACCTTACCTGATCAACACATCTAGATAATGAGATGCCAGACCCCTCATTTATCATGAATGCCTAAGTGACCACCTGCTTCCTGTTGACCAGTTTCTCTTTCTTAGCCCTCTCTAACTCCTCTTTTCCCACACATAGTTACATTTGTCCCCTGCTATATAAAGCTTCCAATTTTAGTGGATCAGGGAGATGGATTTGAGACTGATTTCCCATCTCTTCAGCTGCAGCACTCAATTAAAGCCTTCTTCTCTGGCAATATTCCTTGTCTCAATGATTGGCTTTCTGTGCAGCAAGCAGCTGGAACTAGACTGAACCCCTACATTTTGATAACAGCATGAATTCCCAAAGAAGACATCATTTTTCATCATGCCAATGAGCGTGAATGTCCATTTCAGACCTTCTAAGCTGGAGGAAAAACTGCTAATACCTTACTTCAACCCTGACTCTTTTCTCAACTGTCACTGATAAAGTAGATCAAACCATTTGCCTTTCCCCAGCATGCACACACACACGCGTATGCTGATCACTGAAAAAGTGGCTGGGGCCACATTGAGGGTCCTGAGTTTTGCAGACACTAAATAATTAATCACAGAAAGTGAAACGTCTATGGCTTTAGGGTGAGGTGTTCTAATTGTGCATGCCCACATCCTCAGAAAAACAAAAACAAAAAAACCTTCTGATTGCTTTGACTTGGTCAGTGCTCTTTGAATCAGTAGGACCCAGGACACATAGGAGGGCAAGAGAAGAAAGTGCTGTGTGGGTCCAGGCAATATGCTGAGTAGTTGCCATGGTTTGATTCGTGATTGACAGCTAGAAGGTTAGTGCTTTGGAAACAAGTATCCATTTTGTCAATAGCGATAAATCTCTTTCAAGTGACATGCATTTGAAATTGTGACTTTTAAATTTTTTATACCTATAAAGAGAAAACACAAACACCCTTGTCAAAGTTAGGTGGGAATAGGTCAAACAGTTAGACTAGGACTTTGTCCCACAGAGAAAGAACATTAGCATTTTTAATTTGTGATAGAGACAACTCTGGAGTTTCCCAAAGAATAGAATTGCTAAACATTCTTACCTTAAAAGAGTAATGCAAAATCAAGAAGGACCAAAAGAAGCCATATAAAGATACAATTGTCTTGAAACATCCATTTTTATAAATGAAAATATGGCACATTCTGTCATACTTGCACAGTTACTAGACTATGGAAAATGTGGAGTCTGACTGAATTCCACCACATGGTTGTGTGGTCTGGGCTTCATATAAAACTGCCTATGCTGATGCTTGAAGAAGTCTCAAGCTCTTATAAGTGAAGCACAAGTCAGCCTACTAATCCATAATCAAGACCAAATAGTAAGCAGAAATCTCCACATTTGTGCCAGTATCATACAAATATGAAAATAAACATAACAGTAATAATAAGCTTAACATATTTCATTACACAGTTCAACTTGGCAACTCTCCTGGAAGACTGTTCAGCTTTGGTGAGTTGTATTTGAAAAGGGTACTTAGGAGTATATGTTGTCTTAAAAGAGTGAGGTTTCACTGCGAAGCTGACAAGGGCTGGTGCCCAGGATATTTGACCTCTTCTTCCACCACAGTGGTAAGACAAAGATTTAATGAAAATTTTAGCCATAACATGTAAACATGGACAACATATTTAAGGTTATATTTTATCTATTGATACTTTTTGTGATATCACATATTAAAAATGTTAGGGAGACTCACATTTATTTTGGTTTCTAGAGGTTTCTAGGGGTTCTGAGAAAGATGTAGTCTCTCAAAAGTGATACGTCTAAGTTAGTGACCTGGGGGACATCAAGAGTTAGGTACAGTTTATCTGATTCTTCACTAAGATGCAGAGACCTTAAGAACAAAAAATGTTACCAAAAAATGAGTTATAGAACTAGAAATACCAAATAAGAGAAATGTTGATTATTTAAATTTTGAGAAGAATTTTCTAAAATGAAAATACAGTGTACAAGAAATACTGACTATAAAAATAGTGAGTGCCAGAAATCCCCATAACATAAATACTGAAAGATGGAAACACAGAATTGTTGATGTTAGAAGTGTTCTTGAAAAGTCCTTTCCACCTATAAGGACTTGTACACAGGTTAAAATCTACAAAGTACTTGTGAGTCCTCAGCAATAATGTGAAATATCCTGGATGTTATTATCACGGAATCCAAAGAGCCTTGCTTCTTCTTAACCTTTTACTAAATCCTCTTTTTTATCACATCTCTTTGTGGTGATATCGACCACCTGGTATTTAGGACTAAAGCCTCTTTCAACAGAAGCTTTGCAATGCTTTCAAGAGCAGCTCAAAAGCTGAAATACTTGATGAAACACTCCCATTTCTTCATTCATTGACATGTCAGTCTTTCCGTGAGGCAATCTGGCTTCCATGAATAAAAAAGTGAATGAAACACAGATTCTTAAAATATAATAATTACAATTAGTTTCTCCATTTGAAATACACCATAACACAGGCTATGGAGAGTGGGAGTGAATAGTTTGAGATCTCATTGAAAACCTAGGTGGTCTGTCCTATTAGAAGCCAGAAGTAAAGGAGACGAGAAAAACAAGTATGGTCCAGACCCATAAGCATTGGAAATTTTATGCTGCTTGAAAATTCTGTTCATTTGGTTTGTTTATTTCATTTTTGGGACTAAACTTAGCCTCCTTGAACAATCTTCTCAGTTCATATTTACCTTGGACAAGTATCTGGTAATTTGCTTTAATTGATAAAGTGCGAACAATATTTCAGTGTTGGCAAATATATCAATGGAACAGAATGGAGGTCTCAGAGAAAGACCCTCATAAATGTGAACAACTTATCTGGGACAAAGCATCAGGTGCAATTCCACGGATAAAAGATAGTTTTTCCATCAATGATGACTGAGCAACTGGACATCACATGTACAAAAAATGAATTTAAACATTAACTTTACATGCTTCACAGAAAATACCTCAAAATGGATCACCAACCTAATCATAAAATCAAAACTAATAAACTCCTAAAAGGTAAAATATTAATAGAAGAAAATTTAAAGTGAACTTGATTGTGGTGATGACTTTTTTGATACAACACAAAAAGCGTGATTCGTGAAAGAAATAGTAGATATGCTGGGCTTCAGGAAAATTAAAAATTTCCGCTCTGTGAAAGGCAAGGTCAACAGAATGAGAAACAAGTTACAGACTGGGAGAAAATATTTGAAAAAGATACACCTGATATATGACTTCCTTCCAAATAATACAAAGAACTTCTAAAACTCAACAATAAGTCATTGAACAGCCTGATTAAAAATTGGGCAAAATCTATGAACAGCCATGTCTCCAAAGATATAAATATGACAAATAAGCATAAGAATGGTTGTTCAACATCATATGTCATTAGGAAATTGCAAATTAAAATATCAAGTTACAACTAAATACCAGCAAATACCAGCAGAATGGCCAAAATCTAAAACATGTGAAACACCAAATGCTGGGTGGGTGTGAAACAACAGAAACTGTCATTCATTGATGATAGTAATACAAAATGACACAGCTACTTTGGAAGACAGTTTTGTGGTTTCTTAGAAGAAATTGGTGATTTAGGTTATCAGATTTGTGAGTTATTCATAGTCTTTTTTTTTTGAGACAGAGTCTTGCTCAGTCGCCCAGGCTGGAGTGCGGTGGTGGATAGATCTCGGCTCACTGCAAGCTCCTCCGCCTCTCGGGTTCACGCCATTCTCCTGCCTCAGCTTCCCGGGTAGCTGGGACTACAGGCACCCGCCACTATGCTCGGCTAATTTTTTTGTATTTTTAGTAGAGACGGGGTTTCGCCGTGTTAGCCAGGAGGTCTCGATCTGACCTCGTGATCCGCCCGTCTTGGCCTCCCAAAGTGCTGGGATTACAGGCATGAGCCACCGAGCCCGGCCCCGTAGTCTTCTTTTATTATCCTTTTAATGTCCATGAGATCTATAGTGGTGCCTCCTTTTTCATTTCTGATATTATAAATTTGTCTTCTTTTTTCTTAGCTTGGATAGAGGCTTGCTGATTTTATTGATCTTTTCAAAGAGCAAGCTTTTGGTTTAATTGGTTTTCTCTATTTCCTATTCTCAATTTCATTGCTTTCTGCAGAAATTTTTATTATTTCTATTCTCTTGCTTACTTTGGATTTAATTTGCTCTTCTTCTTCTAGTTTCCTGAGGTAGACACTTAAATGCTTGATTTTAGAACTTTCTTCTTTTCTAATATATGCATTCAATGCTATAAATATCCCTCTATGTACTGCTTTTTGTGCATCCTACAGTTTGGTAAGTTGTATTTGTATTTGATTTGGTTCAAACACTTTTTAAATACCCCTTGAGATTTCTTCTTCGAACAATGTATTTATAAGTGTGTTGTTTAACTTATACTTTGGATATTTTTCTATCTTTCAGTTATGATTTCTATTTTAATTCTGTTGTAGTCTGAGGGCAGACATTGTATGATTCTATTCTTTTTATTTTTAAAATATATCTTATGGTCTAGATTTCTGGCTATCTTGGAAAATGTTCCATATGAGACAAATTTGTATTCTACTGTTAGATGAAATAGCCTTTAAATGTCCATTATATCCCATTGATCAGAGATTCTGTCTTCAGGATTCAACTGTTTCCTTACTGATTTTCTGACTATTGGATCTGTCCGTTTGTGATAGACTGGTTTGGAAGTCTCCAACTATAACAGTGAATTCATCTATTTTTACTTGCAGTACTATCAGTTTTGCTTCATGAGTTTTAACATAATGTGCCATACACATTAAGGATCGCTATGTGTTCCTGGGAAATTGACCCCTTTATCATTATGCATTGCCCATCTTTATCCCTGACAAGTTTCCTTGCTCTGAGATCTGATCCCTCTGAAAGTAATATGGCTAATCACCCTTTCTTATGATTACTGTTAGCTTGATATGTTTTTCATTCATCCCTTTGCTTTTAATCTATGTGTCTCTACATCGATGATGGAAATGCAAAATGGTAATATAAAATGGGAATGCAAAAATATACCATGCTAGCACACACTAATCACAAGTGAGTTTCTTGTTGGCAACCTATACGTGGTTCTTATTTTTGATCCACTCTGCTAGCAATCTGTATCTTTTAACTGTGTGTACTTTAACCATTGATGTTTAAAGTGATTAATGATATAAGTAGATTAGTATCTACCACATTTGTTACTGTTTTCTATTTGTTGCATTTACTCTACATTCCTATTTTTGTCTTCTGTATTGTTTGGTCTGCTGTGGTTTAATTCAACACTTTATATAATTCCATTTTATTTCATTTTCTTAGCATACCAATTATACATTTATTTGTTAGTGGTTGTCCCAGATTTTGAAATATACATTTACAACTAATTCAATTTCACTTTCAAATAACACCATATTGTTTCATAGGTAGCATAAATATCCTACAACAACAAAGTATTATAAATTTCTGTCTCTAATTCCTTGTATTATTCCTGTCATGTATTTCACTTACAACACATAAGCATTTATACTATATATTATATAACATATAATTGAATACATTGCTGCTATTATGATTTTGAACAAACTTTTGTTACATCAGAGTCAAAAAAATAAATCTTTTTAAAAACTTCCTTTATTTATTTTTCCATGCTCTTTCTTTCTTTGTGCATATCCAAGTTTAAGACCTGTATCATTTTCCTTCTCTCTGAAGAACTTACTTTAACATTTCTTGTAAGGCAGGTCTCTTGTCAGCAAATTCTCTCGATATTTGTTTGTCTGAGAAAGTTTTTATTTCTCATTCACTTTTGAAAGATAATGTTGCAGGGTACAGAATCTATGAATGTGAATCTACAGAATTTGCTGACAAGAGATCTGCCTTGAAAGAAATGTTAAAATGAGTTCTTCAGAGCGAAGGAAAATGATATAGGTCATAATCTTGGATATGCACAGAGAAAGAAAGAGCATGGAACAATAAATGAAGTTTTTAAAAGGTTTATTTCTTACACTTAATTGATGTAACAAATAACGGTTTGTTCAAAAATCATAATAGCAACAATATATTCTAGGCTGGTGTTTTTCTGTTTTTTCTCTCCACACTTTAAATATGTCACTCCTTAATCTTCTTGCTTGCATGGTTTCTGGGGACAGTCACATGTAATTTTTATCTTTGCTCCTTTACAGGTAAGTTCCCTTTTTCACTCCCCATCCCAAGCTTCTTTCAAGATTTTTTACTTATTCTTCAATTTTCTACTGTTAGAATATTATATGCCCAGGTGTCATTTGTTTGTTTGTTTGTATTTATACCCCTTGGTGTTCTCTGAGCTTCCTGGATCTGTGGTTTGGTGTCTGATATTAGCTGGGAAAAGTAGTCATTATCACTTCAAATATTTCTTCTGTTTCCTTCTTTCTTCTCCTTCTAGTAATCTCATTATGCATATGCTATAGCTTTTGCAGTTGCCTCACCGTTCTTTGATATTGTCTTCTTTTTTCCCATTATTTTTTCTCTTTGTTTTCAGTTATGGAAAGATCTATTGTGATCTCCTCAACCTCAAAGATTCTTTCTTCAAGTATGTCTAGATTACTGATGAGCCACACAAAAGGATTCTTCATTTCTGTTACAGTATTTTTGATCTCCAATACTTTTTATTTTTTCTTAGAATTTTCATCTCTCTGTTTGAATTACCCATCTGTTTTTGTATGTTCTCTACTTTTTTAATTAGTGCATTTAGCATATTAGTCATAGTTCTTTTAAATTCACAGTTTGATATTTCTGACATTCCTGTCATATCTGGACCTTGTACTAATGCTTGCTCTGTCTTTTCAAATTATGTGGATTTTTTTTCCTTTATGAGGAAATTATAAGTAGGCCTTATAAATTTTTTATTAAAAGGTAGACATGATGCACTGGATAAAAGTAATTTGGTAAAGAAGTCTTAAGTGATGTAATGATACAATGTAGTGGGAGGGGAACTTTCTATAGTCCTATAATTAAGTCTCTGTCTTTCAGTGAGCCTGGCCTATAAATGTCACAAATGTCTTTTAGTTTTGGTTTTTGAATTTTTTTCATCCCCTTAGGTAATGAGGCTAGAGTTGGATATTTTCCTTTCCCCCAGTGAGTTAGACTCATAGGTTAGGCTCTGGTAAAACAATTCCTCTGGAGGACAGGCCTACAGGCCTTTGTAAGTAGAAGACAATGTGTATTTCATAATGGTTCCTTTACCCTTTCTTCTACCAGAAGTATGAGAATTTTCTGATATTCACTTTGAGAACCTGCAACAGCTCCTGGAGGTAAAACTCCCAAAAGTATGGGGGCCTCCCAATAACTGGATCCCTCCTGAGATTTTACTTCTCAGGCTTGTCCACACTGAGCCTCTAGTAATTCATTGATTAAAGTTCAGGCTTTCTTTCCCTGGTACTCATTTCTAAGAAGGCTTCAGCTTGAGAGTTTCCACGCCACTCCAGTAAGTCATGAAATATCGGCCTGTGAGTCTCTTCGACTTTCAGAGCAGTGGTTCCTGTGATCTCATTTCTCCAATGGATCTAAAAAGAGTTGCGGGTTTTTCAGTTTGTATAGCTTTTTTATTTGGCAGAATGAAGAGGCCACTTCTAAGCTCTTTATGTGCTGGACCAGAAGAGGGAAGCCAATACTTGTTATTTTCCTCCACACACCTCTTTTTCTTAAAGAGTCCAGGTCTGGGATCAGTTGTATGTTTCTTGGCAATTCTTTCTTGAGATTTTTCTGGCCTCTCACAAACATTTGTACCCAGGCAAAGATGAAATGTGAGCTCTGCCATGCTGATAATAAAGCAGAGCAAAGAATATGTGTCAACAGCACACTCTTCCCAGTTCCTAACCCTCTTCTGCCCCAACCTATTTGCATTTTCTATTCTTCTTACCTGGAACTCCCTTAGTTAGTTATTTATATACTTTACTATTCTTATTTTACTTAGGTATCTCCTCAAATATCAGTTTCTCAAAGAAGTCAGTCTTGTTAAAATATCAGAGTGCTGTCCATCTCTTTAGTCTATTTTATTTGCTTTATGGCATAATATGTGTTTTTGTGTATTTGTGTGCATTCTTATAGAGCCAAATATATGTGTGTACTATATATACACACACAATTATTTACCTCCCATACTAATGGCACAATAATAATCAGTATTTTTCGGTGCTTACTGTGGTCCAATGCCAGATATTTACCTTTTACATATGAAGAAACTGAGGTTCAGAGAACCTAAGTCATTTGCTTAAGTTCAGGAATCTGATCTAACAGAACCAGGGTTTAAACTCAATGCATGTGACTCCCAAAGTCAGTCAAGGAACACACAGTCTCTATGGTGTGTGGCCCAATAGGAGAACTTTCACATTTACATATTATTTATATATGTGTGTGTGTGTATATATGTACACACACACATATACACACGCATTCACATATATACATATTCTATCATTTATGTATGTATATTATGATATATTATATATCATACCCATGTGTATATATGTTTATTAATATCTATGACATGTATATCATATGTCTTATGTGTGTATGCTTCTTTATTGTAAGTCTCTCACCGAAATGTAAGTTCCATGAGGGCATGAGCTTTACCTTGTTAACTACTCTACCCCCAGGGCCTAGAGAACTAGGAACAGTCTGCAGGGTGCTCTTTAGAGATCTCCTAATATTCTGATAGTTTTTGAGGTGTTCTCCATAACTCTTTTAGGCCTTTCTACAAATACCTGTTGAGTAAATGGATAAATCTGTGAATGAATATATCCAGGAATATATGGATAAATTAAAATGAAATTTTAAAAATTACGGTTGTATAGATGATATGTATGCTTCAGGAACAGACAAAAATATGACTTGGCATGTAACAAGGCTAAGTTGGTATTTTTTTCTTCCCAATGATATTAAAATTTACTTTATTGATCATCAGTTTGCAAATGGGGTGTTCAGGTAATCAACCCAAGAGGTATACATTCATTAATAAAGAAGCCTTACTTTTGAGGGGAATGTTTACGGAACAGAAGAGGAAGAGAGCATTATTACAATGAAAAATAACTGCCAGAATTTTTCAGAGACCAGCTTAAAATTCTAGCAGATTAGTTGCTATTTTAGGCTATATTGATAGATCTCCAATAGCTATAATTAAGTTTCTTCTTCTCAAGAAGAAAAAAGTGATCAATGACATTTTCTAAGGTTTATTTTAATTGTGTAGCAGAATGCATCTCTCAAACGCTGTCATTTGTGAGGACTTCAATAGAAGACTTAATGAGGATTTGGAAACATGCAGACAGTAATCATCATTTATCTCAGGCTGACAAAAAAAGTGTTAACATATCTAAAAGGGACCTAAGGTTAATTGATATTTGGCAAAATGAAAGCCCTGTTTCGAGTATTTTGTCACAAATTGGAGTACATCAATTTACTTCTTGAACTTCATATCAGCATAATTCTGCTTGCAACCTTCCATGTTCATATATCTGAGTTTGCATTTCTTTTCTTTTTTTTTTTTTTATACTTTATGTTCTAGGCTACATGTGCACAACACGCAGGTTTGTTACATATGTATACATGTACCATGTTGGTGTGCTGCACCCATTAACTTGTCATTTACATTAGGTATATCTCCTAATGCTATCCCTCCCCCCACCCCCCACACCACAATAGGCCCTGGTGTGTGATGGTCCCCTTCCTGTGTCCAAGTGATCTCATTGTTCAATTCCCACCTATGAGTGAGAACATGCGGTGTTTAGTTTTCTGTTCTTGTGATAGTTTGCTGAGAATGATGGTTTTCAGCTGCATCCATGTCCCTACAAAGGACACAAACTCATCCTTTTTTATGGCTGCATAGTATTCCATGCAAAGGGCTAATATCCAGAACCTGCAAAGGACTCAAACAAATTTACAAGAAAAAAACAAACAACCCCATCAAAAAGTGGGCAAAGGATATGAACTGACTGAGTTTGCATTTCTAATCCCAATGCAGGAGCTAAAATTTTTTTTAAAAGCCGGGATTACAGGACTTGAGTTCTAATTTTAGTATCAAATAATGTATACTTATAATACAACATTTGTAGCACACAGAAAACTCAGGGGGGAAAAAGGAAAAAAAAATTGATTCATAACCCAAATTATCAGGTGCAAATATTTTGATGTAGTTTTATAATTATAAAGAATATTACAGATTTTATTGTATATACAATTTTTTTTCTTTTTTTCTTTTTTTTTTTTTTTTTTTTTTTGAGACGGAGTCTCACTCTATCGCCCAGGCTGGAGTGCAGTGGCCGGATCTCAGCTCACTGCAAGCTCCGCCTTCCAGGTTTATGCCATTCTCCTGCCTCAGCCTGGCGAGTAGCTGGGACTACAGGCGCTCGCCACCTCGACCGGCTAGTTTTTTGTATTTTTTTAGTAGAGACGGGGTTTCACCGTGTTAGCCAAGATGGTCTCGATCTCCTGACCTCATGATCCGCCCGTCTCGGCCTCCCAAAGTGCTGGGATTACAGGCTTGAGCCACCGCGCCCGGCCTGTATATACAATTTTTAACTTGTTTAACTAAATTAAAGAATTGTCATCATACTTAAACATTTGGTGCTTATGTAATACATCATATAATAATCTATTGTATATTTATAATAATCTATTGTATATTTCATAATAGCTAGAAGAGAATTATTGGAATGTTTCTAGCATAAAGAAAAGATATTTAAGGTGCTGGATATCCCAATTACATTGACTTGACCTTTACAAATTATAGGAATATATTAAATTAACAGATATACTCTGAAAACATGTATAGCTATTATGTATCAATAAAAAATAAAATTATATATATTAAAAAGTACTTTCGAAGCAGATTTATTCAGTCATTCAATTGGTCTTTATTGCTGAGAACTTGGAATTTTCTTTTCTTTGCACTTTTTTCAATGCTTCATTGAACATTTTTGTGACTGTTTGTTTCTGAATTCAATCTAATGCTCTTACTCTGCAGTCCAGACAGTAGAATTTATGGATCAAAGATTCAGAGCAATTGTAAAAGTCCATTTTTAAATTTCCAATTTGTTTTAAAAGGTTGGACCATGCATTATTATTTTCCATACTAGAGATACAATAAGGTCTGAATCAATCATGGAATATATGTCATCATCCTGACCTTGAATTTTCCCCTATCTACAGCAGATGGGACCAGGGCCAACCTAAGAAAACTCTATTATTTTTAAAAAATATTTTGTTCTGTGAAACCAAAAAAAATACAACCTCTGTTCTACAATATATGTGGAGTTGGGACCAGAGGTAGTGTCAGGGTTGGTTGAAATTACCCGACATGCAAGCCAATGGGGACAAGGACACAGAAACCATGGGAGAAACAATGAGCTTTGCAGAAGCAGCCAGTTTGCACTGAGGCAAGAGTCCAGGTAGTCCCAGGAGTAGGAAAAGCGTATGATAGGTGATCAAGTCAGCCTCAAGAGTTGGTACTCCCATGTGACCTGGCGGTACTGTCGAAGTGAGCCCCTCTTCTTACAACCAATGTTCTGTTTTTATAAGATTCTCTGAGTGCATGCCTGCTTTTTGCAACAGAAGATCCCTGTCGAAGCACATGTCAGTGACAAAAATGACAGCTTTTTAAATTTAACTGTTTCCAAATTCTCAAGATCTTCCGGAGAAGCCAAAGGTAATAGATACATGATTACTGTTTAAGGGCTAACATCAACTGAAGACCTATTTATGAGATCTCTCTATATAAACACATATGCATTCATTCTTTATGGCCTTCCATACATATACATGCACATATATGTGTGTACACACGCACACACGCACTCACACACACATCATGACTGTGGCTTTCTTATGGAAGGACTCAATACAGATTTGAAGGCCAATGATGGTTACCTGCAAGCACAACTTAATACCACCTTTTAATGCCCCGAAATCCAAGGAGAGAAATGTATGGAAAAGCAAATCTATAATTTAACCTCAGGAAATGGCATAAAAGAATGTCGAAGTTTATAGAAAATCTACAAATTAACCAAGAGAAATTTACAATTAGCTTCCAAGTAAAAGGTCAAGGAGGGTAATGTCATAACATTAAAATAATAAAGCATTTAACAAACTATTAAAATGCTACACAATAGTAATTCTGCATCTGAATTAGCAGACAAGTGGTTGCAGGGAAAGGGGAACTTATTGGTTGATCCCACTGCATTAGAGCTGATGTGTTCCTCTGTGGGCAAGTGACAGAGCCGGGACATGAGCCTAGTGCCTCTTTGACCCCACAGGTCATGGTTTATTTCCACTAAACCAGGAAACAGAAGACATACTTGTCCTTATGATATTGACTTATCCTTAAGGCAGACATATTTTGTAGCGTTTGCTTTTCTATGATCGAGGATTGAAACCTCAGGCAGCTTGCCATTATATCTTCAACTCACATCCTCCAAGACTTTTTGACTTTTACAATTGCAGACTGTGGGGACTAAGACGTATAATCACTAACATAAGAGACTAAAGCGACAAGACTTAAAATATGAGTTTCTTGAATGATGCACACTTTAGGCCAAGCTTGTGGTAAAAGTGAGAAAAATTACATGGAAGGAAGAAAGAAAAAAGAGCTTTCCAAACTGTATTTCCTTGTTCACACTTCCTCTCTCTGCCCCCAGCTCAACCAAGTACTGGTCAAAATTATTCTTCTGCTTTCCCGGATTCTGTTGAATGTTTTTAAAGTATCACTGTTTAGACTCATCCATTCATCTACCCCTGAATGCAAGGGAAGATTCACATTGCTGATTTTTCTTACCATGAAACTTTTATTTTCAGGCCCAAGTAAATTGATGTTCGTCTTCAATTCCCCGCATAATCTCCCAGGCACACTCACTCTATGTCGATGTGCTCTACGAGACATACAGCTCCACTGTGGGTGAAATGGAATGTAGTTACTGAAATGAAATGTAAAAACTAAGAAGAAAAAAAATCATTGCAGCACTCCCTCACCCCATTTCCAAAGGGTCAGGCTAGAATTTATCCTCCAAAGTCTTCTCCCAGGCTTTATCTCACCCTGGGCTTGATGGTGCTATTTGGAGATTCCAGAATTAATTTTATATCAATAATAACATTCTACTTTATTGTGTTTATGTATTAAATCATTCACTCATTGAAAAAACATTTATCAGTGACTTTATGTACCAGGCAGTGTGCCAGATGCTTAAGGTAAAAAACACAGATTTAGTAAGATCTGGATTCTGTCTGTTGCAGGAAGAAAGAAAATAACCAATCAAAGAGGAGTGAGATAGGGCTTCAGGTGGAAACCCTGAGACCAAGAAGAGTACCCTCATTCTGCACAAAGGCTATCAGAAGAAGTTCAACCAGAGAGGCCACTTGTGATTTGATGCCTGCGAGAAAAGGAGGTCATGTGCAAAAAAAAAAAAAAAAAAAGAAAGTACAGCTACCTGGTTACCATAACTAGGGGAGATGAGGACACATGAGTTTTGAAATGTGACAGGGCCCAGTGTTGGAGGCTGGGTGGGGATAAGGAATAGTAGGATGATTATGGGAGACCAATCATGCCCAGTGAGGCCAAAGGTCAGGCTACATCACAGAAGACCTCCTAAGCCTTGGTAAGGGTTTTAACTTTACTCTGCCTATAACTAGCAGTGGCTGGGGCAATGTGAAGGAGGCTGCTTTGATGGTGGTCATGTGGGTTCTGGTCCAAAGCTCATTATAGGTGGCAGATGTTAAATTCCAGATCCTACAAGATCAAGGAGGCGGCTCTAAATTCCTGGTTTGGAGAAGAAAATAAGGGTTAGGGGAAAAAAAGAGTCTCTGTTATGCTATTTATCAACTGTAAGACCAAGATCAATAAATTAACCCTCTCTGCCTGCTTATTTGCACATTGAGAGTGAACTGGGTTGCCCTGATTAGGCAAATATCTTAGTGTACAAAGTATCTTCCTGCCCTTGTGAAGATAAAGCATGTCATGATGTTTACTAAGACTCCCTCTTCCTGCCCGCTTCCCTAAGAATTCCACCTTCACCACCTGTGTCAATCCTGAACTTTGGAGTTGTAAGGGCCAAATATCTGGCTGTAGACCTGACTTCAGTGGGCTGAAGTCAAATCTTTGGCTAAAGGTTTGAAAGTCAGAGTCCTAGAGGAAGCCAATAATTAGACACTGCTGTGTGTGGCTGGGTGGCCTGTGACCTTCTAACCTATTCTTGGCATGATCACAGGCACCTCATGGTTCTGGGAAAATCAAGGGAAGAGGGATGCTGGGTTTCTATATTCATTTACTTCCTATTGCTGCTGCAGTAAGTTAACACAAAGTTGGTGGCTTTTGAGAAAACATATTTGCCCTCTTAGAGTTTAGTTCCCAGAATGGGTTTCTGTGGGTGGAAATCACAGTGTCAGCAGGGCCACACTCTCTCCAGAGGCTCTAGGAGAGAATCATATCCGTGCCTTTGTCGGCCACTAGAGGCAGTCCACACCCCAGGGCGGGTGGCTGTCTTCCATCTTCAACGCCACAAAGTCTTCAAATCTTGCTCCCTCTGCAAAGGTCATGACAATGCCTTTTCTCTTCTGTCCCTGTAGTCAAATGCTTCTCTGCCTCCTACAAGTGTAAGGACACTTGTGATTACATTTACAGCCCACCTAGGTAATCCGGTACAATCTCCTTATCTCAAGATCCATAATTTAAAACTCCTTGTGCCATATACGGTAACGTATTCACAGGCTGAATGGGGATTAGGGCCTGGACATCTCTGGGGGCCATTACCTATGCTACCATAACTCCTTTGACAAATAAAGCCTGGGAAGTCCTCGAGCCCAGTGGCGCCTGGGTTAAGGTGAGTCAGACACCCCAAGCACATGATTTAAGGAGGCCCTTGCACTCAGGGACAAACAAGGGAAAGATGACCACTTGATAAGGAGAACCTCCTTCAATTTTGTGCAATAGGTGCCTCTCTCATCCCACCTTAGTCTGAGACCTGTCTTGGAGTGGCTCAGTTCTCCAACCTAGCAAAGCAGTGGTAGACCAGAAATGGTTTGTCTAGGCAGCAGGCTAAGACAGTCCACTGGAGTTCCTGCTGGTTTCCAGAGCTAGGCTAAGTGTCTGTGTGTTTGTAGAGTGGGGGCATAGAGTGGCAGACAGGCAGGAAGGTGTAGAACAGTAGAATGATTTCCCAGTAGTGCAGGGGTAACACCTCACTCTAGTAACAACCCAGTGTAGAGTCGATTTTGCTCAGACAGAGCCAGGCTTGGAGAGGCTTTGCCTTTTTCTGGGAATGTGATTGATTGCAAGCCACCTAGGGGATGAAGTTATCTCAGAGCTTGACTGCGTGGGCATCACCAAGGAGTAAATGAGCTCTCTGTCCCCCAGAGGGACGTGCATCAGAGAAATGTGATGGGAAGACCATAGTTCAGCAGCACTTAAACCTCCGGGGGAATGGGGCCTCACAGAGGAAATGAAATGCAGCATTACACATCTTGTACATGCATCCACAATTCTCCTCTATGGAGCACATTCAACAGTGAGGTTTCTTTTCTCCTGGCTCACCCCACAAGGACTAGAGAGCTGTTTGTGTGCCATTTGTTCTGAGCTTCCTGTGTCTTGGAAACTCAGTGAAGACCAGCACCTTCCTCAAACCCAGGCCTAGCTGTCTTCCTCCCAGCTGAATGCCCACCGATTGTCTTCCTTTACACCTCCTCCTTCTCTGCATCATGCACTCCCAGCCAAGAGGACAGTGACTCATGCTAATTATACAGTAACAGAAGAAACACACACACACACACACACACACACAGAGTTTTTTTTTTTTTCCCAACAGCAGCTGGGACTTTCTATTTATTTGCCCACTATTTATAACTCACTTAGACAAGAAGGCCTTATCTCCTCCTCCTACCACACTCTCCCAAATGAAGTTTCTCTAGGGCGGATCCACTTTTATCTAAATTGGTTGGACAGAGGAGCACAGCATATATAATCCATAATGGAACAGATAAGGCTGTCTCCTTGTACTTGATATAAAAATAACAAACAAGCAAAATGAGCATGGATAGGGAAAAATTAATTTACTTCCCTGCCTAATTACTAGATGCAGGATAAATGTGTCTGCTTAGCTCTCTAATTATAATAATACTTAGCAGTTACGTGAAACTCTTTATCATCAAAAATACCACCCTCCACTGACACTAAATAATTAATCTTTGGCACCCTAGTGTGAGCGTCTTATCTGAGCAGGAAAAGGACCATTGGTTGGAGGAGAGTGGAGCAGGGTTGAGGTGCTGAGAACTCCTTTCATCACTAAGCAGAAACTGTTTCCTGGGTGTCAGTTTCCTGGCCACCACTCGCGTGCTTGGGAAGAATCTCCCTTCCAGGGCTCTGCCAGTTGCAGGGAGAAGTCTATCATCCAGTGTCAGAGGCTGTGATCACTCACCCTCCTATGTTGCCAGAACTCCTCCTCCAGCAATGGCCCGAGGTGTCCCTGAGAGAGCAGAGCCCCAGGGTGCCAGGTGAGAGTAGGAACGGTTATCAGGCCAGCCACATAAGGTGTCTGCAGCCTGTTCATGGGCTTTCTGCTCAGTTCCTGGTTTGATGTTCCGTTGCCCAGCCTTACCTTCCTTTATCCTGTGCTAGGATTCAGCTCCTGGCATCACTCAGAAGTTCTGATAAGTTCTGTGACTCCCACACTCACCAGGTATAAACCAAGTCATTGCCTCCATACCCTGTGGTCTAACTGAGAAATCCTGCACCTGAGCTCAGAGGCTTTAAATGAACACAATTTCTGGCTTGGGGTGGAATGGCTTCCTCCTGAATGGCAGCTGTCTGCTTTCCATCCCTGAGAGACATGTCCTTGGGCCCACCCGCTTCCCACATCTCCCTCATCCCCCACCCTGGACCATACCAGAGAGCGCAGGAGTCTTTGACTCAGACCAGGACTCAAGTTACAGACCACGGGGAAGGGAATTGTGTCCTGTCTCTGTACTGCGTGCTTTCCAGTAGCTTCTAATGCCCCATGGTTATCAGACACTGGGATACATTAGGATTACTTAAGAAAGAAAAAGTAATCCAACACAGTCATTTTGTTTGGTACTTGATAAATGCTTAATGAATTTTGTTTAAAAAATTTAAATATTCATATTATTTGCTAAGGGCTTATTTTTGGTGACTTTCAGGGAAAGGGAAACACATAACCAAGCAATCAAGCGAATCTACAACTATGAGAGATCAGCTTCACCTCTAGCTGGGGTGGGGGAAGAGGCAAGAATTTAAAACAATCATCGCTACTTAAACTGTGGTTGTATTCTGCTTTTTTTTTCTTATTTTTATAAACATAATAGGCCATATGCATATTGCTTAAATTTAAAATTTGTTAAAGTTCAAATCAACTATAATGGAATAAGAATTATAACTTCTAATTACATAGCTTTCAGGCAATGTAATTATGCAACAGTTTGGGGGGAAGAACAGATGAATGCAATGCAATGGATCTCTCTTTCTCATCTCTTAATATTGGGCTTTATTCTTAACCATGGAAAAAGGCCAAACTCCTGGATCTCCACCAATCATCCACTCATAGTTCAGTTAGAAATACATTTCTGGTTAAATCATGTGGATTAAGAATGGGAAGGAGGCAAAGAAATACATGAGTTTGCTACATCTTCTCACAACATGCCTGTGAGTTGGGGACCCTTATTACTATTTCACAAATCAGAAATCTGAGCTCATAGGTCCAACTTGATGCTAAATCCCCAATGTCTACTTCTGTTTGTTACACAGTGAATCAGGTCAGAGCATCAGTTCAGGGTGAAGAAGACAATAGGGTAAGGCTTTGACAAAGAAAAGTCCCAGCAAGGAATGATATTGTCAAGAAGTCATCGAGGCACCAGAATGTGGGAGAAGGATCAGACCTTTTCTTCATGGAGCCTGGAGGTAAAAATCACAATGAAAACTTCAGGAAGCTCAGCTTCCATTGCACACTAAAAGGAAACTACCAGACCTTCTGAGTTCTTATAGACAGTGGATGGCTCCTGTGGTAGTCAGCTTTCTAGAGATGAATAAACATAGGAAAGAAATAGGCTTATCAGAGATGTTGTAGGAGAAATGCAATCTGCAATCAAATAACTGCTTCTCTTTAGGTCATTTTCAAATCTGAGGACCTCTGAACTCTGTGTTTCAACTCCTGTTGTCTTAGTTTCCTCATCTTCAAAACGAGAGAAGTTGAATTAAAGCCTAAATAAATGTGTCAAGTTTCACAGCTATGCATGTGTGTATGTGTGTCCTGAAATGAAGCCTACATTTAAGTCTAGCTTGTGAAATTTCCATATTACACTGCTGCATTCAGTCAGCTCACCACATTGCTGCAACAAATGATAGATTATATTTCCTGATCAGTTGATTAATAAAAGCAATTAAAGAGAAGATAATCATTATGCTATTTAGATTGATCAAAAATGGCAATAAGGAATGATATTCCGAGTTGGGTGGTCTAAGTTTTTCTTAGAGAATGCTTATCTTATTTTCATAATAAAAACAGACACTATATAATAAAAACAGCCAATCTGTGCTTTCTACTTTCCAAGTGTGTACTATGTTTCCCAAATATAATCTGTACAGCAAATTTCTATTAACAGTTACTATTTCCATTACACAGAAGAAAAAAATAAAACTCACATGTCAGAGGTGCTGTACCTAAAGTCCCCACAACTGGTAATTCCAGTCTGATTCTGAAGCCCTTGCTCTTTCCATGACATATGCTGCCCAAGAATAATAAAAGAAACCAATCCCAAAGAGTTAAGATGTTCATTCTCATAATTTCATGCCAAATTAATTTTTAGGTAATGTGGTCCTGTAAAACAAGTGGCATATTTTTTTGTTGCTGGATGCCCTTTCCCCATCCTTGAGTTTGCAGCATTCCATCCTCTTTGACTCAGGAGCCCCTCAGATTTGAAGCCTGCCTTTTCCAGTAAACATACTGAAAAGCATCCTCTAGAAAGTGCCAATTCCCACTCCACACTCAGATCCCCCATAAAGAACCTCAACCTGGAATCTTTCAGCACTACTTGCTTACTCCTGCACAGAACTAGCTTCCCTAAGAGTCGTAGCAACACTCTCTGTCCTTAGCTATAGCACCTTAAAAAGTTAAAGACAAGCACATTCTCTTTTTCAGAAAATTAACTGCTTTGCACTGACATATGCTGTATTGACGAAGGGCCGCAGGCCTTTCTCTCCCCCAAACTTTCAAAACATAAGGCCTCTGTCCAAAATAGAAGTGAATGTTACACTGTTCCCACAAAAGAAGGAAACAAGAAGAGTCTCAGCACCACAAATGTTCTATTTCCAAGTTCAGAACAAACAAAAATTATGTCAGCCCAGAGGGGATGGATTTGGTGGGAAGGGGGAGCGAGACATGCAAACTTTATTCTATGTTTAAATCTCTCAACATATGGGCTGTTTCTATTTTAGGATGACAAATACTGACTTCCATATTATGATAATTAATGACATGCAAAGAGGAGCTAAGCTGCATTTGATGTCCCAGTGGGCTATCCCAACATCAGCAGTTTGGGAACCATGTGCCCAATTTGTAGATTAGATATGAAGACGTCAACTGGCATTGCTCAAGGTCTCCCAGCTATTTAAAAGCAGAGACTCTAAGCCAGTGACCTCATTTCTTTTGATGAATATCATTTTCTGGGATCAACTTTTAACAACTTGGCACATCCCTAAAATGAAACCTGCTGAGATCCAGGGTGGGTGGGAGACCCTTGCCAGTACTGGGATGAGAGGCAAGCATTTTTGAAGGCTAGTGATGGGGATATGGCCCTTGAACTCCAATATAAGGAGCTCTTTGTGGCCTGATCTCAGGGCTTAACAGACCTCTGCACCACTCCTATTTGTCAGACTAATGGTAAACATATTTGAAAAGTCAAAGGGAACAAAGCCTGTACGTCTTACCCACAGATAGAGTGGGCTAGTTCTCACAGTTCATATTACATGGTACTGCTAGCACTGGGATCCAACTTGGAAGACTTCACACAGTAACCCTTCTCTGTGCCTAAGCTGCATCTCTATTCCTCATCCTTGACTGTCACTTGACAAGGATCATGTCTCTAATTAAGATTGCAGATTGCAATTCTACAGTGATTCCAGACTAGTCTCAAACTCAGGCCCATTACTATACCTAGCTCTTTGGCCCCAGAAGGCTCTTTTAGGTGTGCACCCTTGTATTTTTAATTTTTTGCCTCTAACTAGACATGACATATGAGAAGCTTGGCATTGAAAACATAATATTCAAATCTGGGCTATCTTCTCTGTCACTCAGAGTTCTGTCTGGGCTTCCAGAGTCTTGCATGTGACATGGGTTTAGGGTGCAGTGGGAAGCATGTGCTCAAGTGGCTGTCTAACCTGTTGCATGTGCTCAGACTCAATGGCTTATGTTTGGTTCCTGGCTCAGTCCACACAGGTATTGCGCTCCTGGTTTCCAGTCTTCAGTCTCCTTGCTCAGTAGCTCTCTCTCAACTGCCTTTTTACAGCTAGAACTATACCACCTCAGCCTTTGGAAATCCAGCCCTTTATCACAACCATATTACTCCTGGTGCACAGGGATGCTCTCCTTCACCAGAAAGACTCTGTATTAGAGCTCTCAGACTCCTTCAGGGCTGTTAGCACAGACACACCTGCAGCCATTTCTCTGTTTTGTATTTTATTTTATTTTTCCGTAAGTTTTTGGGGTACAAGTGGTATTTGGTTACATGAGTAAGTTCTTTAGTGGTGATTTGTGAGATTTTGGTGCACTCATCACCTGAGCAGTATATACTGCATCATATTTGTAGTCTGTTATCCCTCGGCCCCCTCCCACTCATCCCTACAAGTCCCCAAAGTCCTTTGTATCAGTCTCACACCTTTGTGTCCTCATAGCTTAGCTCCCACATATCAGTGAGAACATACAATGTTTGATTTTCCATTCCTAAGTTACATCACTTAAAATAATAGTCTCCAATCTCATGCAGGCCACTGAAAATGCTGTTAACTCATTCCTTTTCATGGCTGCATGGTATCCCATTGTGTATATATATATACCACAGTTTATCCACTCATTGATTGATGAGCATTTGGGTTGGTTCCACGATTTTGCAATTGTGAATTCTGCTGCTATAAACATGCGTATGCAAGCATCTTTTTCAAATAATGACTTCTCTTCCTCTGGGTGGACACCCAGTAGTGGGATTCCTGGATCAAATAGTAGTTCTACTTTTAATTCTTTAAGGAATCTCCACACTGTTTTCCATAGTGGCTGTACTAGTTTATATTTCCACCAGCAGTGTACAAGTGTTCCCTGCTCACCACATCCACACCAACATCTACTGCTTTTTTATTTTTCAATTATGGCCATTCTTGCAGGAGTAAGGTGGCATTGCATTGTGGTTTTGATTTACACTTTCCTGATCATTAGTGATGTTGAGCATTTTTTAATAGGTTTGTTGGCCATTTATGTATCTTCTTTTGGGAATTGTCTATTCATGTCCTTAGCCCACTTTTTTTTTAATGATACTTTCAGTTCTAGGGTACATGTGAACAATGTGCAGGTTTGTTACATATGCATACATGTGCCATGTTGGTGTGCTGCACCCATTAACTCGTCATTTACATTAGGTATATCTCCTAATGCTATCCCTCCCCCATCCCCCACTCCACAACAGGCCCCAGTGTGTGATGTTCCCCTTCCTGTGTCCAGGTGTTTTCACTGTTCAATTCCAACCTATGAGTGAGAACATGCAGTGTTTGGTTTTTTGTCCTTGCAATAGTTTGCTGAGAATGATGGTTTCCAGCTTCATCCATGTCCCTACAAGGACATGAACTCATGCTTTTTTATGGCTGCATAGTATTCCATGGTGTATGTGTGCCACATTTTCTTATTCCAGTCTATCATTGATGGACATTTGGGTTGGTTCCAAGTCTTTGCTATTGTGAATAGTGCCGCAATAAACATATGTGTGCATGTGTCTTTATAGCAGCATGATTTATAATCCTTTGGGTATATACCCAGTAATGGGATGGCTGGGTCAAATGGTATTTCTATTCTAGATCCTTGAGGAATCATCACACTGTCTTCCACAATGGTTGAACTAGTGTACAGTCCCACCAACAGTGTAAAAGTGTTCCTGTTTCTCCACATCCTCTCCAGCACTTGTTGTTTCCTGACTTTTTAATGATTGCCATTCTAACTGGTATGAGATGGTATCTCATTGTGGTTTGGATTTGCATTTCTCTGATGGCCAGTAATGATGAGCATTTTTTCATGTGTCTGTTGGCTGCATAAATATCTTCTTTTGAGAAGTGCCTATTCATATCCTTCACCCACTTGTTGATGGGGTTGTTTGTTTTCTTCTTGTAAATTTGTTTTAGCTCTTTGTAGATTCTGGATATTAGCCCTATGTCAGATGAGTAGATTGCAAAAATTTTCTCCCATTCTGTAGGTTGCCTGTTCACTCTGATGGTAGCTTCTTTTGCTGTACAGAAGCTCTTTAATTAGATCCCATTTGTCTATTTTGACTTTTGTTGCCATTGCTTTTGGTGTTTTAGACATGAAGTCCTTGTCCATGCCTATGTCCTGAATGGTATCGCCTAGGTTTTCTTCCAGGGTTTTTATGGTTTTAGGTCTAACATTTAAGTCTTTAATCCATCTTGAATTAATTTTTGTATAAGATGTAAGGAAGGGATCCAGTTTCAGCTTTCTACATATGGCTAGCCAGTTTTCCCAGCACCATTTGTTAAATAGGGAATCTTTTCCCCATTTTTTTTTTGTCACATTTGTCAAAGATCAGATGGCTGTAGATGTGTGGTATTATTTCTGAGGGTCTGTTCTGTTCCATTGGTCTATATCTCTGTTTTGGTACCAGTATCATACTGTTTTGGTTACTGTAGGCTTGTAGTATAGTTTGAAGTCAGGTAGCGTGATACCTCCAGGTTTGTTCTTTTGGCTTAGGATTGACTTGGCAATGCGGGCTCTTTTTTGGTTCCATATGAACTTTAAAGTAATTTTTCCAATTCTGTGAAGAAAGTCATTGGTAGTTTGATGGGGATGGTATTGAATCTATAAATTACCTTGCTTAGTCCACTTTTTAGCCCACTTTTTGATGGGATTTTTTTTTCTTACAGATTTGTTTGAGTTCATTGTAGATTCTGCATATTAGTCCTTTGTCAGAAATATAGATTGTGAAGATTTTCTCCCACTCTGTGGGTTGTCTGTCTGCTTTGCTGACTGTTCCTTTTGCTGTGCAAAAGTTCTTTAGTTTAATTAGGTCCCAGCTATTTATCTTTGTTTTTATTGCATTTGCTTTTGGGTTCTTGATCATGAAATCCTTGCCTAAGCCAATGTCTAGAAGGTTTTTTCCAACGTTGTCTTCTAGAATTTTTACAGTTTTAGGTCTTAGGTTTAAGTCTTTAAACTATCTTGAACTGATTTTTATATAAGGTGAGAGATGAGGATCCCATTCCATTCTCCTACATGTGGCTAGCCAATTATCCCAGCACCACTTGTTGAAAAGGGTGTCCTTTCCTCACTTTATGTTTTTGTTTGCTTTGTCAAAGATAAGTTGGCTGTAAGTATTTGGATTTATTTCTGGATTCTCTATTCTGTTCTATTGGTCTATGTGCCTATATTTATATGAGTACCATGCTGTTTTGTTGTCTATGGCGTTATAGTATAGTTTAAAATCCAGTAGTGTGATGCCTCCAGATTATTTCTTTTTGCTTAGTCTTGCTGTGGCTAGGTGGGCTCTTTTTTGGTTCTATATGAATTTTAGAATTGTTTTTTCTAATTCTGTGAAGAATGATGGTGGTATTCTGATGGTGATTGTGTTGAATTTGTAGACCGCTTTTGCCAGTATGATCATTTTCACAATATGGATTCTACCCATCCGTGAGCATGGGATGTGTTTCCACTTCTTTATATTGTCTATGATTTCTTTCAGCAGTGTTTTGAAGTTTCCTTGTAGAGGTCTTTCAACTCCTTTGTTAGGTATATTGCTAAGTATTTTATTATTATTATTATTATTATTTGCAGCTATTGTAAAAGGGTTGAGTTCTTGATTTGATTCTCTGCTTGGTTGCTGTTGGTGTATAGAAGAGCTACTGATTTTCGTACATTAATCTTGTATCCGGAAACATTGCTGAATTGTTTTATCACCTCTAGAAAGCTCCTAGGAGTCCTTAGGGTTTTCAAGGTAAACAATCATATTGTCAGCAAACAGTGACAGTTTGACTTCCTCTTTACTGATTTTGATGCCCTTTATTTCTTTCTTTTGCCTGATTGCTTTGGCTAGGATTTCCAGTACTATGTTGGAGAGGAGTGGTGAGAATGGGCATCCTTTCCTTGTTCCAGTTCTCAAAGGGAATGCTTTCAACTTTTCCCCATTCAGTATTATGTTGGCTGTGGGTTTGTCATAGACGGCTTTTATTACATTAAGGTATGTCCCTTGTATGCCGATTTTGCTGAGAGTTTTCATCATAAAGGGATTCTGGATTTTGTCAAATGATTTTTCTGCTCTTTTGAGATAATCATGTGACTTTTGTTTTTAATTCTGTTTATGTGGTGTCTCATATTTATTGACTCGCGTATGTTAAACCATCTCTGCATCCCTGGTATGAAATTCAGCATCACCTTTGCTGAATCCCAGAGGTTTTGATAGGTTGTATCATTATTGTCATTCAGTCAAATAACTTTTAAATATACATCTTGATTTCTCTTTTGACCCAATGCTCATTCAGGAGAAGGTTATTTAATTTCCATGCATTTGCATGGTTTGAAGGTTCCTTTTGGAGTTGATTTCCAGTTTTATTCCACTGTGGTCTGAGAGAATGCTTGATATAATTTTAATTTTCTTAAATTTATTGGGGGTCGTTTTCTGGCACATTATATGGTCTATATTGAAGAAAGTTCCATGTGCTATTGAATAGAATGTGTATTTTGCTTTTATTGGATGAAATGTTCTGTATATATCTGTTAAGTTCATTTGTTCCAATACATAGTTTAAATCTATTGTTTCTTTGTTGAATTTCTGTCTTGATGACGTGTCTAGTGTTGTTAGTGGAGTATTGAAGTCCCCCGCTATTGTTGTGTTGCTATCTATCTCATTTCTTAGGTCTATTAGTAATTGTTTTATAAATTTGAGAGCTCCAGTGTTAGCTGCATATATGTTTAGAATTATGATATTTTCCTGTTGGACAAGGCCTTTTACCATTATATACTATCCCTCTTTGTCTCTTTTAGTCGTTGTTGCCTTAAAGTTTGTTTTGTCTGATATAGGAATAGCTACCACTGCTCACTTTTGGTGTCCATTTGCATGAAATGCTTTTTTCCATCACTTTACTTTAAGTTTATCTGAGTCCTTATGTGTTAGATGATTTTTCCGAAGGCAGCAGGTAGTTGGTTGGTGAGTTCTTATCCATTCGGCAGTTCTGTGTCTTTTAAGAGGAGTTTTTAGGCCATGTACATTCAATGCTGGTATTGAAGTATGAAGTACTATTGCATTCATCATGCTCTTTGTTGCCTATGTACTTTGGGGTTTTTTTGTTTGTTTCTTTTTTTTTTTTTTTTTTTGGCTTTTTAATTTGTCTTTTTGTTTTATAGGTCCTGTGTGGTTTATGCTTTAAGGAGGTTCTGTTTTGATGTGTTTCCAGGATTTGTTTCAAGATTTAGGGCTCCTTTTGGCAGTTCTTGTAGTAGTGGTTTGGTAATGGCGAATTCTCTCAGCATTGGTTTGTCTGAAAATGACTGTATCCTTCCTTCATATATGATGCTTAGCTTCACTAGATACAAAATTTTTGGCTGACAATTGTTTTGTTTGAGGAGGCTGAAGATAGTTCCCAAATCCCTTCCAGTTTCTAGGGTTTCTGCTGAGAAATCTTCTGTTAATCTAATAGATTTTCCTCTATAAGTTATCTGGTGCTTCTACCTCACATCTCTTAAGATTCTTTCCTTCGTCTTAATTTTTTATAAACTGATAACAATGTGCCTAGGCAAATATCTTTTTGCAATGACTTTCCCAGGTGTTCTTTGTGCTTCTTGTATTTGGCTGTCTAGGTCTCTCACAAGGCCGGGAAGTTTTCCTCAATCATTCCCCTAAATATGTTTTCCAGGCTTTTAGAACTCTCTTCTTCCTCAGGTTTGTGGTTTAACATAATCCCACACTTCTTGGAGGCTTTGTTCACATTTTCTTTTTTTTTTTCTTTTTGTTGGGTTGGGTTAATTTGAAGACCTTGTCTTTGAACTCTGAATTCTTTCTTCTACTTGTTCAATTATATTGCTGAGAATTTCCAGAGCATTTCACATTTCTAAAAGTGTGTCAAAAGTTTCCTGAATTTTAATTGTTTTCTCTTTAAGCTATCTACTTGCATGAATTTCTTCCTTCACTTCTTGCATAATTCTTTTGAATATCCTTGCATTGGGCTTTGCCTTTCTCTGGTCCCTCCCTGATTAGCTTAATAACTAACTTCCTGATTTCTTTTTCAGGTAAATCAGGATTTCTTATTGGTTTGAATCCATTGCTGGTGAACTAGTGAGATTTTTTGCAGGGTGTTGAAGAGCCTTGTTTTGTCATATTACCAGGGTTGTTTTTCTGGTTCCTTCTCATTTGTATAGGCTCTGTCAGAGAGAAGGTCCAAGACTGAAGGCTGTTGTTCAGATTCTTTTGTCCCACAGAGTGTTTCCTTGATGTAGTACTCTCTCTGTTTTCCTGTGGATGTGGCCTTCTGTGAGCCAAGCTGCAGTGATTGTTGTAGACTAGCTACCTAGCTGGTCTACTCAGCTCTGGGCTGGTACTGGGGGTTGCCTGCACAGAGTCCTGTGATATGAATCATCTATGAGTCTCTCAGCCATAGATAACAGCACCTTTTCTGTTGGAGATGACAGAGGATGCAGTGGCCTCTGTGAGGGTCCTTAGCTTTGGTGGTTTAATCTCTGTTCTGTATTTGATTACTTTCCCAGCCAGGCTCCATCTGAAGAAACAGGCATAGACTCGCTTGGAATTTTCTTTTTTATCCTATCAGAAGTAGCATTTTATCCAAAAGCTTAAACATATCCCCAACATTTGGTTCGTTCTGGCGAGTGGATTCCCTTTCTTACTGCATCTTAGAAATTATTGTTTCCAAAGTCATTCCAAGGACTCTTAGAATCCGAACCTTCTTTGTATTAGAACTTTGCAAATTCACATGTGAAATCAAGAATTAAGGGATATAATGTGTGTGTCTGTGTGTGTGCATGTGCACACATGCATGTTTTGTAATTTACAAATTAAATATTTTCCCTGCCTTAGCCAATCTTTTTATTTTATCAACTGAGATGATTACATGATTTCTCTCTTTTATTCTATTAATGTGTTAAATTGCATGATTGATTTTCAAATGTCAATTTCTGAATAAAAAAGACAGCTTAATTGGAAAAGTACATTTGCTTTTTATGTAACTGGATTTGGTTTAGCAGTGGAGTTTAGGAATTTTTGCATGTATGTTCCTCAAAGAGATTGTCTTTCTTTGCAAACTCTTTGTCAGATCTTGATATTTAAAGTTATGTTGATCTGATAAAATGAATTGGGAAGTATTCCTTCTTACTCCGTTAACTGGCAAGTTTGTTTAAGGTCTGTGTCCTTTCTTTCATAAGAATTTGGTTGGTTTCACTGGTGAAAGCATATCAGCTTAAAGTTGTGTTCTGTGGAAATTTTTAATTTCTTTAATAGGTATAGGGTTATTCAGATTAATTGTGCCTCTTTGTGTCAGGTTAGGTTAAATTGTATTTTCTAGGAATTTATTTCACTAAAACTTTCAAAATCATGGACAGAAAATTGTTCGTAGTGCTCCCTTATAATCTTTTAATCTTTTTAAAGTGACTGTTGATTCTGCAATCATATTTTTCATCTCATTTCGTTTTGAAGTTTATGTCATTCATTTATTTTTCTTGCTATTTCCTTTAGGAGTTTATCAATTATTTTAGTCATTTCAATTAACCTTTGCCTTTGTTTATTATCTTTGTAATGGGTTTATTTTAGACTCTAGTGTGTTTAGTCCTTATTGTTCTCTTCTTTCTACCTTCTTTGGCTTTAATTTGATGCTTTCTTTTGAACTTCCTGAAATACAGACTGTACCTATATTCCACATGTTGAAGGTTATACATTTCCCTTTAAACACATGTTTAAGTTTATAAATTTCCCTTTAATCATAGCGCTACTCTAGTACCAAATTTAAATACATAAAACTTATACTATGGTTCAATTCATTATTTTTTGTTTTCCAATTTTCATCTTCATGTCTTCCTCTACCATGGATTAGTTAGAAGTGCACTATTTAATTTTCAAATGTATAGGATATTCCAGCTATTTTTTGCTATTGACTGCTACCATAATTCTTATCCAGTTAATGAAATATTTTATAATGCCTCCTCTTTTTTGTATTTGTATTCTCTTTTCTACTGCATATTTGAAATTATTCATTTCAATGAATTATAGAATCTAAACCATTTTTCTAATAAAAGCTTTAAAATTTTCAATCATTTAGAATCTGATGAGAATTGCATTTATCCAATAATTGGTCAATTATGGTAAATGTTCTATATACTTTTAAAATGAAGTATATATTTTATAATTGTGAGATGCATTATTTTAATCATTTTAATCAGATTCTTGATTTTTTGTCTTTATATTATTATCAGTACTATAGTGGTATCTTACATTTCACATTGATTATGCTTTCATTTAAATTTTTTCTTGTTGGCCGGGCGCGGTGGCTCAAGCCTGTAATCCCAGCACTTTGGGAGGCCGAGGCGGGCGGATCACAAGGTCAGGAGATCGAGACCACAGTGAAACCCCGTCTCTACTAAAAATACAAAAAATTAGCCGGGCGCGGTGGCGGGCGCCTGTAGTCCCAGCTACTCAGGAGGCTGAGGCAGGAGAATGGCGGGAACCTGGGAGGCGGAGCTTGCAGTGAGCCGAGATCGCGCCACTGCACTCCAGCCTGGGCAACAGTGTGAGACTCCGTCTCAAAAAAAAGAAATAAATAAAAATAAATAAATAAATAAATAAACTTTTTCTTGTTTTAGTTTTGTCAGTATTTGCTTTATATGCTTTGAGGTTATTGTGGGTTGAATTGTGTTTTCTAAAAGAATATGTTTAAGTTCTAACCTGTGAATATCCTGACCTTATTTGGATAGGGTCTTTGTGAATGTCATCAAGTTAAGATAAGATCATACCAGATTAGGGTGGTGCCAAATCCAATATGACTGTCCTTATAAGAAGAGAAAACAGAGGTTCAGGGAGGAAAATGCCATGTAACAACAGAGGTAGAGATCAGAGTGATGTGGTTGAAAATCAAGGAATGCTAAGCGCTTATAGCCACAGCCAGCAGCTAGGAAGAAGCAAAGTATAATTCTACCCAGAGTCCCAGAGGGGAAATGGCCTTGCTGACCCCTTAATTTTAGACTTACAGCTTCCAGAACTGTCAGAGAATGCATTTCTGTTGTCTTAAACCACTCACTTTGCTTGATTGATAAAGTGTATTATTAGGTGCATAAAAGTTTAAAGTTTGTGTAATTTTCTGGAGCATTGAAACTTTTCTAGTTATTACATGTGCTTATTTATCTATGATTTTCAGCTTACAGTCTACTTTGATATTAATATTACTATCATGCCTCTATTTTGAGTGTTTGCATGCTATAACTTTTTACATCTTTTGGTTTGCAAGCTTTTTGCATCCATCTGTCACTTATATTTAATGTTTGTATGTTTTTTTCAAATAAGTCCAAGAATGCATGCCATTTAATTGGATTATTTAGTTTTCCTACACTAAATGTCAATTTTTGTATTTTAATCTACCCTGTTCTTAATTGCTCTCTATTTTTCCCATCCTCCTATCTTTTTTTCCCTCTGCCTTCTTCCTTTTCTGAGGAATTATTGTTATTACTTATCATTCCCCTCATTAAGTTGTTCTTAGCTTGTTATCCTAGAAAATCCTTCATGAATCTTTGACTAATTAAAGTCCAATGTAAATCAGAACTTTTATCATTTATTAGACAAGGCAAGGACGCTAGAATACCATACCTATATTTAATTACCCTCTAACATACACATTTTTAATTATTTGAACTTTTATATTTTAACCACCATGATGCATTATTATTGTTTTTATACACTTAGAATTCATTTAAATGTGTCTACATTTTTACCCTTTCCATTGCTTTTTACTTCTTTATGCTCCTTGAGCTTCTAACTGGGGTTACTTTTTTGTTCCACCTGAAACATACACTTTAACATTTGATTTAGTGTGGACCTGCTGGTGATGGTCTCTCAAGTGTGTGTGTGTGTGTGTGTGTGTGTGTGTTTGAAATATCTATATTTTTGCTTCATTTCTGTTTTAGTACATGTGTCCTGCTGTAACAAAATAACAAAATACCTGAGACTAGGTTCAGCGTCTAGTGAAGTCTCACTCTTTGCTTCCAGGATGGTGCCTTGTTGCTGTGTCCTCACACAGCAGAAGAGGTGAACATGGTGTTCTAACACGGTGTTCT